>NW_011888816.1:1541645-1544328 GCF_000151845.1 Pteropus vampyrus | reverse complement strand
AGACAATGAAATACCACATCACCCACAATAGGAAGGCTAGAATCAAAGTCAGAAAAATAACGTGCTTGAAAGATTGAGGGGATATTGGAATCCTCGTATGCTGCTGATGAGAATATAAATTGGTACAGCCACTTTGTAAAACAGTCTTCCAATTCTTCAATAAGTTAAACATAGTTAACTAATTGCAATTCATATACGTATGTGTGTGTGTGTGAATGAAATGAAAAAAGATATCCACAAAAAACTTGTACGCAAATAAATGTTCACGGCACCACTATTCATAACAGTCAGAAGGAGGAAACAACCCAGGTGTTCATCAAGGATTTCAAATTTATTAGCAAACAGCTCTTCACATACTGGTATTCTCTTAATGTTAAAAAAGGAAGGTCTACTAGAGCTTTAACTTCTTTGTGGTGCACATTCTCAGCAATCTAGGAATAAAGGGAAACTCTCCTACCTGAGAAGGGAAAAAACTAAGAGAAATTTACAGCAAATGCAACACTAAATAATGAAGACATTAACAGCCTTGCAATTAAAAACAGGAAGAGTCAGATAAGGTAATCCTTGCCAATGCAATTAAACGAGAAAAACGAAATATGCAGAAAACTGTTAGAAAAGAAAGAAGAATCAAAGCTAATATTGCTCATGAATGATATGAACATCCATCTGCAAAACCTAAGAGAATCAACTGAAAAACTGTTAGAACTAAGATAGGTTATTAAGTAGGCTGAATATACAATCAATGTATAATCAATAACTTTCCCATATACCAGCAATGACCACACAGAAAGAGAATCAACACAACAGCAGCAACAAAAACCGTAAAATATCTAAAAATAAAGCTAATAAAAAATGTGCGAGACCTTAACAGCAAACTGCACAAGACAAAATAGCTCTGAATAAGTCTTAAGTATAGGAAGACTAGAATTCTCAAGATGTCAACTCTTCCTAAATTAACACGAAAAGTTTGTAAAATCCCAACAAAACCACAATAACTTTTCTTCAGAGTTGGTAAGCATATTCTACAATTCACACGAATGAATAAAAGGCCAACAATAGCCAAGACAATTTTTTAAAGGTGGAAAGATTTGTTTTAACAGATAATATGGCTTATTATAAAAATACGGTAATTAAAACAGTATTATTGAAGGAATACACAAACAGCAAATAAAAGGAACAGTACAGAATCCTGACATACTTATATACAGGTACAGATCTGGCATGTGACAGAGGCAGTATTACGAGACAGTAAGAATAGATTATTCAATGACTCGAATAAGGACAATTGGCTAGGCCAATAAAAATGAAAGATCACATACAAAATGAATTATAGTTAAAGACAACTTCAAAACAAAAGAGAAAAAGATGGGCAGGGGAGGGAGAGAAAGAGAGAATTAAGCAAGGGTAAGCAAGGATTTCTTAAGAAAACAAAAGGAAAAGAGGTATATATAAATACATCAGTATTTAAAAACCTCTTATCCAAAAGAATAAGAAAAGCACTGATAGAAGTGTAAATTTATACCAGCCACCAGGAAGAGTAATTTGAAAGTCTGTAGTAAAACTAAAAAGCCACATTCCTCAGGCCCAGGAATTTCACGCATAGGAATCTCTCTGGAACTGTTTGCGCAGGAATACAGACATTTACACAGGTGCTCGCTAGAGTACTCTTGTAATAACACAATACTGGAAATAATCTATTTGTCCATCAACATAGCTAAATAAAAGTGTTGCACTTTATAGGATGAAATACCATACAACGGTTAAAAAGATCGTACTAGAGCCTTAAGCATCAATAGTTGTTTCACTGTTCCCTGGGTAGCCGAGGTTAAAAAGCAGGTGCCACTCACAGAAGAGACCAGAGCATGATGATACTAAGTTGTTAAAAACAGAAAACATGCACATCAGGCTCACGTGGTACAGCATTTACTTACAGCAAGAGAGAAGTGAAAGGAAATGCAAGACTCAGCCCCTTGCAATCCACTGGTCCCCTGTAGGAAATGCAAGACTCAGCCCCTTGCAATCCACTGGTCCCCCGTGACGAGCAGATCCACTTCACAGTGGTGTGGGGCGCGTGCTGTGGATACAAGCACCACACTTCACGTTGTGGCTGAAAGACTCGACCCCCTGCTGGTGGGGTCTGAAATAGAGAAAGCGGGGGTGGGCCTGAGCACCACTGACACACGCACTCAGCGTAACGAAGGGGCACCCAGTAAGCACGGAACAGGGAATGACAGTCCCTCGCAAGGCAGAAGCCCAGCACAGACAGAGGGCTCTTTATCTCTTTACAAGGAAATGTTCCCTGCTCAAGGCTGCTCTATGCTCCTGTGCAAGAGGAGCTGCGACTCTCTCCTTCAACGACAACAAAAACATATGCTAAGTTAAAAAGAACATCCTAGATGTAATTGTAGGAAAAAACCTATCATATATACGTGTGGTTAAAGTGTGTGTGTGATGTAAAAATGGCTTGGGAGGGTTCAGAAAAATTCTTACTTATTGTGGGGGTTTGTGGGGGTTGGGAAAAGTAGTTCAAGGAGATTTTACTTTATTTGTCGTAATTTGATTTTTCAACACAACATGTATGTACTAGGTTTTTTTTTTTTAAGTGCACATAAGAAATGATGACTGCTATTACACCAAAATGTTAGACGTGGTTAACAGTGTTGGAAATATGCCTGTTATTTTC
>NW_011888816.1:1535079-1541228 GCF_000151845.1 Pteropus vampyrus | reverse complement strand
AGAACGAAAAGAACAAAATGCTGACCTAAAACCTAACATGCAACAGAAAAAAGAACAAACCTATAAAGGCAGACGTCAGATTGGTGGTTAACAGAGGGGAGGGAGGGTGAAACTGTCACCAGTTAACCAGGATCTTGTCAAAGCTGCAAGAAAGAATTCATGGACAATGAAGGCGATGAAGTGACAGCTCGAGTTTACTGAAAGCGAAAGTATACTCTCAGGTGAGAAAGCAGGCAAGCTTGAGAAGGAGCTGCCCACTTTTCTTGTGGGGTGGGGACTCCATCTACTGACTTACCTGGGGATGGAATATTCACGGTTCTGGGGATCTCTTCTTGCCCAGAGGCTATTAAAGAGATCTGGTGATCTCTTTGAAGATCACCAGCTTTTCTTGGAACTTGGGAGACATCCCCTTCCTTACCCTCTTCGGTCTTTACATAACTGTCATAGCATCAGGTTATGGGTACAGCATTAACCTCAGTGCTAATTTATTCTAATAGCTGTATAATGAGGGTAGGGCTAGGTCAAGGACAAATGGGGCTTGGTGTGCACATGTGTTCTTGGGGGGAGGAACACCTGTGTTCCTGCGCCAGGATACTGGGGGTTCTGAGCTTCTCTAAAGGTCTATCAGGGCTCATGGCGACCACATCTGTGCCCTTGTGGGTTTCTCTCTTTCCTACTCATATCTGGCTATCTGCGTACTCTAATGTTCCTCTCTCAAGGCATCTGGGCCCTTGAAATCTTACAAGGGAACAAAGGCCACAATCTTATCTTCTGGAGCTTCTTCCTATCAGGGACTTGTCCCTACCTGAGGACACCATATTTCCTTGCTCTGAGACAACCTGGAGTTAAAGGTCCCAGTGAGCCAGGGGTTTGAGGTTCTTGGTTGTTGGAGGTTGAGGAGCCACAGACTTGAAAGGCAGCATAAGAGGTGTCCAGTGGATATGTTTGTTTCCTTGTTGGAGAATTATCTGTTCTTTAATAGCCTCTAGGTGAGAAGAGATAAACTTTACTAAATAAAGAGATAAACTTTACTTATCAGAAGGCTAGTTCTAAAGATTAATGAAACCAACAGGGCCTAGAAGAAGAAACTAAGTGATAGAAGGTAGATATCCTTTAAAGGTCTTCCAGATGTCCTGTTAGCTGTGTCCTAGTGTCCCTGAGCCATCTGGCCCTCTGAGGTGGTTTACTAACTTTAACTTCACCGGAGATGTTAACATAGAAGGAATAAGAGGTGTTGGTTAAGGCACAGACTCCACCTTGTTCAGCCAGAAGATAATGTAGTGTGCTACTCTCTGACCTAGTACTTGACTAGCAAGAGAGTCAAGAAAAATCTGTAATGCCTTAAGGCCTGAGTTTTCAGCATTTTGTTCAATGAGAGCTGAGGTATTTTGGATCGTATAGGCCTCTGGCTAATCCTCCAACAGCCGCAACAGTGGACACAATCCCCAAGCTAATGACAGCCACATTCTTTTTTTTTTTTTTGACGTTGGTGTGTCTTCTGTGTTAAAGTCTACAGGAACTAGATCTTTATAGGTCTGAATAGAATTATTTGGAGGTGTGACCCAGCCAAGGGTACAGCTTCCTTGGGCTGCTGCCAGACCTAAACAATGACTAGCCCCCATGGTCTACCCTTATGGACTTTACAGGCAAACCAGAAGGCTTTAGGGGCAGAAATAAGGGTGGAACTGATCCCTCTGACTGAGTTTCTAATTTGTCACTACAACTGCAGGCTAGAACCTGTTCTGAGAGGCCCCGAGATGGCCGGGACCGCTGTCTTGCTTTATCAAAGGTCTGGCATGTTAAGGACCCATTGGTAGAGTCTGCCTCCACATTCTGGATGTCACAATCTACTGTCCACACTTGTTCGTCTTCAAATGTCTTAATTCCCTGGTGCCACTGAAGCCCTGGTAGGCAAAGGCCTGGTTGTTGTTGCAGAAGTGACAGTCCCCGTTGGGTGGCACATTTTTGTCCATAACCAGTCCAGGTGTTTATGCAGGGCTTTCAGTCTCTAAAGATAGGAAGTTTGGGGGAGGGGGGTGTTGGAGGGGTAACTTTTGTCTAAACAAGGCTTCAGAAAGGCTGGATCTGACAAATTAACTGGGCCCTTTCAGAAAATGGCTGGAAGCATGGGGGGGGGGGGGGGGACCGGGAACTTCTCTTTTGTAACCGGAGAGTGACTAGTTTATGGTCAGGTGTCCCTGCTACAGGAGGCCTAGAAAAGTTCAATGTGGGGTGGAAATGACAGAAGGACGGGGTGGTGACCTCAGGAGAAGCTTAGCACATCCAGCAGTCATCCCAATTTTGGCTTAGAGCAATAGTTTGAGATAAGCGTGTCAGATAATTACTAGGTCCAGAAGCTAAAGAACTAAGAAGGACCATAAAGGGAATCAGAATTTTCATTGACAGAGTTGGTGAGAGAAAAGTCACTTCCTTTCTCCAAAAAGACTACCCAGAATCAGGAATGTTCTACCCCCAGTGAAGTCAGTAGATCAAGTCCCCACCCCGCAGGACAGTGGGGCAGCCCCCTCTCGAGCTTTCCCGCTCTCCCCTCTGAGACTGTAATTTCACTTTCAATAAACTTGAGCTGTCGCTTCATTGCCTTGTCCATGAATTCTTTCTCGCGTTGACAGTATCCTGGTTCACTGTCCAGTGACATTCTTTTTGGCTAGCCGGCCAGTAAGGAAGGTGATTAGCCAACCTGTGGTGAGTTTCAAACCTTCGCCTGACAGGGAGGGCTAGAGGGTTGCCTCTCGACCTCAGCTTTCCTTTGGTTCACTCAGGACATGGGGGACCTTTCTACTCTTCTTTGCTTAGTCTGGGCAGCTGCTGACCATAATTTCTTTAAGGTCCTCTTCCTTTGAAAATGGGGTCTGATACTTGCAGTCGCTTCTGTCAGCTTTCTTGACATTCATGTATGTTCCGTAATTCTCACTGTGTGTGTGCTGGGCATACGTGGAGGGACCATGAACACTTCGTCCGGGAGGTAAAACACATCATCATCAAGATTTTTTCCCTCACCAATTTAAGCCAAGCCAACAGGCAATCAGAGACTATGGGAACAAAATTCTCCCCAGCCCTAATCAAGCTCCAATCCAGGTTCAGGTAAAACCGGGAGACTCAGTTCTCCTTAAGACCTAAAAGGAAGGCTCTACCATTAACCAACAAAATCTGACACGAAAAGGCCCATCCCGGGCTCTCCTCGCTGCTCCAATGGCAGTTAAACTCCAGGGAGTTACCAGATTGTACACTTACCCAGGATAAAACCCTTCTCCTTTGAGTCTCCCCAGGAGAATCCTAACCAGGAAGAAAAGACACCTAAGAATGCCAACCCCTTGGGACCTGGAACTTCTTTCAAAAGAAAAGGAAAAGCTACATAAAGCTGAGCATCATGTGACATCCCAACCAAAAGATAAGTTATGAGTCAACCTTATTGCTTAATTATTCTGATGGGCCTTCTATGGCTTTCTGGCTACAATCTGTTTACTCTCACCAGGGTGGAATCACACTGGTCGCCATCCACCTACTCCGGCCCCTACCAATATGAGTCCCTTTGTCTCAGAACTCGGGAGACACCCCTTTCCATTCCTTACAGAACTGTCAGGGCATCAGATGCACGATGGGTACAGGGTGCGATGCTAACTTATAATAGCCACATGATGAGGGTAGAATTAGGTTGACGACAAATGGGGTTTGGTCAGAGCATGCTTTCCTGTAAGGAAAAAGACCTGTGTTTCTGGGCCAGGATGTTGGGGGTTCTGAGCTTCTCTGAGGGTCTATCGGGGCTCACGGCAACCACATCTGTACCTTTCTGGGTGTTTCTCTTTGCTGCTCAAATCTGGATAACTGCCTACACTAAAAAAACAGGTAAAGCGAGTCAACTACATGGTGACAGCTAGAACTAGACTTTTGGTAGTGAGCACAATGTAGTACACACATCCTCAGTTATAATGCTGCAAAAGAGAAACATGATTCAACCAAATAAAAATGAAAGAAAGACGATGTTAAAACAAACCTACAAAGAAGTGTGAGATGAAAAGCAGACCTTAGCACCCACAGCAAAGTGGCCCATTACTCTGTTCACTAAGTCACAGATGACCACAGTCATCTCCCCTGAAACCATAGCAGCTTCCACCCCTGACCACTGTAATACAAACTAAAAGAAACCACTAACTTCACACGATACTATCTGTATAACGAAAGCCATTCTCTCTCACATTAGTTATAAAACAACATCTGTTCAACGTCTCAGGGACTCAGCAAGTGCTACCAGGGCGTACGAGGAAGACATGACCATAACTGAGATGGCAAGAACACTCACACCAGAGCATGCCGTCGCCCAGCTCCAGGAAGAAACCCCAGCCCAGCTCCAGGGCACGGGGGTCAGGCAAAGAACTACACCAAGGGTCAGGAGCAAGGGGGAGGCTGCCGAGTTAAGCAGAGCAATGAAGCCTCGCTCCGAAGAAAGGGGGCGAGGTAAGAAGAAGATGTTGTCAAAGAAAACAAAAGCAAAGGAAAATGAGAGGAGTGATAAATAACTGAAGGCCTATGAAAACAGACTGGAAGACACACCACGAAACAGAAGGCAGAAGGGGGAACGGAGCCTCAGGAGCCAGAGCGGCAGGCTCCAGCCTCGCTGAGCTCCCGCAGCACAAACAGGAAGCTGCTCAGGAGGGAGCTGAAAGGCACAGAGAGGGACAGAAGCTTTCCCAGCCACCTCGCAGAACAGACTGCAGAAGAGGTAGGAAACTAAAGTATGAAAAGGACTAGCGAGCTGCTAAGGGTGAAGAGAAATCTAGCACTGAAGCCAAAGACAATGAACTTGAGGCCAGACAAGTATTCTGAAAAAATGCACTCGGCGGGAAATACACATGGCAATGCCTTATCTCAGGCTCCGGAGACCCACAGCGAAATCGGCACCAAAAATAAGCCTCCAAGCTGGCCTGTTCCGAAGGAGCTGCGCAGAAATGTCCAAAGAGGTCAGTGAAGTATTTGGAAAGACGTGATGAGAAGACTGACAAACAGGAACCGCGGTGACTGCCTGGGAATGTGGCAAAGGATTCCAGGTCTTCGGTCAAAGAAAGAGTGAGCCCAGCCTCTGCAACCACGAACACGGAAAAGCTAAAGTCCTCCGGGCTTGCTGACTCTCACTGAAAGACTGGAGCCAAGGAAAGGGGTGGGGGCCAGAGAGCTGAACCCGCCCAGTTACAGCCAGGTACCCTAAAGCCAAGTCCCACCTAGCCATTGAGGACAGAAGCTCCATTCATCAACTATTCAGATTCTACCACAGACGTGGGCCCCAGGGCCTAGGAAGCAACCTGACCTGGATCAGGCCTCTGCTTCATACCTTAACCCGCTCTCATTCCCACAAGGAAAATGCCTTTGAAAACAACTGGGAAAATCCCAACCAATCGTCAACATTTTTCAAGGACTTCTTCTTTCTGTTATTTTGTTCCTTCATTCATATGCAACGTAATTTTGTTTGTTTGTTTTTCCTTTTAAAATTCTCATTTAGTAGTCCCTATTCTCTGGCTTTTCCTACCAGTGTGAGGGTACATAGGTTTATTTTATACACTGATAATAAGCAACTAAGAAAGACTGCTTCCAGTTCGTATTTAAAATGTTCAAAGAAAACTTACACAAATACATCAAGAAAGAAGCTCCAATCTGGTGCCCAAAACTTGACTTCCACATACCATTTCCCAATAAACAGAACCGGAAGGGGTCTTTGGAGAGGTGCCGGATTCCAGGGCTGGGAGAGGGAAGATACAAGATGAGTATTCTACGCTGCCAGAAAGTCAGAAACGGCACAAAAAAAGATGGCGCGCCGCAAGGGAAAACAGGAGCCAACCTGGAAGAGCTCCCGATGGCCAAAGCTAAAAGGACTTAAGCAACAAAGTAAACAACAGCACTGCATCAGAGGCCAAAGAGTAACTGACACATCCAACATCACACAATGATGTAAGTAGTCGAATAAATAAACAAGGAGGAGAAGGCACAACCCTTCCTCACAAAGAATTCCACTTAATAAATGTGGAAATGAAGAGAAATGGAAACGGAAATGAAAGTCACCATTAGAACATTATAGCAATAGCTGCTGCAGGCAGGACCCACCAAGGAATGCTAATTGGTGAGTGACAATTAAGGAGAAA
>NW_011888816.1:1533553-1533989 GCF_000151845.1 Pteropus vampyrus | reverse complement strand
ATGGCCAAAGCTAAAATGACTTAAGCAACAAAGTAAACAACAGCACTGCATCAGAGGCCAAAGAGTAACTGACACATCCAACATCACACAATGATATAAATAATCGAATAAATAAACAAGGAGAAGGCACAACTCTTCCTCACAAAGAATTTCACTTATTGAATGTGGAAATGAAGAGAAATGGAAACGGAAAAGAAAGTCACCATTAGAACATTATAACAATAGCTGCTGCAGGCAGGACCCACCAAGGAATGCTAATTGGTGAGTGACAATTAAGGAGAAACAGGGCATTTCTAAGCAAAGTCTCAAAGTATCTTCCCCCAAATACTTACGAATTACAAGGGAAAGACACTAGTTTACACTGGTCAAACTCGGTAGACACCCCAAAATCAAGATTAATATCACCAGTAATAAGACGTATCGACATCATCCTCAA
>NW_011888816.1:1532226-1532818 GCF_000151845.1 Pteropus vampyrus | reverse complement strand
CTTCCTCACAAAGAATTCCACTTAATAAATGTGGAAATGAAGAGAAATGGAAACGGAAATGAAAGTCACCATTAGAACATTATAGCAATAGCTGCTGCAGGCAGGACCCACCAAGGAATGCTAATTGGTGAGTGACAATTAAGGAGAAACAGGGCATTTCTAAGCAAAGTCTCAAAGTACCTTCCCCCAAATACTTACGAATTACACGGGAAAGACACTAGTTTACACTGGTCAAACTCGGTAGACACCCCAAAGTCAAGATTAATATCACCAGTAATAAGACGTATCGACATCATCCTCAATCTAAGCGGAGAAAACATATAAAAAAGCCAAAGTGAAAGTCATTCTCAAAATGCAAATACAAAAGACTTTAAAAGTGTCAAGGTCATTAAAAAATAAGATAAAAAAAGACTTAGGAAAGGCCACAGGATGAAGGAGAAAAAGGAACATGACAACTAAATAAATGCAGAATTCTACACTGGATCTTGGGACACAAAAAGGTCAACAGTCAGAAACTGGTGGACTCTGATTAAAGTCAGCAGATAATTACCATATTGTACCACTGGAAATTTCTTAAGTTGGATGATTGTAC
>NW_011888816.1:1527312-1530046 GCF_000151845.1 Pteropus vampyrus | reverse complement strand
GCCGGGCAGCTCACCGACACCCGCGGCCACCACAGTGGCTCCCAGGGCCGCACCGTCGGCCCCGTGCGTGTCTCTCCGCCGGATCGGGTCGCGCATGCGCGTTGCCGCCCTGGGCCCCCTGGCGGCCTCTCTAGGAATCTGGGAGGGCCAACGTCTCGGCTGCTCTCCAGTTTCAGGTCAGTGCTAACCAGCCTCTCTGAGTCACCTGGGGCTCGTCCCCAACATACCTCACATTGCCCACTGGACACCTGCCCTCCACTGTCCTAGAGCTCTGTCAGTCTTGGCCTGTTTCCCCGCCTCCCTCCCAATGTGTGTGCAGGGCTGTCCTTGGGGTCCCCCGGGTACCCAGGGCAGACTAGGCTTCAAAGCTGGGGGTCAAAACTGGGACCAGTAATATCTAGCTTGTAAAGTGGAAATTCTCCAGTTTCAGGGAGGTGGTATCTCCAGGCGCCAGCCCCCAGGGAGAGCAGTAACTCAGTTATAGGGGGGTGATATCTCCAGGCGCCAGACCCAGGAGAAGCACAAAATTCCAAGGTGCAGATGATAAAACTGTCTACTAGGCCCTGTTTGATCTGAGAGTCCCCCGGATACATTCATCTTTGTACAAAACGTTAATGGCTAACTTCTGCTTCTTGTAATCTGCTTATTCAAGGATGTAGTTGGAGGCTTTATAAGCTGCCTCCTCTGGAAGCTCGGGGCTGATCTCCTCTAACCCTGCGTGGTAGAGAGTCAGTCGCTGGCCGGCTAATAAAGGCTCATAATTAATCTCAATTGGCTCCGTGGGTCTTAGAATCATTCGCGCCATAACATTTGGAGGCCCCAGCGAGATCTCTCCAGCGGGAGAGATCTCCTAAGACCCGCGACTCCAGCCGCCTTGGGCGAGGACCTGCCCGTCCAGGGGACGGCCGCTGAGAGACGTTCCTCAGCCCCGGACGCCAGGCAGACTTGCCCAGGAGGGCAGGTGGACAAAAAGGTTTAATTCTGTAACAATTGGGCACGAGCCATCTGGAGCAGCTTCACCGGTGAGTAAGACTGCGCTTGGATCTGTCTGTCGGTGGGCCCTTAAGGGAACTAGTGGAAGGCTGGATACAGCAATACTTCCCTAGTCTGGTCAAGGTCTGAGACGTCAGACTTGACTCCGGGTATTCAGTTTTCTGGTGCGCTAGCGTTTTGTGATACTTGTAGTGTGTCTTGTCTGTCTGTATTGTGTCTGTCTGTCTGGACTGGCTGAATGTACTGTTACCCTCCTATTGCTTTAGCCTTCATAAGTTTACTTAGTTTGATTCTTTCCTTAGGTCTGGCCTCCATGGCCCCACCTGACTGGACGTTAGGACAGAGGCTGATCCTAGCCCTGGCTTATTTGGCTTTTGTGGAGATTTTCTCTTTTCTTGCCTGTCTTTACTAACATGGGTCAGGTTTCCTCCTCAAATCGTCCTACCCCCCTGCAGTGCCTCCTTAATCAATTTAAGGATTTTAAGAGATGTGCCCAAACCTACGGAGCTAATGTCACTCCCTTCAACCTCCAAAGGTTCTGCCAATTAGAGTGGCCCACACTTGGAACAGGGTGGCCATCAGAAGGGTTACTCGACCTAGCAGCCTTTCAGGTGCAGGATATCATCTACAGAGATCCTGGCCACCATGATCAGGCTCTATATATCAATGTGTGGGTCGATATCGTTTCTGATGCCCCCAAGTACTTGAAGGGCTGCCGCTGTGGTCAAGAGTCAAGGGTGATTCCCAAGCCTATCCTTCTCTCAGCACCGAAGAGGCAAAAGGAGAAACCGTCCGGACAGACACCAAACTCTCTTTACCCTCTCTTACAGAAACTCCCTGAGGACTCCGAGATCACTACTCCTCTCCCTTACTCCCCTCGTAACCTGTTTCTGTCTCCATCCAACCGGGAGGCAGAACCTCTCTGGAGCCCTCCCCATGCCCGCACTGGAGCTGTGCATCGGGACCCACAAGACCATGACCCTGCTCCTGATTCCTCGAACCAGACAGCAATTGGCCCTGCTCTGGCAATTGGCATCCCCGGTTGGAGGAGAAACCCAGAGGCCATTCATGGTCAATGTCCTTTTCTCCACCAGCAATTTATACAATTGGAAACACCAGAACCCCTCATTCTCAGACAAACCCCAGGGATTAATCTCTCTCCTAGAGACTATTTTCTTTACCCACCAGCCAACTTGGGACAATTGTCAGCAACTTCTCCAGGTCCTCAGAGGAGCGAGAACGAATCCTGAGAGAGGCTGCAAGGATGGTATTAGAGCCCAACGGGCAGCCTTCCACTGATCCGGCCCACGTCCAGCATGTTTTCCCGAACACCCGTCTGCCTTGGGACCCCAACACCGACTAAGGTAAGGAGGCTCTCCAACGGTATCGCCAGCTTCTGCTCCAGGGCCTCTGGTCTGCTGCCTGATGACCCCATTAACTTATCTAAGGTAAGCGAGGTCATCCAAGCTAAGGATGAATCACCAGTGGCGTTCCTGGAACGACTTTTAGAGTTGTACTGGTTATATACCCCTATTGACCCAGAGGACCCTAATAATAGGAGGGCTGTAAATTTAGCCTTTGTCAGTCAGTTGGCCCCAGATATTAGAAAGAAACTGCAGAAGATGGAAGGGTTTGAAGGAAAGAACCTGTCTGAACTGGTCGAGATAGCCCAACGAGTATTCAACAATAGAGATGAGGTAGATATAGCACAGACCAAAAAGATGACCAAGGTCCTGCTTGC
>NW_011888816.1:1523496-1525685 GCF_000151845.1 Pteropus vampyrus | reverse complement strand
GTGTAAACAGGCTACTGAGGACCTACTCCAGGAGTTAGACAAGAATGGGTATCGGGTGTCTGCTAGGAAGGCTCAACTTTGCTCTCCCAAGCGACATACCTAGGGTACAATCTACAGAAAGGAAAAAAGGCCCTGTCCTCTAGTCGGATCGAGGCTGTTCTGAGGATACCCCAGCTGCGCACCAAGCGACAGGTTCGAGAGTTGCTGGGAGCAGTAGGTTACTGCAAGCTTTGGATTCCAGGGTTCGCAGAAATAGCTAAGCCCCTGTACACCAGTACCAGAGGGAAAGGAGAGGACCTAGCCTGGGGAAAGGAAGAAAGGAAGGCATTTGAAGCCCCGAAGGCAGCCCTAACCACGGCCCCTGCATTAGCCCTGCCTAACCTGGAAAAGCCATTCCAGCTCTTTGTTACCGAGGTACAGGGAATCTCGAAAGGGGTCCTGACACAGACCCTAGGACTCTGGAAGCGACCAGTTGCATACTTCTCCAAAAGATTGGACTACGTGGCAGCAGGATGGCCCAACTGTTTGAGGGCAATCACTGCCAGTGCAATCCTCACTAAGGAAGCCCTAAAATTGACACTAGGGCAGACCCTCCAGATCATCGCCCCACACACAGTTGAGTCAGTGCTTCGCAGTCCACCGGACCGGTGGACTTCCAATGCTCGAATCACCCAGTATCAGGTCCTGCTTCTCAACCCACACCACATACAATTCCTGAAAACTGCCGCACTCAATCCAGCCACCCTACTGCCTGACAATGACCCTTGCCAACCCCTACATGACTGTCTTAAGGTCCTAGAGAACGTCACCTGCACCAGACTGGACCTGACAGACAGCCCTTGGCCGAACCCAGATGCTACTCTATTTACGGATGGGAGTAGCTTCGTCTCAGAAGGAGTCAAATATGCTGGGGCTGCAGTGGTTACCACTGAGACTGTCATCTGGGCACAAGCCCTAAGCCATGGAACTCCAGCTCAGCAGGCTGAATTAGTAGCAGTGACTCAAGCTCTGCAGTGGGGTAAAAACAAAACTGTTACTATCTACACGGACAGCAGGTATGCCTTTGCCATGGCACATGTACATGGGGCGTTATATAAGGAAAGGGGGCTACTGACCTTGGGAGAAAAAGAAATCAAGAATAAGGAAGAAATACTAGCCCTGCTTGAGACAATTTGGCTGCCAAAGAAAGTGGCAATCATCCACTGCCCAGGGCACCGGAACTCGGGCTCTGAGGTAGCACAAGGCAACTCCTTCGCTGATCAGACAGTAAAGGAGGCTGCCCGAAAACCAGTGGGGCCAATTGACATTCTGCCGGCCCTACCACCCAGAGTGCTAACAGACACCCCTACCTACACTCCAGGGGAAGTTGAACTATGCAACAAGCTGGGAGGAAAAGAGAAATCTACTGCTTCTCTTGAGCGCCGCTGGGACGGACCTTTCCCTGTCATCCTCACAACACCCACCTCAGTCAAGGTAGCTGGGCGCCGTCATTGGATTCACCATACTAGGATCAAGGCTGCGCATCCACCACAGACATCAGGATAATGGACCCTGCATCGATCAGAGGACCCACTAAAGATAAGACTTTCAAGGGTTCAGACTGGACCATCCAATTGTCTCTGTCTTCCTACATATCACTCACTGTCATTCCAGCTATCCTCACCGGCCCCAAGTGTATAGATGGGAGTTAACTAGAACCGAGACGGGCATTCCTATTTCCATAGTGAATACTTCTAGCCAACCTATTTTCAACGTAGATCTAGGTGCCATCCTCGGGCAGCCTGGCAAAGCTCAATATAAGGCAAGGGGCTGACTCTGGTCATCCCCATATGGGTGCGGTAACCTCGCTATGGAAAAAGGTCTTCAAGGAACACAGCTTTATATGTGTCCTCAGGAAGGAAGCCCCACATGTGCTAAGCAAAATGAATATTATTGTGCCCCTTGGGGCTGCGAAACAATCGCACCATGGGAGAGTGAACTGGGTGGGAGAGATCATTACATATCTCTCAGCCACCCGATTCAGTCTGTATGTACTAACCTAGGAAGCTATAACCCTGTAACCTTCACTGTAAAACGATGGAATGCACAGGCCTGGACTACAGGGAAAACATGGGGCCTTCGGTTATATGTATCAGGAGTTGATCCTAGTATACTCATCCTGTACAGCGGCAGGTAAACCGCCGTTTCTG
>NW_011888816.1:1508120-1523446 GCF_000151845.1 Pteropus vampyrus | reverse complement strand
AATGCACAGGCCTGGACTACAGGGAAAACATGGGGCCTTCGGTTATATGTATCAGGAGTTGATCCTAGTATACTCATCCTGTACAGCGGCAGGTAAACCGCCGTTTCTGACCTCTACCGATAGGACCCAATCACCTACTAAACCCCTTGATCCCTTTGCCCCTGCCATCTCTACCCCAACCCACACCCGCAAAGGGACTACCTCTGCCCCTTAACTCCTTGGAAAGTGCTGCCCCCACCACCTCCACTATTCAGAACATCCCGAGGCCACCACAACTCCCCAACCCGGTGTTAAGTATGTTAGACGCAGTTTTTGGTTTCGTTAATCAGACTAACCCTAATATCACCAGTAATTACTGGTTTTGCTTGAACCCGGCCCCACCATACTATGTGGGGCTCGGAGCTACTGCTGCTTTTGGAAATTCTACTCACCAGATTAGGAATATTTCAGTAAGCAACAGCAGTGCTTTGTGCCCTTGCGGTAGGACCCCCAAGCTCACTCTGGGAGACTTACAAGGCCAGAGCACTTGAATCCACTCTACTAGCTATCCCTTAAGCACTTCACCCTATGCTCAGAATTGTGACAGCATCACTCCCATAGACACTAAACCGTTTTACTTAGTTGCCCCACAAGGCACCTGGTTTGCCTGTAATACCGGTCTAACCCCCTGTACCAGCTCCAACTACTGGTCCCAGGGGACATATGGCTTCTGTGTACTAGTTCACGTTATCCCTCAAGTGTATTTCTACTCTGGGGAAGGGGGCCGCGAACATTTCCAGTACTTAGACCATCACATTACAAAGAGGGCGCCTCTCCTAATACCTGCACTAGTAGGCCTAGGATCAACCGCTGTTGGAGCGGCAGCCTTAGTAACGGGGGATTCTAACTACTGGACCCTGAGTCGACAAGTAGACAAGGACTTGCAAGACTTAGAGACATTGGTTTCTCACCTAGAGACCTCTGGAAACTCCCTAGCAGAGGTAGTCTTACAGAATAGGAGAGGACTGGATCTCCTCTTCCCGAAACAGGGAGGTCTCTGTGTGGCTCTGGATGAAATCTGCTGTTTCTGTGCTAATCATTCAGGTATTATTAGAGATAGTTTAGCCCTGGTCAGACAGAGACTCCGTGGCAGAGAAGAGCAACGTCAGCAGACAGGGTCTTGGTATGGAACCTGTTCAACAGATCCCCTTGGTTAACTACACTGCTTACCTCCATCACAGGCCCCCTAATGCTGGTATTCCTGGGGTTGCTATTTGGCCCCTGTGTAATTAATTGGATAACTGCCTATGTCAAAAAGCGGGTCCGGGCAGTAAAACTCATGGTCCTCAAAACAAACTACCAACCACTCCAAGTCGGAGAATCAATGATTTGATTTCCCTTCGAAAACCAGTGGGGAACGTAAAGTGGAAATTCTCCAGTTTCAGGGAGGTGGTATCTCCAGGCGCCAGCCCCCAGGGAGAGCAGTAACTCAGTTACAGGGAGGTGATATCTCCAGGCGCCAGCCCCAGGAGAAGCACAACATTCCAAGGTGTGGATGATAAAACTGTCTACTAGGCCCTGTTTGATCTGAGAGTCCCCCGGATACATTCATCTTTGTACAAAACGTTAACGGCTAACTTCTGCTTCTTGTAATCTGCTTATTCAAGGATGTAGTTGGAGGCTTTATAAGCTGCCTCCTCTGGAAGCTCGGGGCTGATCTCCTCTAACCCTGCGTGGTAGAGAGTCAGTCGCCGGCCGGCTAATAAAGGCTCATAATTAATCTCAATTGGCTCCATGGGTCTTAAAATCGTTCGCGCCTTAACAAGCTGACAGGTTATAGCAAGGAGGGGGTGTTAAGCGGTCACTGGTTACTTCCTGGGCCCCCTTCAATAAGGGGAACCAGATCCTAAGGGAGGCTAGTTTCCAGGAGGACTTCTTACCCCATCACCACCACAATTGGGGGTACTTTCTCATTCTCAGCCCCGGGCACCCACTTTACCTTCCCACACCTCCCGCTGTTTTCTCCTGTTAAATAAAATTCAACTGAGTAAATTTTTAAATTCTTATAGGGGATGACAGGGATTATTCAGGCAGATTACCTAACTAATGCTAATCAGGAAATTTTTGCCTTGTGAAAGACAACAGGCCTGAACGAGAGTTGCTTACGCTAAGCCCCATATTATCAAACTGACACTTAACTTACAGTTTTGACTCAGAAATGAAATTTTAATCAGGAATCTTCTGGTCAGCATTAGTTATATAATCTGCCTGATACACACCTGCCATCCATCCCTATAAGGAAAGTAACCTTGCAATAAACAATCCACCTTTTGCCAATCGTAACTTCCTGGTTTCTGCTCCCTTTTGCCTGTAAAACCTCTTGTTTTGTAATGCATTTCAGAACGCCTTTTTGTCTGCTAGACTGGATGTTGCTCAAATTATGAATGAGTGAATTTCATATTTTAAAATTTGAATTTTATTCTTTAACAATCAGCAAAGCCAGAGGGAAATCCTTAGGTCAAGAAGTCAAGCAGTTTCAGTGAGTTTAGAGATTTTGAGTTTGTTGCTAATTCCATTAGTCATTTCAACCTTGCCTGATGATTAAGGGTGATAAGGGACCGTGAAAATTCCAAGAAGTTTGCGAGGTTTTACTTAACTCATGAATTTCCCAGGGAAGAGGGGGTTTCTGTCGCTAGATATTGTGGAGGGTATACCCCAAGTAAGAAACACATTTTCCAAGTTTCTTTGCCATTGTGAGGGTGTCAGCCTTGGAGCAAGGGAAGGCTTCATCCAATTCAGGAAACATACACAGAAAAGCAAGAACTTATTCCTAACCTATACTATATGGCAACTGATTGAAGTCCAGTTGCAGATACTCAAATGGTCCAGAGGGAAGAGTTTTGAGGTCTCTGGAAACAAAAAGTTTTTCCAGGATTATGAACCTGAAACATCAGAGATTGGTGATAAACAGTTTTCACAATTTTATAGAAGTCTCCCTACCAATATTTATTTACAATTTGAGCTGCACCATGGTGGGTGAATGAATGCAAGAACCAGAAGATGGGATTTGCCAGGAAGCTGGGGAGAGCCCAGTGACCACCTCGGGTCTCACACAGCACTGAATTTACAACCATTGTTTGCCCATCGTGACTTCTCTGATTCAGGAGCACTGTTGCCATGTTGCAAGAACCTCAAAATGGCAAACGGCAAAGTCTGTCACAAGGGGTCATTTTTCAAAAGCGAAATGGACTTCATTCACATTTCTCACTACCCTTATAGCTTCCGTTGCTGCTGCCTGTGCATGAAAGCCAGCCAAGGCATTTCCCTGATGCGCAGTTTCAGCCCTCTTGGTGTGAGCCTCCAGTCTGTTGACAGTGATTTCAGAAAAAGCAGCAAGATCATTTACTTGCTGACTATGGAGTCCAACGTGAGAAGGTATGACACTTCATACATTTATCCTACACCAGTCATGTTTTTATAGATCTTATGGCCCTTGCTGACTTGAGAGATCCTGAACTGAAAGCACCAATTCTGATTTTTATCTTTACATGTCCAAATTGTGTTCACATTATTCTCCAAGTAACACTGAAAAGGAAATTTGAGGAATTGTCATTAAAAACTAATCAGCCATTTGTTCTGCTTCTGTAAATATACTTGCTGCATGCAAGAGCTCACTTGCCGTGCTCACCTGCACTTTGCTCAACCTAAGTAACAAATGTAACTGCTTGTACCCCTAGTAGCTCCTGCCTCTTGTAGCACTTTGTACCTTAGCAGCTCCCGCTTCCAGTAACAATTTGTAACCATCGGTAACCCATTACTCGAGCCCTTCTACCAATGTTACTACTTGCAACCATAGCAACTCCTGCCGTTTGTAATGGTCTGAGTTCAAATTAACCAATCAGCTTGTGTAAAATTCTGGTATATAAGGAATGTTGCAACTGTGCTCTTGGCCCAGATCTTCAGAGCGCTATCTCCTCTGGGACCACATGTAATAAATGTGAGTTCTCCTTCTCTCCGAGTTACTGCTTGATTTTTCGCTGGTCTGATTTTGGAGCTTTTCTACAACACCACCAGATTTCTCACTGAAATACTTTGTGTATTTCCTAATAGTGCATGATGGCTTCCATGTCCCTTTAATATCACCAATATTATGTACTGTTAAAAGATCAATTAAAGCAGGTCCGTGGTGCTGTCTCATTGGTGCAGCAGAGAAGCCAGCGAATCCCTCACTCTGTCGGAACTACAGTCCCCATCCTCCCACCAGCAAGGAGTATCTCATCAGCATCCAGGGCCACAACTATGTCCTTGTCGCCTCTGACCGGGTGGCTGCTATCAATATTGTCCAGATGAAGGACAATCATGACATGATGTTTAAAACGAGTGAAAAAATCTTACTCCTATGTGTTGGAGAGGCTGGAAACACTGTACAGTTTGCAGAATATATTCAGAAAAATGTGCAACTTTATAAGATGAGAAATGGATATGGATTGTCTCTTACAGCAGCAGCTAATTTCACATGCCAAAATCTGGCTGACTATCTTCGGAGTTGGACCCCATATCATGTCAACCTCTTCCTGGCTGGCTACAATGAGCATGAGGGTCCAGCGCTCTACTACATGGACTATCTGGCAGCCTTAGCCAAGGCCCCCTCTTGCAGCCCATGGCTATGATAACTTCCTGATGCTCAGTATCCTGGATCAATACTACACACCAACTATCTCACATGAGAAGGCAGTGGAGGTGTTACAGAAAAGCTCCAAGATCAGACCAGCGGAAAACCAAATAGTAACTTGGAGAGGAGAAATCAGGTTTATTACGTGCGGTCCCAGAGGAGCTAGGGCTCTAAAGATCTGGGCCCCAAGCTCAGTTGCAACATTCCTTATATACCAGAATTTTACACAAGCTGATTGGTTAGTTTGAACTCAGACCGTTACAAACGGCGGGAGTTGCTATGGCTGCAAATAGTAACATTGGTAGAAGGGCGGGAGTACCGATGGTTACAAAGTGTTATAGTGAGAGCTGCTAAGGGGTACAGTTACATTTGTTGCTTAGACAAGTAGGACAGAATGCAATGAGCTCTTGCAACAAGCATATTTACAGAGGCAGAATTTTGAATTCCTCAAAATTCTTCTTCAGAGCTTCTTAGGAAACATCTAGATGAGCTCCAGAAACGCTTCATCCTGAATCTGCCAACCTTCAGTGTTCCAATCAACAAAAATGGCATCCATGACCTGGACATTTCTTTCTCTAAACAGGGTTCCTAACGTCATGCACTCTCACTTGCCAAGGAACTTTTTTTGATGGGCTCCCCTATTTTTTTCTCCTCTTTCGACATGCACTCGATAGATGGTTAAGTCAGAATAAAGCTGAATATGGATAAGTTGAGAGAAAAAGATCAATTAAGAAACATTAGTTTTTTAGAGTTTATTTGGGCAAACATCAATTCAAATTAGGCAGTGTCAAACTAGAACTGGTTAGGAGTGATCCATCAACAAGAACTAGGGGCAAGGTTTTTATAGAAAAGATGAGGAAGCAAAGCAATGAAATTGATTATAGATTAAGCATTATTTGGGAAGCCCAGTTGGCTGTTTGTGATTGGCTGTTTTACTTAACCTCAAGGCATTTACAGAGATTGACTTTGGTTTAGCTTTCATGACCAAAATTTGGTGTTAGCATCACTTAGTCACCATTAGGTTCAAGCTATTCTTGCCACATTATGAAACGTGTAGGTTTTGATATCAGATTTGTGGAATTGTTTCGGCTGTTCATTTTTCATTTTGTTTCTTTCTCCAAGCACAGTAAGAGTACATTTGATGTACTGCTGATGTCTGTAGACTTGTATTTAAGACCCTTGAGGGAACACAGTGAACCAGGGAGACCACAGGGATAGCAGAGAAAGATAATACCAAGAGATTGAAATATGCTCCTTAGCCTGGGTCCCCATGAAACAAACTAGTTCATATCTAATAAATGAAAAGAATGTACCTGAATAGGTATCAACTCATTTTCGCCAAGTGGCTTGTTCATTTTTTGTATTTACTATAGTACCAGAGGGTTTGATCCAGGTACAGCGGGAGGTATTTGCTATGGCACAGACTCCTACTTGTTCAGCCAATAAGTACTTTAAAGCAATTATATTTTCTAAAACCACCTCAGCAAAAAAGTCTAGGGATTTTTGTTGTGTATCTATGGCCTTGGTATTAGATTCAGCAACAGTCGCCAAGGTTAAAGAGCATTGTTTCCCCCATGCTTAAAAGCGAGAAAAAGCAAGTAGTAAAAAGGCAAAAGGAATAAAAGGTTTCATACTGGAGATGAAGATCTCGATCAGTCACCTTGGGAGAGTCGTGTCCCTCATGATGTCCTCTGCTTCTGGGCAGGAATCTCCCTATCCAATTTTAATTTTAGCTCTTTGGCGGTGTGCAGGTCAGAGCCTGCAGAAGCTCTTTTTAACTGGGAGATGTGGCCCCCAGGTTCAAGGCCCCGAAGTTTGGCCTGAGTCATAAGGAAGATCTGGTATGGTCCTTCCAATGAGGTTCAAAGGCAGTCTTTCTTTTTAGATTCCAAGTCAGAAGAATGGGAGAAAATTGGAAAGATTAATTTGGAGAGTTGTAGCCAGATATTTAGGAAACCCAGAAGAATTCAGGAGCCAGTCCAGTTTACAAGTAGATAAGAAAACCTCAAAGACCATGAATAGGACTAGAATCTGATATTCACAAGGGTATGTTATAGTACTTTTACTAAAACATAACTTTTCTCTTTACAATTACCCCCATGTTTAGCAAAGATAATCACAGGAAGACTAATTTGTTAGCAAAGTCAGTCTACTTGTATTAAACATGGCTTGTTACCTTACCTAAGTGCAACAAGAATAGTGATTGACCACATAAGCTTCTTAAAAGTCTGCTTTGCTGAAACTTATCATAAAGAATCTTATACTGGATTTTTAAAAGCCTCTTGAGGCTAGGAAGCCAAAGCAAGGACTTGCCAGATGTTGCCTGAAATACCTATATATTTGAGTGAATTCTTCATTTCTTGAAGTTCCAAAATATCTTGATGTTCCTGGGGCTGCCAGGAAGTCTGGAACCTGGTAAACAAGATATCAGGGGCTTTACTGGCTCCATAAAATCAACCTTAGTATTTTAAAACTGTCTGGTGATATCTGATTTTATGCACCTCGTTTTTAAATATGACATTCCAAAGCCTTGGTAACATAACCAAGGTAATATAATGTTTCCATTTCTGTTGTTACATGAAGAACAGATTTTTATTGAATTTATGCAAGCAACTGTAGTCCATAAAAATAAAAATACTTAAGAGTTTCACAATTCTGGAGAGATCAAATAAGGAGAAAAACATAATATTTTAATTGTTTACAAAGGTGTAATTTACTAAATTGCTATAAGGTGTATATAGCATAAGAGAAAAAAAGATTTCCTTAAATTTGGAAAATAAAACGTTAAAGAACTAGCATGTTTCAAACAAAAAGTCATAAAAATTATAATCATCTTTACTGATCCATTTAATCTCACGTTATTTTTTCTTGTTCTGCTTGAATCCAGCTTTTCCAATAGAGTTCTGGAAATTCATACCCAGCTTAGTTAGTGATCTAAAAGTTATGAGAAACCTGTATTCTAGAGTACTTATTGTGTCCTTTTCATAAATCTCTGAAGATGAAGCACTTTTGCAAAAACATCTGAGTAAAACAGTAACTGTAAATGACTAAAAGACTTTTTAAAATGGTTATCTGATAGAGTTCATCTCATAAGCTATTTAGTTCTTTTCTTGCCATACAATAATTAAACTGGACAATGAAAATATTGACAAATTTCTATGAACTTCAATTTTAAGATTACCTACATTAGCAACACTTACCCATACACATATAACTTAAGGTTTATCAATTTATGAAAATGCATCCCATGTAATTTAACATGCCAAATAAAGCTAGTTTCACGTTTTAGGCCCCCAATAAACATTCTAATCTTGTCTAAAATGCCTCCCCGAGAATCACATCTAATTCTTATTTCCTTGAGCCCCAACTCTCTTTCCTTCCTTCTCCATTATCTCTGAGATATAAATCGTAGCTCACAAAAATCTCTCCCCTCCAGGTTACATACCTGACATTATCCCTCTCTCTTCTCCTTTGTCACACTATTGATCCTATTGTCCAGCTAGGAGGAAGGGGGTGGACACCAGAAGCAAAGGTCCCTCAGCACTGGGGTCCTACTGCAAGGAAGAAAAAAGTTGGTCAGGCTTATGCCTAATAGATGACTGTAGGAGAGGAAATTCTCTGAAAAGATTTCCTGTTTTTTATGCCCTTGATGAATGAAAGATGGTCCAGAAGATAATTATGATAATTAAGGGCATACTTCTCCCCTTGAAATTAGGTGGCAGTTGTGGGTAAACAGAACTAGTTGATAAGGAAATCAAATTAGTTTGACTCTATTACCTTGCAACAAACCGGATCACTGTGAATCCAAGCTACTAAGAATGCTTCTAACTGGGATTTTCAATCATTGCCACAGCCACAAAAGGTAAGTCTTCTGTACAGTAAATATTGAGGCAGTTCTTATTTAGGCAGCAGGACGGAGCCAGTTAGTTCAGAAATGAAGTCAGTGTGCAGGGAAAAGTACATAAAGGTGGGACATGACTGCTGACTCCAGTACCTAGATATACACACACGCGTGCATGCACATGCACGCACATCCATGCACACTCACAAACGCAAATCATTTAGCTCTTTAAGGCTGAGATAACAGTAGTAAAACTCCCAGGAGTACAAGAAAAAAATATGAATGAGCTTTTGTATGTCATATCCTTTGACATCCATCTTTAAAAATTTGGTTCAGTGGTGGGAGAGGAGTTCATCCCCAGTTTAAGAATAGTTCAACTGTAGAGCTGAGTTTTTAAAAATTTATTTAACTAGAATATACAAATATTATTATCTATGTGCTAAAAGAAATAGATACCATACCCAATCTCAAAAAACATCCAAGTTGTTATGAAAGTACACACATATTCATTAAGTTGAGAATAACTGACAAGGCAATTTAATAATAATTGCAAACTGTAGTGTAGGCTAATTCAAAGCACTGAGGTCAAATCAACAGAAGTTTAGGAAGAAGCAGCATTTGAAGAAAAAGGTCTTTCGTAGATGAGCTGGATCTTAACAGTTCTGAGAAACAGAGAATTATAAACAGAAAAAAGAGTTTTCTATATAGGAAACACAAGTGATGAGGGTCTAGTTTAGAGTAGAAGTTTCAAAAGGGCAACTCCCAAGAGAAAGAAAAGAGAATCAGTCTTGGAGAATGACTTCATGTAAATGTCAAATGAAGGTGGAATAGAAATGACCTCTGTCCTTGAAAGGCATACAATCTGATTAGAGGATGCATAATTAAGAAATAGAAAAGATTTTAAAACAGAAAAAAAAGAGAGAATCTCTACACACACATGGCATGCGTAGTCCTTACTCCCCAATACTGGGGAAGGATTACTGTGATACTTCCACTGTCTCATCATCATGACCCAGCAGACAGCAGCTATGCAATGGCCGACTATGAGTGGTAGTTCCAAAAGAAGGTCAGGGTATACACCCTTCTTATAAAGAAAGCTTAATTCAAAGTTCCTTGCTCTCTGTTGTAGACAATCACCCTTATGAAATTGACCGAGCCAGACCTGAGTGCTTCTCTCCAGTGTGAGTTCGCTGGTGGTGATTAAAAGTGGAACGCTGACTGAAGGCTTTCCCACACTCGATACATTCATACGGTTTCTCACCAGTGTGAACTCTCTGGTGTACAGTGAGCTGTGAGCTGTCACTAAAGGCTTTCCCACAGTCGTTACATTTATAGGGTTTCTCTCCAGTATGGGTTCTCTGATGTACCATAAGGCTAGAATTATGACTGAAGACCTTCCCACACTCATTACATTCATAAGGTTTCTCACCAGTGTGAATTCTCTGGTGTATAACGAGGTACGAGTTTTGATTAAAGGATTTTCCGCATTCGTTGCATTTATAGGGCTTTTCACCTGTGTGAAGTCTCTGATGTCGAATAAGACTTTTACTTAAACCAAATGCTTTCCCACATTCATTACATTCAAAAGGTTTTTCTCCAGTATGAATTCGTTCATGGTCCGCAAGCTGAGAGTTCTGGTTAAAGGCTTTTCCACACTCCCTACATTTGTATGGTTTTTCCCCAGTATGAAGGCGCTGATGTCGAATAAGACTTTTATTCCGACTGAAGGCCTTGCCACATTCAATACATTCATAAGGCTTCTCCCCAGTGTGGATTCTCTGATGGTCAATAAGATTTCTATTAGAACAGAAAGCTTTCCCACACTCATTACACTTGTAGGGTTTCTTACCAGTGTGAAGTACCTGATGTCGGACAAGATTTTTATTCCGAGTAAAGGCTGCTCCACATTCATTGCATTCATAAGGCTTCTCCCCAGTGTGAGTCCTCTGGTGGTCATAGAGTTTAGAACTCTCATTGAAAGCTTTTCCACATTCACTGCATTTATAGGGTTTCTCCCCATTATGAAGTCTCTGGTGTTGAATGAGGTGGGAGCTGTGCCGGTAGGTCTTCCCACACTTGCTGCATTCATAGGGCTTTTCCCCCGTGTGGATTCTGAGATGAACTATGAGCTGAGAGGTCTGCCTGAAGGTCTTACCACACTCATTACACTCATAGGGTTTCTCTCCAGTGTGGATTCTCTGATGGCCAATGAGGTGTGAACTCCAATTAAAAGCTTTGCCACACTCATCACACTGATAGAATTTCTGTGCCTTCAGAACTCCTTGATGCTCTGCAGGACTGGCGGATAGATTTGGAAGTTCCCCAAGTTCCTTATAATCACATCCACCTTTCGTGGATTTGTTTTTATCCTCATGTGTTATTTCCAAGAAATCATTTTCTAGTTGGTTCCCTTCTTCACCTGAGGGTTGCATTTCTAGTTTCTCCAAAGCAACTTCACAGGCATCTCCAGCCTCTTGGCCCCCTGGAACCACCCCGTAGAGGCCTCCTGATGTCCCATCAGATGATTCTGATCCTTTAGAAATTTCCTGCTTCAGAGGCAACTCTGAATTCTCCATCCTAATGTCCCCTGCTGCCGAGAGAAAGAAGAAAACAGCTTTTACTCATTTCTTATCCTATTTTGGAAACAGAATCATCAGGATTCTATGTGCCAGAAAAATCTTCACATTATGGGTAAGGAATAAGGTATCCATTGAGAATCGGAGAGAGAATGAGAAATAGCTCAAATTTTTCTTCATGGACGGAAAGCTGAAGAGGGGTAAGATGGTCAGTGGAAGAGGGTGGACAAAAAGAGATGCTGATCTAGTACAGCCAAATGAGAAGGGTAAGTAGAAGGCAAGTGTTTGAAGTCTTTGAGAGGACATGACTGCCAGTTGACTCATGCAATCCGAGGCTCCTTACCCTCTCCCCTTTCACTGGAATGGTCATTTGTTTGGCTTCACCATGCTAGAAGTACCCAAGGACATACCTTTAAGATAGTAATGCTATGTTGAAACATCTGGACAGTATACATGTCTGAGCCTCGTTAAGGCCTCTACATAAACCTTTAAGATCCTGGTGAGCAGGAGATCTACTCGCCCAAGTCAAGGTTCATATGTTAAGTACACTCGCTTATTATATCTGCCACCTACCATGTGGGTTGGTCTGCCTCTTTCTTCAGTCTCTCCTTGATCTCTGTGTATAGAGCCCAACTCCAGATTTCACCCAGGAAGTTCCCGAGGTTGTGAACCAACCAACAGACCAGATTGTAAAGAATGGTATGAATTACAGAAGTCACTTGGATGTTCTGTCTCCTTAGTAAAATGATGAACTCTAAGGTCCTTTACAACTATGACACTGTATGGTTCCATGATTCTTAATAAAGATGTTGGGGAGAGTGATGGTGAGTACCTCAAAACAAATATGACAAACAGTATGGGCAAAAAGGACCCAAAAAATCCCGAATGACAATAAGTGATTCTGGCACAACTGGAGAAGGCCAACAGTTTGAAAACTTATAGGTTCAGAAATACTGGGGTAAAGTATTGAGGTGGAGAGCAGAGCTTTAAAAGTGTGGATACTCCAGTGCCTGGAGCACTGCATTGGCAGGAACCAGTACTACATTCCTAGGCAAAAATCAGAAGGATATCAAACATTTGAAATATAAATCAAAATATGTCTTTGATAGCTTGACGAGCTGGAATAATATGAGACTGAACAGCTGAATACTTGCTTTTCAATTCCTAAATTTCTTAATACAAAAGCTGGGAGAAGGTAAAGCAATCACAGTCATAGCTAAATACACAAATTTTGGTTCCTTTCATCATAAACAAAGCCACAAGCCTTCATACCATTTTAGCATATAGAAAATTAAAGACATCTGGTTCATTGACTGATATGTAATGACTCCTACGCCCACCCTCTCCAGGTTGGCTACTGTCCTGGACTTGTCCACCAAGAATCTGCCCCAGAAACGTCCCTTTCCAGGATACTGTCAGGCCCCAGCTTTTGCTCAGAGGGAAGCTGAGGCAAACCATGCTTTGTGCCAAGTAACCCAGCTCATCCCAACGTGGACCACAGGTGACTGGACCAGGGCCAGGCACTACGCCCACGTTTAGCTTTTCTGTAGATTAGTCATCGGCCTCTGCTGTGGCCCGGGCCCAAGTTCTGCCCAAACAGAGATGATATTTAAAGGCTGAAGCACCCTTGCAGCCCCTCTCTGAGTACACTCTGAACTGGAAGTAGGGCAAAACGAAGGAAATTATCCTACGGTCAGAGCTCGAGCAGAAATAATGCATGGAGAGAAGCCAAACCATCAGGAGCCACAGCAAGCAGAAGGTGCAAGTGAACAGAAAGTCCAATTAAGGAGTTATGAGGGAAATGAGATTCAGAATGAAGAGAACAGGCAGCAGTGGGAGGAGAAAACAGATATGCGGCGAGCAGCTGTGTTACATTCCCAGTAAAACAGGGCGGAAAAATTCATTTACTTTTGTTGCCAAGGCTCCCAGGCCCCGCGGTTTCAGGGAGGCCTTGCTTCTTGAAGTCTGGTGTAGCTGCTCGGTTTATACGGGGTTCCCAGTGCTGTAGCCTTACTGTGAGTCACAGCTCAGCCCTCAAAATACCTTGAGCGGCTTTCTGTTCCTCACAACTACAGACTCTAACTAATAGCCAGCCTAGCTCAATCCACGATGAAGTAGAGAGAAGCCTGATAACTGTTAAAGCTGGGTGATGGGCAAGACAGGTTCATTATACTGTTCTCTCCCCTTTGTCTACATTTGCAATTTTTCGTGATGAAAAGTTATGAAAAAAAAGGAATATAGCAAAGAAACTGTGAAGGAGGCAGAGCTAAGGGACTGGGGCACGGAACCATTACCCCACGAGGCCACGCTGCGGTGCGTCTCCGGCATGATGTTCCGACGCTGGGCTCTCTGACTCAGTGCCGGACCTTTCCACTTCCTCTCGGAGTAGTCCACAGACAGGAACTCATATGCTGCAGACCCCTGGAATGACAAGCTCCTGTTGCTCAGTGACATTCCCTGCCTGGAAGGGCAGCGTCATCAGAGAGCACAGGGTAAGGGCCCTAACGGGAAAAAGGCTGGGGAGGGAGAGGCTGGGATGATACATTTAAAAGGATGAGTCTGGGGCAAGAGAGTCCATGAACTCAGCAGGTGGGACCAGCCCCAGGAAAACACTCAGGCGAGAAAGCCACAGGGACAGTCTCAGAACGGGCCAGAGGCCGGCAGATGCGCTCTAGCTATTCCTGGGCCATGGACTCGGATCTTGGCAAAGACAGAAAAAAACAAACTCACCTGGGGCCTGACCGCCTGAAGCACCGTTGCCGCCACTTGGTTTCTTGAGATCCCTGCCTGGCGAAGGGCAGGCACCGGGGAAGCACGTCGAGCTGGGGTAGGAGAGAAAGCTATGAGTGGGACGAGCCCAGCCCTTGGCTCCAGTGAGGTCTGTATCCCAGGGGTTGGATTCATGAGAACCCAGGCAGCTCCACACACACTGGCTCTCGCCCCTCTTGCACACCACACAGGCATTATCTTAAGCATGCTGTGACTTTTCCATGGAGGACAGCGTAGAAGGTCCCCAGTTAAAGTGAAAACTGGCATCTCCAACCCCTGAAGGAAGTCGTACTTCGGCCCACTCTCTCTCCCACGGCTTCCCTAGCACTAGCTTCACCTGTTTCCTCTCAGATCGCCAGCCTCTCATTCCCTGGTTTCTCTTCCTTCCCTTGCCCTCCTTTTGGACACCCCAGGCACTCAGGCCTCAGCAGGTCCTAGTGTTCTCTGTCAGAGATCTCACTGACTCGCACTGCTCTGATGCTACGCCCACAGTTCTTAGTTGCCTTCTCCACCCCTATCACAAGCTGCTAGTTGCCTACTGGATATTTCACCTGCTGGTCCACATGAAGATAAATTCAGTTTCAAAAATGCACGTCCTTATCGTCTTATTTTCCTATATTCCCATGTTCTTTCAATGATATTAGACATTAGGCAAACCTCTAATTTCCTATTTCCTTTCTTGAAGCCCACATCCAATAGATATTCTTTAAACTGATCTTCAGATTCAATACAATCACTATCAGAATCCAGCTGACTTCCAGGTACAAACTGACATGTTGATATTAAAACTCAATACAGAACTCAAGAGTTCCAGCAGAGACAAATGGATCTTGAAATAGAGTAAGGTGGATAATTCCCACTTCCCAATTTTACAAAGCACAGTCATCCAAACAGTGTGGTCCTGGCATAAGAATAGATATATAGATCAACAAAATAAAGGTCCAAAAATAATTCCCTACATCTATAGTCAAGTGAGTTTTGATGATGTTCCCAAGAGCATTTAAAGGGGAAAGAATACACCTTTCAGCAAATGGTGCTGGAAAAACTGGATGTCAAAAACTAAAGAATGAAGCTGGACCACTACCTCAAACTATATATGAAAATTATATGGACAGGAGAATTTTAGACCTATAGCAAAGCGGCCCCATTACTCTGTGCACCAAGGCAAGGCTGACGGTCATCTCCCCTGAAACCATGGCAGCTTCCACCCCCGACCACTGTAACACAAACTAAAAGAAACCACTAACTTCACACGATACTATCTGTATAACAAAAGCCATTCTCTCTCACATTCATTATAAAACAACACCTGTTCAACATCTCAGGGACTCAGCAAGTGCTGCCAGAGCGTACGAGGAAGACATGACCATAACTGAGATGGCAAGAACACTCACACCAGAGCATGCCGTCACCCAGCTCCAGGAAGAAACCCCAGCCCAGTTCCAGGGCACGGGGGTCAGGCAAAGAACTACACCAAGGGTCAGGAGCA
>NW_011888816.1:1504500-1505620 GCF_000151845.1 Pteropus vampyrus | reverse complement strand
GTCACTTCTCCTTTTAAGCACATTTTGAGGTTTGCACAATACATTCTCATCTTTTCAGCTGTCAGGAAGGATTACTTTTTAAACCAAAACTTGTCTGCCTTTCTTCAGCATTAACGTTAACAGTAAGAACAGCGTCACAGGTCAGTCCCTAACTATGCACACAGACATCCACGGGTGTGTAACAGATGGACGTTCCCTAAAATCCTGAATCAAGATATGGCTGAAACTACTGCCTGTCATTTCCTTGCAAAATAACCAACTAATATTAATGAGTCTTCACTTCTGAACTACAAATGCTTTGAAACAGGATGGTGTTCTTTCCTGGCCACTACTTTTAACTTAGGAAGGAGACCATTCTTGATTTCTTAGGCCTATCAAGTCAGTGGACAGTACGGTACCCTTAAGTTGGAGATGTAGCTTATGTTTTAAAAACTGCATTTTACAAACCACTCTTTCATTTTGAAAACAGACAATGATCCTAATAAACAAGATTTTGCTAGTTTTCTCCACAAATATCACTTGTTGAGCACTTACAGCCTCCTCTACTGTGTACTATGGGAAATAAACTGCAAACAAAATGTTTTATTTTTTTAATTTTTAAAAAAATTTTTTAGGCAAGCCAACCGTTGGTTGACCTCACAGATTGCAAGACTTTGTCAGCTTACAATCCCTTATTTTTTAGTTTTTAAGGTTACAGCACCTGGTCTTCCTAGATTCAAAATGTTTTCTTTTAATGATACTTGCAAAAATAAGTCTTAGTGGTGTCATACTAGCAGCAAAATTAACCAGTATATGAATTCAGTCGGCAAACTGGAGATAATTTTCCAAAAAGTAACAGTATAAATGTACTGAATACCACTAAATTATACTTTAAATGGTTAAGACGATATATTTTTATGTATCATATGACAAACGTTTATGTTCATCACGGTCATATTTTATCACAATACTATGTTTTTAAGAGCAACAGTATGACCCCATTTCGTAATAAATACATATATGAGTTTGCACAACATGGCACACGTTTTTAAATGTCAGGAAGCCTCCTGCCGAAAACATTTGCGGATTGCAGTTACTTTTACTTTTCTTATACCCACCCGCGTCACCTAACCGTCTGTAA
>NW_011888816.1:1481368-1500015 GCF_000151845.1 Pteropus vampyrus | reverse complement strand
CCAGAGAGATGAGAATAAGGTAAAAGAGACAGTGATGGCACATTCAAACAGGGTAACCGAGAAGGGTTCAAGGGGCCATTTACAAAAGTGTTAAGGCTTAAGGGAACATGACATGGGGTAGTATTGGAAGCTAATGGACAGAAGCTGTGGCCTTCAGTTGAGGGACAGAGCCAGTCCGTGGTCTAGTATGCTTTTCAGAGATAACAGACCAAAACCACAAGTCATGCAGCAGAAGCATGCACAGAGGAGAAAACTTTGACCCCCAGCTGTATCTGGACCCATAGTCTTGTCCACCCTCCCCTACCCGCCGCCAGCAGAACCAAAGGACCAGGACATAACTTGAACTTGAACATCAGAAGTGAAAGGAACATTGTCCAGGAGGATCCAGTGCTGACGCCCCATATTGGCCACACTCCAATTAAAACATGTCCTGCCAGCGCTTTCACATACCTGTCCCCCTTGAATCCTTATAACCTGCCCCAAACTCTAGATAGGAGAATTCGGGTTTTTCCAACACAAGCTGCCCATTTTCCATTGTGTAGCACTACACAATAAACACCACTTTTCTTCACTGCACCCCAGGGGCAACGTAATTGGCTATCAGCAGTGCTAGGTAGATGACTCTTTGCTCAATTACACTGGGGATTAAGTACCCTGAACCTGATTCTCCTGATCTCATGTCAGAGTCTGCTGTTGCGGAGACAGTTTGGAAGAAGAGTCGGAGTCTGGAAATGTTTAACTAACATGGATAAGGGAGAGGAGAAATGGCAATGCTAGCATCCCCCGCCCCTGTCTCCATGGCTTTTTATTAAGTTTCACTACAATGCTGGCTTTGTAATTTATTAATCATTACCATCAAGTTAGTAAATACAAGCTACAGCCAATTCCCAGATCCAGCCTCAAAGCCTGCATCGTGTTCAGCTATTTCTTCTCAAGTATCTTTTTCTTATCCTCTAAAGTATCCCTTTCTTGTGCCTAGAGCAAGAAGTCTCAGAATCGGTCAGGCGTGTACGCCCTCCCTGCAATGTGTTCTTGTGTGCAAGTCCACATCTGCTTCTGATGTCCTTGTTGCTCCAAGCACCAGGCATCCTGCCAGGACTGCGGGTGTCTCTTACAACAGTCTGCCAGTGGCCCGACCCAAGTGGAAGCTTGTGGGTAGCCCAAGGTCAGCCTCCCAAGTCTCAGGGCAGGGTTGAGAAGGACCGAGGGTGAATATGCAGAGTGTGGTTCCATGGAAAGTAACCTCACAGGGTGATCTGATCATAAATTCCTAACTGTGCAGGTCATGGTGGGTAGTCACGCCGCACACATATTAACTTCTTTGGTGAAAACTTTTAAAGCAAGCCCTGCCCATTGTTCTTGTGCATCTAGGTTAATACACCTTTGAAAAGCCAGAAGTAATACCCCTCAACAGCATAACTGATGCTGGACAGGGGGAATCCTCTTCCCCACAGTGGGACTCAAGCCCTATGCCAAGAGAGAGCCTTTGGCTTGGTGCAGGAAGGAATTCAAGAGCGAGCTGGAGTTCAAGACAAAGGAACGCTTATTAGAGAAGGACTAATACTCCAAAGAGATGTGGTCTCCTCTCAGAGTCAAGAGAATGAGACCCCAAACATCTAAAAAGCTGGGTTTACATCTATATTTTTAGTTTCTATGGAAAACCACTGATTATGGGGAATGAAGCATGGGAAGAAAAGGTTGAGTTTACTCTTTAACCTATACAAGGTACATCTTGAAGTTTTTGTTTTCTTTTTATGGTATGGGTAAACGTTAACAGTATGGGCAAATAGTAGGTAGTAATCTTTACAGGAATTTTCCTTAGTTCTGTAAGCTCCTTGTGGCCTGGCTGCATGGCTGGTCAGCCAGGTTTCCGTGTCTGGCAGCATGTAGCAGGCTCTGAATTCCATCTGGTTTAAAATTTAGTTAACCTGTGTAGTTCCCATGCCTCTTTCCTATATAATTCCCCCCTTGGAGATTTTATTCTCATATTCTTAAGAGGTTGTTGAGAGATGATGGTCTGCCTTCTGTCACTTCTTTAAAGCTGATATAGAGCCATATTCCCTGTCGGGAATAAAAGTCTCTGGAAGCCTATTCTAAGGGCCTTAAAGGCAGAGAACATGGAGTTGTTTCAGTAACTGAAAGTGGTTGGAAGCCTTGCATGACCATCATCTTTATGTGGAATTGCTGTAGCCTAGAAGATATAAATTTAACAAGAAGATCGAAAAGACCAGGACCAAAAGTTAATAGTAAAACAAAATATACTAAAGGTCCTAAAAAGGGTAAGATCCACATAAAGCAAGGGAACTGTTGTAGCCACCAGCCCCTGATAGACACACGGACCACTAGAAATCAGTGAGTTATAGGAAACACACTCTTTATTCAGCCAGCTGGGTCTGCCAGGGGTACGCAGACCCCAAATTAAGCAGCCCCGAAATGTAGAGGTACAGGGTTTTTAAGCCCTAAACCCCTATTCTTTATCCTGTTTGAACACTTAAGTCTATTTTTCTTCTTTTTACTAACTGTCAACCCACAGGTCGGTTGTGCAAGCGGGCGTACAGAAGCAGAAAGCTTATTGTTAGAATGTTATGTTCCTATAGGCGGTAGCCAAGCAGTAATTTTTCAGCCAGCACAGAACCAGCCCCTAAAGGAGTCTTTAGTCTCTTGTTTCCTTCATTATATCAGTGTAAGCATTCTACCTGTTTATATGTTCTATTTAAATTAGGCAATGGTCACCTTGGGACACTCTTGGGCCTTACTGCACATGTGAGGTGATAGGGACAGGCTCTTGTTGCTGATATGTCTCCCAAGGCTCCTTAATGCCTATTAGTGGTACCTGAGGGTGGATAGTCCTGTGAAATTTAGGTTCCAGCAGCTGACTTTTCTAACTCAAGAGCAGGAAGTCGCCCTCCTGTCTCACAACCACCCTTAAGAAAACACATAACCTTGTAATTCGATTCCCACCTGGCTTTCTTCCACCTTCATGTAATCTTCCTTACGTTCCCTCCTTAATTTCAAATGCATAAAAGAAGCTGCAAAACTTATTCTCTGGAGTACTGGAGATCTTGCTCCCCGGCATATGGCTCAAATAAATTACAAAAATTCTCTACAGGTTTGGACGTATCTTTCGTCAGTAGGGTAACTTGAAAATATCCAACATACTCCAAAAGGAAACTGGGCACTGCTTGTCTATGCTTAATGTGTCTATTGGTTTCCTTTTGAAATAACATTCTTAGGTAATTTGACTCAGGAGGTGGGGGTGGGGGGATGTGAACATTTATAACCACCCATAGGAAAGAGTTTTGAGTTTTATCTGATTTTAAACAAAACTCTCCCATCGTAGAAGAGCATGAGCAGGTTCTCTGTGTTTGGGGTGTGCTTACTGTAGGTTTCTCAACATGAAGGCAGCTAGCATGTATAGCACCCAGATTGGGGTGATCAAACATATCCACTGGACAGGCCCCGCTAGCATTTTCAAAGCTGCAGGAGTAGCCACTAGGAGGGCAGCTCTGTTTTGAAGTGCTCAACGGCTTCTTTAAGCTCAGCCCACCTTTGCCAACACCTGATTTCTCTGAGAGCTGAGCACAGAGCCCATAGCAATGAAGTTTCTTCCTGTCTCTGCTGAGAGGCTTATTCTTACAGATCGTGCCAGTGTGCTTGGTTAGGATCCTAGGCAGAGCATCTCCAACTTTAATAGTGCCTATGAATACAAATCATGCGGGAGTAAAACTGGTTTAACTGGTTAAACTGCAGATTCTAACTCAGGAAGTCTGGAGAGGGGGCCAAAGAGCATTTCCACACGAAACCTAGCGGTGCCCTTGCTGTGTTCCCCCACCAGGCTTTGAGTAGCAAAGACCTGTGAATGGAAATCACTGGCTGAACTTGCTGCACATTATATCCCCTGGAGAGCTTTCAAAGAGTCTCCATCCCATATCAATTAAATCCAAACCTTTGTGGGTGGGGCCCAGGTATTCCTAGTTCTTTAACTCCCCAGGGTGGTTCCAAGGCGTAGCCAAGTTTGTTGATTCTATGACTACAGGATTCTTCCTTTACCTTGATTCCCTACTGTAAGCAAAAGCCACATGTTAAAGGTTTTTTTTCGGTTAGTTTGCTTGTTTTAAAATTTTAAAACGCATCAGCTTTCTGCTTCTAAAAGAAAGGGGAAAAGTTATCCCTTAATTTTCTCCTCCTATATTGAAATGGGGAAGAAGTAAGTTTGGTTGGGGGTGTGGGGGGCGCGGGAATGGGATCTGGAATGTGACCAGAGGAAAAAAAGAAAAGAATGTAAAACAGAATCATCTGTGGCCAAGTGACAGAAAACAAATTTTCCTGGTGGAATTTTCACTCTTTTTCTGTCCATAAATCTGAGTCGTGGCTTTGAAGGCATATCTGCCTTTTCCATCACTTAATTACTTACTATGGGTAGAGACTGCAGACTAGTGGGAAAAACTGATAAGCCATTACACCAATAACTTAATTTCAATGATTACAAATGCTAAGTTAACAATGTATTTTTACATTTTTTTACATATTTAAAAAAAATAACGGGGTTGAGAGTGTTAGCAAAAATTCCAAAATAAATTAAAAGAGAGTTTTATTCATACATGATTTGCAAATCAGAGAATGTAGCCCTTGGTATGAACCAAAGACACATTCCGAATTGGAAGGGATAGGGCTAGGTTATTAAAGGTGAAAGTTGCAAGGGGCTGATGATCAAAGAGATGGGTTGCTAGGGGAAACAAGACCACAAACTTACATTATTTGTCTTCTGATTTAGTGGAGGCAACTGGAATTTTCAAAGGTAGGCCGCTTCAGTAGTCGGCATGTGGGGCTGTGGTACGAGAACAATGGGTAGTATATGATCAGGCATTTGTCAGCGTCCTAGTTCAGGCTTGTAGAACAAAAGCCTTTGGGTTACTTATCAACAGAAATCAAACAGTTTCAGACTGCTCTGCAGGCCCTTTCCAAGTCCACGGAGCAGAGTCGTGCTCTATAAGCAGCCTCGAGTCCTGCAAAAATCCAAATGTTGGACCACAAATTATGATATTAAAGTTCTTATTGGTCCTCAAGAGTGACTGATTATAATGCCTTATACACTGCACACTTCTTGTGTCTCTGAGCACACTGCCTGACCCAGGTTGGTTTGGGTTGCCCTAGAAAATAGAGTCAGTAAGTACAAGAGCCACCAAAGACAAATCCATCATATGTCTCCTGTCCCATCTCCATCTACAGGAAGAATAGAGGGCAGCATGGCTTTGAGCTGGGATCCCAGAACCTAGGGGACGGAGGTTGTGGGCAGGGAAGTGAGGAGGGCTAGACAGGCTGAAGGGGAAGGTTCCAAGGACAACTAAAGTCCCTGTCTGACAATAGGCACCAACCAGAAGCAAGGATGATCCAAAGTACCAAGGCCAACAATGTACTCAGAGATCAAGAACACAGGCAAGACTGAGGGTCAAAACTTACACCAAGAAGTGAGAGCAGTCTGCTTCCTGGGCAATAACCTAAAGAGAACTGGAGAGGCAAATACAAAGCACTACAAGGTTTAGTTTGTACCTATGGTTATGGCTATTCTGGTTCTTACCATTTTTTAAAGTTTCTATATAACAGTTGGTAATGCAACACTTTCTATATAACAGTTGGTAACCCCTCTCTGGGGTTCAGTGCCCTGAACCCCAGAGAGGCTCCCCGACACCCCACCTCACTGTCCAGGCCTCTTGAATCACTCACATGATCCAACAACAAAAAGGTTAATGTCTGGCCCATCAGGGGCCCTTCAGACCTGCTCTCATCCATACAGGCTGGTACAAATTGTGAATATTTTAAATATCACCCCTGAAGGGAAAAGAAACCTAAGTAGCACTTTCAGTTCTGGCTGTGGCCAAATATTCTTCCTTACCTGAAACTCCTCACAGGTAGAATGAGACCAGATGGGAAGAGAGCTCCTTCAGCAACTCTCCCCATTCCCAGTTTAACCCTTTAATTGCTGGATCATATGACTAATTCAGGGTTGGGATGACTGTAAAACAATAAAGGATGACGTGGATTCACAAGGTAGGGACAACCGGTGCCAGATGGCCTGGGGTTAAGGACTTCTTTTATTCTTCACAAGCCTGAAATAATTGTTCTCTGCATGGGGAGAGATGTGGGGTGCTTACTAGTAGGAGAACTGGATGTGCTCCATGCTTGTGGCCTCCTGCGTGTCCTGGCTCTGGTTACCTTATTTTCCGTACAGCAGGAGGTATGGATTCTATTGTGTGGCCTGGCTGCCAGGGTGTTAGTGGGGCTGGGGGTGTACAGAATCAGGGACATGTAGAGTCATAATTGCCCTGCTTGGGGTATTGAAGCATAACAGGTTAGATGCAGACTTGTAGGAAGCCAGAAGAGAGGACCAGGAGAGTTATTGGGAAGATGTTCTTGCATATACAGTTGACATTTGATATATGATCATCAATCAGTGGAAAGTGGGCCAAGAACAAGTAAATACAGAGTCAGAATGCCTCTACTGTTCCTTCCAAGATCAGGAGACAGACTGGAAACAGTCATCAGAAATCAAGGGTCTGGACAGTCATGGGGCAGGACATCTCCCTGGAGAACAAGTAGGCCAGGGCTGATGTGGACTTGTGTGAAGTGTGTCATTGCAATCTTCTGCCATCATGTGACAGATGCAGGTCAGCAATGAAGTCTTGGGAAATGTATCTGAGTTTTGTTGGTGTCTGGAATAAGTGTTACAATCCCTCTGGCCTCCCAGGCTTGGCCATGGCCAAGGTGCAGGTGTTGTAAGTGGCAAAGTATGGGTATAATTCCTGAAATAAGGAGTAGTGGGTTCTAAAGGCTGACAACAGGCTCTTCAAAAGAAGAAAGGCTGTAAATTCAGGCAGAATAGTGGACTGGATGGAGCAGTAGGGCTAATGCTACCTTTCAACCCTCGGAGGAATGAGAAAATGGAGTGTTTCTCAAATATGTCCAAAATTCTTTGCTGCTTCTCCCTTCAAGAGATGGAGCTTACTTCCTCTCCCCTTGAGTGTGGGCTGGATTTAGTGACTTGCTTCTAACAAATAGAATAATGTAGAAGTGATGATGTATCTCTTCTAAGACTAGGTTATAAAAAGGCCTGTGGCTTCCTCTTTGCTCTCTGTCTTTCTGAGACCACGCATATTGAGAGAAGCTAGCTGCCACTTGAGAACACCTGAGCAGCCTTACGGAAGGCTCATATGGTAAGAAACTGAGGACTCTTCCCCACAGCTAGTGAAAAACTCAGGCCTTGGGTCATGTGAATGAGTGGAAGCGGCTCCTCCAGCCCCAGTGAGGCCTTCAGATGACTACAATCTCAGGAAGGATCCTAACCCAGCTAAGGATCACAACCCAGCTAAGCCACTCCTGAATGTCTGGTTCACAGAAACTGTGAGATAAGAAATGTTTATTGTTTAAGCCATATGTTTTGTGATAACGTGATATGATAAATAGATAAATAGATAAAAAATACATAAAGTTTTTAAAACCTCTCAGATTTCTCACATTTTCCTTGGTCTGCAGTTCCTGACTCTTCTGAAATGACACTTTAAAATTTTGAAATAGTCTTATGCCCTAGTTTGGACTTTCTTCATCACGCATAAGAGACATAGATCAAGCTAGTTTGAGCAAAAGGGGAAATTATTGGTAAGATCTTACATAAACATTGGAATGATAGCATTTCAACTGGGTCTTAAAAGCCATTAGAGACAGACTAGAAGTCTGTTGGAACACATCAAATAGCTTTGTCCTCAGTTCTCAATCAAAAATCTTGGGAAAAGACTTTGATTGACCCATTGAGGTTACATGCCCACTCCTAGACCAATCAGCACTGGAGGGATAAGATTTCTGTTTCAAGTAACTCTGCATATTAGATAACCTGAAAACAAACCCTTCTGCACAGAGATGTAGAGGTTTAAAAATATGAAAAAGATTTTAAGAGACAGAGGCAGGCATTAGAAGGTCTCATCTACATCTATTAAGAGATCCAGAAAAGAATAAAAAATAACTGGGTATGTTCAAAGATAGAGGAAATGGTTCCTGGACCCAATTCCAAAGTGTGTGTGGAGGCTTCCCCAACCAACAAGTACCTCTGAGACACCACGAGGGTGTCTAAGAGTTCAACTCAATTCTGGCACTATTTACCCAGAGACAGAATCAGATTCCACAGGTAAAGGGCTCAGTCTCATAAGACTGCCCTCTACTTCAGATGCCAGCTGCAAGCCCAGGTGGTCACTTGTGCTTTTGACCAAGCAGCTATAAATCAGAGGTCCCCATGACCCCCTCCTCAGGTTGAATTAATTTGCTAAAATGACTCATAGATAGAACTCAAGAAAACCCATTTACTCACTAGATTACAAATTTATTCAAAGGATACTAAAGGATACAAATCAACAGCAAGATGAAGACATACATAGGACAAGGTCCCAAATGAAAGAGTTTCTGTCCTCGTGGAGCTTGGAGCCCTGCCCCGCCCCCAACAGTGGCACATGGAAGTATTCTGGTTTCCCAAAATGGAAAGTCTCCCAAAAAAGGGACCATAAACTGCTCTTTTGGTTTTTTAATGGAGGCTTCATTACTTAGTCATAATTGACTAAATCACTGGCCATGGGCAACTGATTCAGCCTCAAGTCCCTCTCCCCTCCCCGAAACTAGAGTGGAACTGAAAGTTTCAGTCCTCTAAAGACATGGTTGGCTCCTATTGGCAACCAGCCTCCTTTAGGTTAGCTGTAAAAGTCACCTTTATTAATATGACCCCAGGCATTGGATTTTTATAAAGTTCCCCAAGAGGTACTTCTTTGCATTTGAGTTGAGAAGCACTGGCTTAAATTTGTTTTGCCCCTTATGGAAAGGCTCCAAATTGATTCCTTGAAAAACGGTGATAGGCACCTCCTCTATTTGTCCCAAGAAGGCTGATTGGAGGGTAGGGCTGTATAAAAATCTGCTCTACCCAAGTTGCCCTTGACCCCAAGGCTAATCAATGATCCCAGCCTCCTCTCTCTCTGTCCTTAGATTTTAGAGTCCACAGACACCAGTATGACCTGCTCACTGCCATTGGGTAGGTCTTAACCTCATATGTGCCCTTTGCTTCCCAACTGCTCCTCTTTAGGACTTCAGGGCTCCTAGAGATGGAGCAGGAATGGTAAACAAAAGCTCCACCCAGATCAGTGCTTTTCAGACTTTAAGGTGCATACAAGTCACATGGGATCTTGCTAACAAGAAGATTCTGATTCATCACACAGTCTTCTCTTTTCACTTGGTACAGGGCTTCAGCTGTTCCTGCCTCTCTTGTAATACAGTATATGGCATATTTTTCTTGAATATTTTTAATATTTAACTTAGCTAGGTAAAAAATATTTTTGCTGGCCCATTTCATTTTTGGTGGATTTGGCTCACGGTAAAGTGAGATACTGGCTCTCTACATGTATTCCCACAGGCCTCTGAAAAACAGGAGCCCAGACTCTCTCTCTCACACTTGCCATTGCTTGCTGGATATTTCACTTGGATCTCCGTCAGCATCATAAATTTAATGACTAAAATTCATCTTCTTTTTATAAAACCAACTCTTTCCTCGTGCCACAGTTCAGATGTTGGCATTCTCACAGCTACCTCCCACAGCTATAATTCCCCCTCTCCCTCCCACAGATTACTCCTGGAGAATGTCTCTCACATCCTCCCTTTGCTTCCCACCGCCCCAGTGCAGGTAGTAATTGTCTCGTATTTACTCTATGGCACTAACTTCCTCCTCCTTCTCCCTGTTTCCGGTTTTCCCACTCAATTTTTACTGTATCAAAGAGCAGGAAAGGAAGAATACAGGAGAGAAAGCATAGGGTATAAATCACACCGTCAGAACACATCTAATAGCTTTGGCACAAAGTCCAAGGCTATGTTGACTGCAAACAAAAAGTCAGCCAGATATTTCTCCAGCAAAAATGGGTTTACTCAGAAAAATAGGAAATTGCAATCTGCTATATGCAACCATGATGAGCCACATGCAAATCCGCTAAAACAGACAAGAGGAAGCTCCTTTATAGAAGGGAAAAGGAAGTTTAGAAGGCCATTACAAAGAGTGTCCCCTGTTGTGGTTTGTGATGGCCATAAGGCATGAGAGCTCCCCCTTCTGGCCTCTCTACTTCACTTTAGAGAAGGTTTCTGTTTATTAATTTTTTACAGCTATCAGCTAATCTTAATGTATGTAAGCATATTATGTTCCCTTATTAAAAGGGAGGGAGGGAGAGAGATTTACAAGAGACCCACCTTAAACCATAACAACAGAAAATGTTGAAAAGAAAGGATGGGAAAAGATATACCAAACAAAAAGCATGAAAAGCTGGTAAAATATTAAGATGTGGCAAAACAGACTCCAAGGTTAGCCATTTAAAGGTACAAAATGGGACATTTCATACTGATAAAAAGGAACGAAGGGGAGACGATATGCCACCCCAACTGAGACCCAGCGGAATCCAGAAGAGCCAATATCAGAAAGAGAGTTATTATCAGCAATAACTTTTTTTTTTTATCTGAAAGACTTACCTGCCTGGCAGGACAAACATCTGACTACCAAATGTCTGCTCTTCTCACCTTCCTGGGAACAATCCTCCTCCTTTCAAAGCCTCAGGCCCCTATCCCATTCCACCAATTGAGGATAGCCTCAATGCCCAACTGCTGTTGCGTTTCATGTCTTTGTGGGATTCTGGTACATACAAAATTAAATTAAATTTCCTCCTGTTAATCTATTTTATGTCAATTTAATTATTAGACCGACAGAGAATCTAGAAGGGAAGAAGGGAAAAATTTCTCCGCCCCTATAGGAACAACTCCCAAGTCAGGAAACCCAAAAGTTACCCTCAATTCCTCTTTTTCCTCCATCCTCCATCCTTGCCCCTAATTTAAGTCATCAGAAAATCCTGTTCACTCTCCTTCCAAAATATATTACAAACCCAGCCATTTCTTTCTGGTTCCACAGCACTTGTCCCTGGTCCTGGTCTCTGTCTTCTCCGAAATGCTCTCCTGCAATGGTGCCTGATTGGCCTCCCTGCTTTCTTTCCTGACCTCATACTCTGTTTTTCCCCAGCAACCTCAAATGACTTAACCTAGCCTCTATCCACCTCTGACAGCATCTGACACTGTCACTCTCTCATCCAGTCACAGTGACCTCCCTTCTGTTATCTGATCAGCCAAGCCAAACACATCTCACCTTGAAGCCTTTGCAGCAACTCCTCTGCCTGGAATGCTCCTCTCCCACATTGTCAAGGGTACAGAAGCCTTTTTTCCATCTAATCTTCTGTTTAAATTGTACCTTCTCAGACAGGATAAATTTGTTTTTATGGTACCTGTTGATATAATAACGTAAGAATAACTCATTGTAAGAACAACTGTAATTGTCTTCCAACCTATGTGTTACCTTTAGAAATAAACTTCAGAAGGTTCCAGACTACTAATATTAGTCAGTGAAACGTTAAGATATGATGAAAACAGAAAACGGAGGATTCTCCTTCAAATCATCCCATTTATTTCTCTGCAGAGCACACATTTCCGGAAATTTTCTCGTATACTTGTCTTTTTCTGTCCACTAGGAGACACCTCTATCCTGTTAGTAACTGTATTCACAGGACCCTGGACAATGCCTGGCACAGAGTACAGTAAATGCTCAATAAGTGTGTGTTGAATGATTCTCATAAAGTTACATGCACTTCTGCACTTATCAGCACAGCTTTAAAATACATAAGGCAAAGACTGACGGATCTACGAACTGACTATCAAAGTGGAAGACCAACCAAACTCCCTTAGAAACATACCAAAGAGCAAAAATAACAAAGAACTTTTTAACCCATAACAGGTTAATGAGGACTTTTACCATCTATATTTCTGAATTTTAAAATAACATGTATTAATTTTAGAAAAGAGATTACATGTTGCTTCATTTCTACCTCCCAAAATTAAAAAATCATTGGTATGGTTCCAAGGAGCTGGACAAACCTATCCAAGGGGGCTAAGTGGATACCGAGATGGAAGCATGACAGAAAGGAAGGTACCTAACATTAGTTAGATTTAGGATTAGTCCAAAAAACATAATTGCTTGGACTTTAAAAAGTCCTATACATGGCCAATAATCTTTTGCAGCTGAGACTGGCTGCAGTGACCAGAGTCTGTGAGGGGCATCGTTCACCAGCTCGTTTACAATAAAGAACTAGAAGTTCTGACCTAAATTCACTGCAAAGCTCCATTTTTTCTACCATCTTAGTTTTGTAAGGAAAAAAAGTGTGTGTGTGTGTGTGTGTGTGTGTGTGTGTGTGTGTGTATTTCTGTCTATGCAGTAGAAAAAAAAACTACAAGAAATAGACCAAAAGGTTGATTGGTATCTTTGGAATATAGTTTATTTTTACTTTATTCTTTTACTCATTTACATTTTCTTCTATTTCTACAATGAATAAATACTACTTAGGTAGCAAAGAAAATGATATAAAGAAACACGTAACTGCCAAATCAAATTCTTAGGATGAGTCAGACTGGGCAGTAAGGGTGCTGCTTACCACTAGTCCATTTCCCATCGTCCCCGAGCAACGGTAAGGTCAGAAGCAAGGCGGCAGGCTATTAGACAGCACCCCAGTCCCAGGCCCATGTACATGCTCTTCCGATCGGGAGGGTTGGTGGTGGCTGGTTCTCTGTACATAAATAGCTCTTTGGGGCAGCTATACTGATCACTGCAACAGGCAAAGCAACATAAATCAGGATCTTCACACTTTGTTATCTGCACTAAATGGAGCAGCAGCAGTAACTCTGCGGTGCACTCCAGGTTTTGAAGCAGAATGGCTTTAAGCATTTCTGCAAACCCAAAACCTCATCTTCTTTTGCTCCCTCTCTTGACTCCACCCCCAGGTACTTCTCTCAGAGGACTTATAGGGCAGCCAAATAGAGACCACATTAGGCCCACGCTCTGAGTTATTTTCCTTATGGTATCATAGCAAATTGCAGACAATCTTCCCTAGGGATAATCCAAAATATTGTTTTTCTTCCAAGGTGGGCAAGTTAAACTTCTGTGATTAAGACCAGGGAAACTTGGTCTCAATAGACATTCCCTTCCAAAAGATCCAATAGATGTCAGTGTCAAATTGATGGACCTGCCCTCCCTACACTGGACAGACCTATCAGCTGCAAATATGCCCCAAGAGGAGCAGGGCACCCTCCCTCGCCCTCCTCACTCTGAGCTCTTCTCTGCCCCTCCCTCTGCAGCCTTCCCAGTTGGGCCAAATTGCTCACCTGGAGCCACCACAATGCAACCCTCCCAGACCAACCCCTCCAGACCTGGGGCCAGCCGAACCGCATCGCCAGCCCAGCAATAATGTTGCTTTCTCTCTCCAGGAAGCTGGAGATCTTCTGGTCTGTAATTCCAAAGTCTATCAACTCATTCTTGAGCTAAGGTGGCACGGTTTCTCCATCCATCCTAATACCCGAGCGACGTGTTCATCTCCCTGCGGGTACAAGGGCAAGTGAAGGGAACCGACACTTGTTGAGAATCTTGCTGTGCATCTTGTTTTGTGTTGGGTTCTTAGGGATGTTATCCCATTTTATTCCTCACGGCCACCTAAAGATAGCTCTCTTTATTTTACAGTTAGAGGAAATGGGTTCATATGGATAAAGCGCCATGCCCAAGATCGCACAGTTACAAATTGTCCCAGTTAGGAGTTATGAAGCTGAAAAATGAGCCTCTAAAGATGCATCAGAATTTCCTCTCAAGAGGAAAGTGTTCTGGGGATGTCTTAGTCCCATCAGTGCTAAGTTCCTGACACCTTCCAAGGCCAGCTTGTGCCGGTTGCTGTGGGCTGGAAAGCCCTGCTGGCTGTCCTTGTTTACTAGAATTATTTCAGAGCTGGTGACATTGACATATAGCCTAAATGCTGCCAGTTGTGCACAGAGGTTCTGTGGCTCAGCCTTCGCCATGGGAAGGACTGACCCACTCCTTAACTACTATGATCATCCTAGGCTGGTAACTTCTGTCACGACCCTGGGCCTAGAGAAATATTCAAAAAAGAGGGTGTGACACTAAAACTCCTCTTTCACCACGTTCCCAGAGCTTCTAGATTGCCCTCTTATTTTACCTACATGGAAACCACGTGGGCAATCAGAAGCCTTCAGGGAGTGACCTTAGGCCGCCACATCTTTTCAAAAATCCCACAAGGATGGTGGTAGATTAGTTCCCAAAATTCAATGAGGTCCCATCTTTTTACTACTTCTGGACTCAGGAAGTATTGTTGTAGACTCCGAAACAATAAGCCCTTTTCTCTTTTTATAACTCTGAATATCACATATAACTTTTAGTTGGAATCCCATTATAGAAACCTGGAGGTTTCTACGGAGGGGAGGTCAGACAGGAACAGCTTATTTAGTGGTGAAGGAACGAATAAAGCTCAACCTAAGCGGTTCATGCACTAAGCCTTACTTGGATGAAGTAACCTGTCTTTTCCAATCCATCATTTAGTACATGACCACTGGCATCTGGCAACGTGCCAGGAGCCACAGAAAGCTGTAGGGTATACTAGAGGACACTCCAACACTGTCATCACCCATCTCATAACCTGCTATTTTCTTCATGACATTTTAAAGAGCTGAGATTGTTAGCTGTTTGTGTCTTCCACTAAAAGGCATGAGAACAGGGTCTGTGTTTTCCTTCACCACTCTATCCTCAGTGCATAGTAAGTACTCTCATGCTAAATGAGAAGATGAATGAATGACTAAATGGGAATCTGACTTCTATTTTCATAATTGCCACTGTTTGGATGGAAAGACACTGGGTGAAAAGCCAGAATGACAGAGAATTAGGATGACAAGAGAATTGGCCCAACTCATTTCAGGTGAGCAGACCCTGGGGACGGCCTTGTTCCAGGCACTACTAGGAAAGAGAGAAGGAGGGGACATCACCTCCAATTGGGGAGAACTAGGTTGGCCTTCCAGAATGCCTACTCCGAAGTTGGAAACAGCCACTGAGGGAATTCTGTATGCTTAATTTGTAGAAACATTAGTGCGTGAAACACTGGTGTCATTGGGACACAGGGTAATGTGCTAGATACTCTTAGAAGATGTAGGCTTAGCCATGGAAGAGCTCTAAGGACAGATGGAGGCATCTTGAGGCCTCATATGTGAAGGAAATTTTATCAGGGTTCAGTTTCTTTTTGACTCTCTTCCCATTGCTCAATAGAAATAAAAAATATAAGTATCGCCTGTTCTCTAATGTAGTGGAAGAAGATCATCGGGGGACATTATGGTGGCTTAGGGACGCACAGATTTTATAGATTTAACCTAGAGATTGCATCACTGGTTTTTGTTAATTTCCTATAGTTTATGATAGGAAAAACCTGAACTGAAATGACGCCCCTTCCCCCCAAATGTCCATCCCTCAACATCTGGTCATGCTGTTCCCTTTCTCAGGCAGGCTCTCCTCTTGCCAACATACCTAAATGCTACAAGGCCCAACCCAATGCTGTTCCCTTTGAGGCTGTCTCTTATGCCTTTCAAGATGAATCTCTCCCTTGACTCTCTGGACTGTTCTTATGTTGGGTCACACTGCCTTTTAGTCAGAGATATCTACCTGCCCCTTGCCACTTCCAAGGTCCAATCTTACTCCTGTCTCCTTCTTGGAACCCAAAGTTTCTTGCACACTCTTTGTTATGTTTGTATGGTGCTTAATAAAACATGTCAAAGCTCACAACTTACCTCACTTAATGATCCGGAGATTCAGGGGCAAGCAGGCACAGATTTTTTTTTTTTTTTTCCATTTCACAGATAAACTTAAGATGCACTGGAGACATAATATGCCCAAGGTCCCAAATCCCAACTGGTAAGTGGCAGAGTCAGAGTCTGTCATACTCACAGACTGGAAATTGCAGTCTACGTTTGACATGCTTCGGGAATAATTTGGATTTCAAATCTGAGCTTTAACAACACCCAGAAACTGAAAGATTACAACCAATAGTGTAAAATTTATTTCCAAGCCCAAAACTGTGCTTTAGGAGAATTAAGGTAACGGACACTGTCACAGAAAAAGAGACAAGGTCTCTGGAGTGGGAGGCCTAAGACCTCTGTTCCTATCCCTCCGTGGTCCCGTTTCCCCCACCTGTAAAATGGGAAAGTGGTGGCTGGAGAAACGACTTTAAGGATCCTTCCTGCAGTCCACGAGTCCTTGCTCACGACCTGGTGGCTGGAACCTGTGGGTAGGATGGGCTGAAAAGGCTCCTTCCAATTTGCAGATGGGCATCGGGTACCGCCAGAAGCCGAGGTGGAGGCCCGGAGCGGGGACCTGGCCAGAACCGAGTACGGTGCCCCGCTTTCCGAAGACCACCGCGCTAGAACCCCCAGCCATGGAAGCACGGAGTCTGAGCGGAAAGGCCGAGTCCCGCGTGCCCAGCCGCGCCGTCGCTGGTGCGCCGGGATTCCCGGAAGGTCCCGCGGCTCTCAGGACCCGCGTCCCGAGAGTCAGTATCAGCGCCAACGAGGGGCGGGGGAGGCGGGGCCACCAGGGACCGCAGCTCCCACCCTTAGCGCCCGAAGGTGACATGCCCACCAGCACCGCAAGTCAGCCTTCAACCCCACAAGCAGTCCCCTCTAACGAGTGTCGAACAGAAGACGTGGTGTCGGCCCACATCGGGCTTACCATACAATGGGGAAGGCTGACAACTAAGCGGTGTTAATACGTTATGACAAATAAGGGCCGTGACAAGCACATGGAAGGCCACCACAGAAGTGCAAAAGAAGGGACATTTAATTCAAGTGGGGAAATGGGGTACATGGAAGACTTCCTGGAGAAGGGGGTTTCTCAGCTGTCTTGAAGGACAGGTCGAAGTTTTCGAGGTGACAGGAGAGTCTCTGCTCTCCTAGCTAGGGCTTGGGCCCCATCCACTCCTATTCCGCTTCACAAATGTGAGGTTCCTGCCCATATTACAACTATAGGGGTGGGAATGGGTTCTAGGGCCCCACTATTTTTTTTAGGGTGTGTAAGAGTGTCCTGGCTACTGAAAAGGGAACTGTGCACACAAATGATGTCAGAACATCTGAGAAGTTTGGGGTCAGAAAATCTCCAGACCTGACTATGCTCTCTCTTTGTGGTCTCCTTAAATCCAAAGACCCCTAGTAACACCCTTTTTACAGATGCCCTGCCTCAGGTAGGACTTAACACAGGGTAGGGAACAACGGTGACACAGAGCAGCATAGTAAGTTGTGTAGGTATTTTCTGTTGTTGTCGTTGCTACATACAAATGGGACAAAAGCTTGGCAGTCCCTGGCAATAATCTGGATACAGGCGATGAAGAAGTGGGAGAAAACATAATACTAGAAAACACCTATAATGCCTACAATGGGCCAGGCACCATTCGAAGTGCTTTGTAGGTATAATCTCACCCAATTCTCATATCGACTCTATGATTTAGGTAACATTATTATCCTTATTTTACAGATGAGGAAGCTGCAGCACAGAGAAGCTAAGGAACTTGCCCATGGTCACTCAGCCCGTGGTATGACATCCAGGGTTCTAGTTCGAGTCTCTGGGTGAATGATAGTGCCTTTTACAGTGCTGGGAACATGGGTGGAGCTTCAGAGTTGGGGGCAGATGGTGAGTTCTGCTTTAGGCATGTAGCATTTGGGTTGCCTGTTCTGTTAGCTCTCATACTAAAGCTAGTGTCATGGTTTCCTAGCGAGGTCAGGATAGTGTTCCCTCAGGCCTTCTGGGATTGTCTTTGGCCCAAATGCAGGTGTCCCAAGGTGCTATGTGGAAGGCATCCTGGAGCATGTCTTCCCCGCTAGGACCCAACCTAGTCATCATAGATCAGACCACAGTGCTGGCCACAGAGGTACCTATGAAGTCTAGACACACTGCCTGGATTAATCTGGCCCTTACAGACAATGAAGCCAACCACTTGAGCGTGAAATAACTCTAAAGAACAAAAAAACTCAATCTTGTTTTCCAGATCCTTGTGTCACCTACATACTAGGCAGCCAAAACTGTGGGACAACACATGGTCAAGGAAACCCGAAAACCAGAGCTGACGGCACTTGTTTTCTGCTCAAGAACCCTGAGTCTCTGAGGCCTCAATGAAGCAACAGGCCACATCCAATGACAATATCAGGCAGAGGCTAGGACCGCCCTCCTGTGAGATTTCCAAATATAGAGGATGACCTTGATGTCAGAAGGTCACTCGTTAGGTTCAGTGGGCAAAGACTTGTCTAAGAGATCTCCCTTAAGCCTGTGGAAACTCTGCAGCAAGTCTTCTGATGCCTTTGTTTCTGTGCTGGCTTGTGCAGAGACATGAAGAACATGTCAATTCCAGATGTAGGCCCAGAACACTCTTGGGATATTGCTAATCTCTAGAGCCCAGGAAACTGTTACTTTGGACCCTATAAGGGCCTATCTGCTGGGCTACAGTGAAATAAATACAATGCATAGTTAACTCCATTGGAAAGTGGTTCATAGTTAACTCCATTGGAAAGTGGTTCATCTTCTTTACCCTTCAGCCATGGCCATTACACCCAGAGGTTGTGCCTTCAGGGTCTGCTCAGTCATGTTAGCAGCAGGGTCCTGTTCCTGCTTCTGTGTGTAAATCACTCTTCAAGATGAAGTTCACCTGGGTAACACCTGCCTCCCAGATATTAAA
>NW_011888816.1:1478619-1481318 GCF_000151845.1 Pteropus vampyrus | reverse complement strand
CCCCACTATTTTTTTTAGGGTGTGTAAGAGTGTCCTGGCTACTGAAAAGGGAACTGTGCACACAAATGATGTCAGAACATCTGAGAAGTTTGGGGTCAGAAAATCTCCAGACCTGACTATGCTCTCTCTTTGTGGTCTCCTTAAATCCAAAGACCCCTAGTAACACCCTTTTTACAGATGCCCTGCCTCAGGTAGGACTTAACACAGGGTAGGGAACAACGGTGACACAGAGCAGCATAGTAAGTTGTGTAGGTATTTTCTGTTGTTGTCGTTGCTACATACAAATGGGACAAAAGCTTGGCAGTCCCTGGCAATAATCTGGATACAGGCGATGAAGAAGTGGGAGAAAACATAATACTAGAAAACACCTATAATGCCTACAATGGGCCAGGCACCATTCGAAGTGCTTTGTAGGTATAATCTCACCCAATTCTCATATCGACTCTATGATTTAGGTAACATTATTATCCTTATTTTACAGATGAGGAAGCTGCAGCACAGAGAAGCTAAGGAACTTGCCCATGGTCACTCAGCCCGTGGTATGACATCCAGGGTTCTAGTTCGAGTCTCTGGGTGAATGATAGTGCCTTTTACAGTGCTGGGAACATGGGTGGAGCTTCAGAGTTGGGGGCAGATGGTGAGTTCTGCTTTAGGCATGTAGCATTTGGGTTGCCTGTTCTGTTAGCTCTCATACTAAAGCTAGTGTCATGGTTTCCTAGCGAGGTCAGGATAGTGTTCCCTCAGGCCTTCTGGGATTGTCTTTGGCCCAAATGCAGGTGTCCCAAGGTGCTATGTGGAAGGCATCCTGGAGCATGTCTTCCCCGCTAGGACCCAACCTAGTCATCATAGATCAGACCACAGTGCTGGCCACAGAGGTACCTATGAAGTCTAGACACACTGCCTGGATTAATCTGGCCCTTACAGACAATGAAGCCAACCACTTGAGCGTGAAATAACTCTAAAGAACAAAAAAACTCAATCTTGTTTTCCAGATCCTTGTGTCACCTACATACTAGGCAGCCAAAACTGTGGGACAACACATGGTCAAGGAAACCCGAAAACCAGAGCTGACGGCACTTGTTTTCTGCTCAAGAACCCTGAGTCTCTGAGGCCTCAATGAAGCAACAGGCCACATCCAATGACAATATCAGGCAGAGGCTAGGACCGCCCTCCTGTGAGATTTCCAAATATAGAGGATGACCTTGATGTCAGAAGGTCACTCGTTAGGTTCAGTGGGCAAAGACTTGTCTAAGAGATCTCCCTTAAGCCTGTGGAAACTCTGCAGCAAGTCTTCTGATGCCTTTGTTTCTGTGCTGGCTTGTGCAGAGACATGAAGAACATGTCAATTCCAGATGTAGGCCCAGAACACTCTTGGGATATTGCTAATCTCTAGAGCCCAGGAAACTCTTACTTTGGACCCTATAAGGGCCTATCTGCTGGGCTACAGTGAAATAAATACAATGCATAGTTAACTCCATTGGAAAGTGGTTCATAGTTAACTCCATTGGAAAGTGGTTCATCTTCTTTACCCTTCAGCCATGGCCATTACACCCAGAGGTTGTGCCTTCAGGGTCTGCTCAGTCATGTTAGCAGCAGGGTCCTGTTCCTGCTTCTGTGTGTAAATCACTCTTCAAGATGAAGTTCACCTGGGTAACACCTGCCTCCCAGATATTAAATTATGCATCTAGATTTTGTTGTCCCCACACCTTCCCACTTTTTATCGGCTCCTTTACCCTCCCTTAGGGTTTCTCCTTGGACACCAGAGTGGCGGTGTTCATTTAGGGAAGATTAACCACATCTGTGGGCAAAAATATCACAGTCTTTGGGCTGGTTTCTTCATTGGTAAGATGGAGATACCTATTGCTCTCTTCATTGAGACTCAGATTGGGTGAAAATGCCCTGGGCATCACATACAGTATAATAATTGACTAAATGTTCAGGATATGCCAGGCCTTTTGTTATGTAGTATCTGTATGTGACCCCTTTCAGCACTCATAGTCCCGTGAGGCACACACTATATTCCAAATTTTTTCAGATGAAAAAAACAGGCTCAGAGGTTGGGTATCTTACCCGTGGCCACCCAGAGGGGAAAGGGCATTATTGGGGTGCGTCTGGATGCCCAAACCTTGAATGGTCTGACAGCTGTATGTCTGCAGCCTGAGAGGCCCCGCCCCCGCTCCGGTCGCGGTGGAGAACCGGGAAGAAAGCAAGCGACTTGTCCCGGGACCGGGGTGCCGCCTTCATTCCCGGGTGAGGGGGCGCACGCGCCCACCTTCGAGGCAGAGACTTCCGGATCCTGGAAGGGCCGGAAGTAGGGCCTCTTTACTTCCGGCTCGGCCATTGTTTTCGCTTCTGCCGGCCGCTGTGGTGTTCCGGGCCGGGGAGTCCTCCCTGAGGTGCCCCAGTGAGCGGGCTGGTGGCGGAGAGGGAGGCGCTGCCGGGGCTGGGGTCGTGGGGCCGGGGTCGTTGGGCTGGAGCCGCGGACGTCCACAGCCCAAGTCAGCGACGCTGGCTGGGCCCACGCTTCGCCCCTGCGGCCGGCGGCGCTGTCCCTCTGACGCTCAGAAGCCGCCAGATGCAGAACCTTCTCTTTGTCCCATTCTCCTGACCAGCCGTGGCTGGCACGGAGCCGCGCACCTGTGGGTACAGCGATGAGCAGGGAAGACGTGGCCAGGTGAGCGGCGCCGCAGAAGCCTGGT
>NW_011888816.1:1472156-1477931 GCF_000151845.1 Pteropus vampyrus | reverse complement strand
ACTGTGGGCTCACTGAGGCAATAACCCCACTTAAACCTGGAGAGATCAGGAAGGCTTTCTAGGGAAGGTGGGTTGAGTAGAAAAAGGTCTGGCATTTTGATTGCATCGAGTTCCTTTTCTTGGTGTCCATCCAGCAGTTTGGAGGGTGTGAGTGTTGAGTTGTGTATAAACGAGTTAAAATACAGTATTATAGTGAGAGGTACAGAAAAAGAGGTTATGGGACAGTTAGGAAATTCAAGAGAAAATGGCATTCGTCTGGGTCTTGATAGATGAATAGGAGAAGTTGAAAGGAAGAAGAAATCTCCAAACAAGGAAGAGTATACTAGCTGTGTCTCTAGAGCTTTGGTCCCAAACTTTCTTTATTGTGCATCTCTATCTTAATAGAGAGGAGTAGGAGGGTGTTGAGCATGCACTTCTGACAACATAGGTTTATTTGTAAATTAAAGATATGTAGTGTTTTTATAAATTTAATGCATATTATAAAACATACACTAAATAGGAATTAAATAACAACACTATTTTCTTATGCACCCTTTGGATTATGCATATCCCACATTTGGAGATCAGTGCTGTCTTTCTAACCTGGGTACCTGGGGAGAGTGGTAGGGGGTGTGGCTAGAACAGAGACCTAAGGCCAGATTGTGAAGGACTGTGAATGCAAGGCATAGATATTTAGGTTTTAATCTGTCGGTTATGTAGGCACTGAAAGTTTCAGGAAGGAAGTCATGTGGAGAGACGCTTAGAGAGACTGTGCTGGTTGTGCCCTTTTTTTCTGGAGCTTTGCTTTTTAACTGTGGAGGGTCTGACATCAGCCTGGGACCGAATACTCTGGGCCTCTGATTTCTCTCTCGATGTTTCCGTAGGTGACACAGCCATCTCCTCACACCCTCGACTCCTGAAAAACAGCTCCTGATACCTGAATTACAGACCATCATCAGACAAACTGCTTTAATCAGACAAACTACTGCTGGAACAAGCTTCTCTTTGGGATCACAATGGCCACCCAAGGCAGGGGAAGTTTAGGCCTCATCCCTAGGACTGCTGTTCTTCAGAAGCAGGAGGGGCGCCTGACCATGAAGCAGGAGCCAGGGAGCCAGACCTGGGTGCAGGGCTGCAGTCTTCAAAAGAACCATACCCCTGTCTGTGAAATTTTCCGGTTGCACTTCCGGCAGTTGTGTTACCATGAAATGTCTGGGCCGCAAGAGGCACTGAGCCGGCTCCGGGAGCTCTGTCGCTGGTGGCTGATGCCAGAGGTGCACACCAAGGAGCAGATCCTGGAGCTGCTGGTGTTGGAGCAGTTCCTGAGCATCCTGCCTGGGGAGCTTCGGACCTGGGTGCAGCTGCATCACCCTGAAAGTGGTGAGGAAGCTGTAGCTGTCGTGGAGGATTTCCAGAGACACCTCAGTGGACCAGGAGAGGTAAGCACTGAGTCTAGAATGGCATCTAGAACCATACTCTAGGGCTTAGGTTAGCCTGGGGATAGCCATTCTCTGTTCCTTTGGCTCTAGGCTGGTTTGCCCTTAGGATTCCTGAGCCATTTAGTTCCCTGGATGGAAGGGAAATAGTTTTGTGCTCCAAGCCATAAACAAATACAATTTGCAGCCTAGCTACATGAATCACTTTATGAAATAGTGTTTTGTGAAATAGTGTTTCATGAGCCCAACTTCAGCCTGGAGATCCACATAGCATCTCCTGGCAGGTAGAGGATCTACACACTGGTTAGAATGGGGGAGCATGGTGAGGGGAAGTAAACCTTTGGGTATGTGGATAACATGGGCCCTCATTTGAGAAGTTCTCATTACTCACTTCCTCAGACTGCTCAGTCAATTCTCTCTCTTCTTGTCTTTTCGGTTCCTTATGAGAGGTGACATTTCTAGGCCTTATAATTTGCTCCTTTTCTAGCTTTCTGAACCCAACTGGGTTTGGTTTTTTGTTTGTTTGTTTGCTTGTTTTTTGCCTCTTTAATTCTGAATTCAATTTTTTCTACTTCCGTGGATTCTCTCAAATTTAAAGCCAAGGTAACTCAAATTAGAGGAAACTTTGGAGGGCGATAACAGTGGGAAATCTGGCTTCCAGGACCACAAAGCTAACTAGTTCGGTTACCATGTGTATCAAGTCAGGATTCAACCACAGAGGAAAAAACCATTAGAAAGTTACATGTATAAGTATATAAATATTTATATTGCTAGAAAATGGCTTGCGATGGCAAGGCAAGTCTGAAACCTGTCAGGCAGGCCATCAGGAAGGGCTGCCTGAAGCTGCTGTCCACAGGCAGAATTTCTTCATGGAACAGTCAGCCCAGATTTTTAGGCCTTGAAACTGATTGAATTAGGCCCGTCCAGGTTACCTTGGATAATCTCCTTTACTGAAAGTAAACTGATTATGATTTTTAATCACAAGTACAAAATACCTTCACAGCAACATCTAGATTAGTGCTAAATTGGCAGGTCAGAAGACCATCACACCACAGATAAGTCAGTTCCTCTGGATGAGTCTCAAATTGCTCTGTTGCAGCTGAGCAGGGTGGATTAGGGTCCCCTCTACGTTTACTCCTTTGCACTTTACCAGGGAAAACCAGCATATGAAATCTCCTGAGTACCCATCACATAACTTTATTCAATGGTTTTTAAAAAATGATTACATATTTAGGGAACCAGTTCCAGTTGATAGGTCTAGAGCTAGACCTTTTTCCAGGAGTACTACCAATGCCCATTTGGACTTACCAAATCCATTATCAACTATTATTTCTTTGTGTAAACAAGTAAACACAGCAATAAATCAGCCATCACCAAGGTCTAGCAAGCAACTAGGCCTAACCATGGGCAAAGACAAGTGGCTGAGGAAGTGTTTAGAGTGCTATTTAGTGAGGAGGGTGGAAGAAAAATTTTCCTATTCTCTTTTGCTTAAGCAGAAGAGAACTCCTTCTCCATTTTATCCAGGGAGCCTCAGAAAAAAGTGACTGAGTCACAAACCCAAGAGAGTAACTAACAATTGACAGGGCAGCTGGACACTCATAGCTCCAGCCTAGGTGTGGGATCTCAATTTCTTACTCTGCCACTATTATCAGCTCAGTTTTCTGACATAAAGATGTGAGAACATGACTTTCCTAGCATGGGCTCATAAAATGAATTTATGGCTAAATGAATAAACAAGCTTTTTCATGGCATTTTTCCAGAGAGAGATTAAGGAATATCAGGGCAGATCAGAGTCAGTCTACTTAACAGGAGTGAGCATGTGCATGTGTGCACATTGGGGCTGGGGAGGGCTGTAGGGTAATACCTGCTGGGCTGCAGAATCATGCAACTTACAGAATGCTTTTGTCCTATATCATGTCAGCTCCTAGTGGGCTTACAAAATACACAAGTAGTAATCATTATCTCCATTTGGCAAGTGATGTGAGCACACTGAGATTAATTGACTCATCTAAGATGACAGAGCTAGTAAGCATTCCCTTCGTCCATAAGATTTAACCAAAGTATGATTATTGCTGGGTACCACTAGGTGTGGGAACCAGGACTTTTCAGTTTCCTAGGTTCTAAGCCCCTAGCTTTCTTTTAGTGTCTTATTGTGGAATGCCCTTGTAGAATGAAAATTAGAATGGGGATTTCATGCCTGTGAGGACAGGAAACCTGTGAGTCCTAGATAATGAATAAGAACTGTTCTGAGATTTAATTGTTGGTGAATTACAAGGTGGTTTTCTCACAGTGCATTTAAGTTCTGTCTTTTGCCAGTACCGACAGCTGCTGTATTTAAGAGCTGTAACTCCAATTTGTAAGAACTGTCTAGTGGAGAGCCTAGGAACCATAGACCCTAGGGAGCCTCCTGGTCCTACCACTATGCTGGATATATGCTAAAGGAGTGAGTCCCCTCCCATCTCAGCAGATGTAACCCAGTTAGATATGGCTTATTGAAGGAGCAGTTTTTACCTTATGCCATACCATGTACATTCCAGAGCAAGCAAGCTTAGAAACTTGATTTATTTAGATGTTTTAGGTTTTCTGCTCCAAATGCTAGTAAAAATAGTAACCATGAGATTGTGAGGAGCTGGTTTGATTACAACAAACAACAGTTAGAAATAAAAGGTCTATTCTCTGAGGTCTATTCTCTAGAGATTGGTGTTATCTGATCTTATTTGACTTTTTTATATAAATTATTGGGGAGAGGTAGTAAATATTGAAAACTGAATTTGCAGATAACCCTAAAAACTCCTTGTAGAATATTGAGAGGAAGTTGGTCAGCAAATATTAATCGATTACCAGTGTTAGGCCAAGCATTGTTGTAGGAGCTAGTGATCAAGATAAAGTTCCTACGCTCAAAAAGGTTATATTTCATTGGGGGAGAAATAGACAATAAAAGTATAAATAAGATAATATAAAGATTAATACTTGCTATAGAAAATATAATCAGGTAGTTTGAAAGAATGACTATCCTTGCTTTGTCAGTGTGGTCAGGGGTGGCTTCTCTGAAGAGGAGACACTTTTGCTGAGATAAATTGGAAAAGCTCTTTTGAGATTTGTCAGCCACTCTTTGGGACATTGTTCGAGCTATCAGCCTCAGTGGCATTATTTGTGCACATTCAGGTGGACACACTGATTATTATTTATTTTCGTGGTACTTCTGATTGACCTCTTCTATAGGCTAAGGCCCTAGGGAGTGTACTAAATTGCTCTCCTGGTTCCTATTTCTAGATGGTTCTTAAAGCAAATTTGTGTTTGAAGAACCAACACACAATGGAAGTAGTTATGTAATCTGGTCTTCAATCTCCTAACAGGAAGGTCAACAGAAGGATGGCTGGTAGGAGTGCAAGCTATAGTTCCTGCTTTGACAGATTTTCCTCCAGCAGGCTGTACTGGTGGGGCTGGAAGGATACTCAGGCTCTTCTTTTCCATGGCTTGCTTTCTGGGGGTGCTTCTTAGAGGTTTAGGTTTCTGTATCTTGAAGGATGCTCTTTTGAACCCAATTGTATTTCCTTGTCTCTAGGTTTCAGCTCCAGCACAGGAAGAGGAAATGCATTTGGAAGAGGTGACACCCCTGGGTACAACAGAGGAATGTTCTCCTGCCTTACCCCTCAGTGAGGGTTTGGCCCCAGGAGCCCACCTGGAACCTTCTCATGACCCAGGAGCCCACCACCTCCCCAATAGGCACTCCGGTACTTACCCCTCCAGCTCTGGCCTGAAGTCACGCCTCTCTTCTCTCCTCTGGAGTCTCCTTCATCTCCCCACTTCCCTCCTCTTGGAAGCCGTCATTGCCCCACCCTCGGTCTTCCCTCCCGAGTGACTTTGTGTGTTCCTTTTTTCTTATTCAAATATTTATGTATTTAGCAAGTTTTTGCCAAGCATATGTCACGAGAGAGGCACTGTTGGGGACCCTAGAGGTATAGTACACCATCACTGCTTTCAAAGAGCTTGTTATCTAGTTGCCAGAGAGTCAGTCACAGTGCGTGAAGAGGCAGCCTTGTAAGATACACAAGAATGATAGGTGTGGCCAAGCATTTGATGCCATCATCAATGAGCAGTGTGAACATTGTTAATGGTGAGCTGAAGTGGGCAAGGGATTCTTCATGGAGGAGGTACAGTGGGAGTGGCCAGTGATAAATCAGGGAGTGATTTAAACGGTAGAGGAAAATGGGAGGTTCCAGTGCAGAGAATATAAGCAAAGACTCTTAGCGGGAGTTTCTTGGACCCTGCTGAGGCGGGGTCAAGGAGGAGTGTATTTGGGAGCCTGCGGTCTGCTTGTACAGGACCTTAGAGTTGAGGCCAGGAAGATTTTGGGGGC
>NW_011888816.1:1451256-1472106 GCF_000151845.1 Pteropus vampyrus | reverse complement strand
GTGCACATTCAGGTGGACACACTGATTATTATTTATTTTCGTGGTACTTCTGATTGACCTCTTCTATAGGCTAAGGCCCTAGGGAGTGTACTAAATTGCTCTCCTGGTTCCTATTTCTAGATGGTTCTTAAAGCAAATTTGTGTTTGAAGAACCAACACACAATGGAAGTAGTTATGTAATCTGGTCTTCAGTCTCCTAACAGGAAGGTCAACAGAAGGATGGCTGGTAGGAGTGCAAGCTATAGTTCCTGCTTTGACAGATTTTCCTCCAGCAGGCTGTACTGGTGGGGCTGGAAGGATACTCAGGCTCTTCTTTTCCATGGCTTGCTTTCTGGGGGTGCTTCTTAGAGGTTTAGGTTTCTGTATCTTGAAGGATGCTCTTTTGAACCCAATTGTATTTCCTTGTCTCTAGGTTTCAGCTCCAGCACAGGAAGAGGAAATGCATTTGGAAGAGGTGACACCCCTGGGTACAACAGAGGAATGTTCTCCTGCCTTACCCCTCAGTGAGGGTTTGGCCCCAGGAGCCCACCTGGAACCTTCTCATGACCCAGGAGCCCACCACCTCCCCAATAGGCACTCCGGTACTTACCCCTCCAGCTCTGGCCTGAAGTCACGCCTCTCTTCTCTCCTCTGGAGTCTCCTTCATCTCCCCACTTCCCTCCTCTTGGAAGCCGTCATTGCCCCACCCTCGGTCTTCCCTCCCGAGTGACTTTGTGTGTTCCTTTTTTCTTATTCAAATATTTATGTATTTAGCAAGTTTTTGCCAAGCATATGTCACGAGAGAGGCACTGTTGGGGACCCTAGAGGTATAGTACACCATCACTGCTTTCAAAGAGCTTGTTATCTAGTTGCCAGAGAGTCAGTCACAGTGCGTGAAGAGGCAACCTTGTAAGATACACAAGAATGATAGGTGTGGCCAAGCATTTGATGCCATCATCAATGAGCAGTGTGAACATTGTTAATGGTGAGCTGAAGTGGGCAAGGGATTCTTCATGGAGGAGGTACAGTGGGAGTGGACAGTGATAAATCAGGGAGTGATTTAAACGGTAGAGGAAAATGGGAGGTGCCAGTGCAGAGAATATAAGCAAAGACTCTTAGCGGGAGTTTCCTGGACCCTGCTGAGGCGGGGTCAAGGAGGAGTGTATTTGGGAGCCTGCGGTCTGCTTGTACAGGACCTTAGAGTTGAGGCCAGGAAGATTTTGGGGGCGGGGGATATTGTATTAGAAACAATATTTTAGGACAATTTTTCTGGCACATGTGAGCCCTATGGATCAAATGGGGAGACCAGCAGCCAGGAGCCTCAATAGGAAGCTAGTCTAGGAGAATGAATGTGGGGTGATTATTGCCTGAGTCGGGTTTTGCGGAATGGAAGGTGATAGATAAGACAGACATTGTGAAAGAAGAATCCATGGGGCATCGAAGAGGAGAGGGAATTAGAGGTTTGGGGCTAATATCTGGAATCATTGACAACTTGAGAAGTCAGGAAGGGAAAATGATAAGAACATGCATTTTGGACACTGAACTTAAGTTGTTGTGGGACACTAAATGAATTGTCTAATAGTCAACTGGAAGCTTGTGAAAGATGGCTAGGAGAGAACAGAACTGTGAGAGAGGCATCAGAGCAGTGAGCATCGGTGATCTCTGACAGGAAAAAAAGCACCGAGGCCTGAGTGCCTGGAGCGTCCAAATAAGAGGGCAGGAGAAGGAAAAGAAACCAGGGAATGAGGGGCCAGCGATCCTAGGGGGAAATCAGGCAAGGCTGATCCTAGCGGAGCCATGAGGGAGAGAAAGTGGTCCAAAGTGTAGCTTCCAATCTTAGTATATGTGCGGCCAAAGCGGAAAAAAATCTTTTGGGAACTATATGTGGTAAAGGATGTTAACTAGACTTTTTGTGGTGATTATTTTGCAGTATATACAAGTGACAATTTGTTATGTTGTACACCTTAAACAATTATTATATGTCACTTATACCTCAATTTAAAAAGAAAATGAAGTACAGCTTCCTTCAGAAGGGTTGGAGATGAGGGCTGAGAGAAGCCAGTATTCACTTTAACTAGGGACCGTCTATGCTGTCCTCCATGGAAAAGTCACAGCATGCTTAGGATAACACCTGTGTGGTGTGCAAGAGGGGTGAGAGCCAGTGTGTGTGGAGCTGCCTGGGTTCTCGTGAATCCAACCCCTGGGATACAGACCTCACTGGAGCCAAGGGCTGGGCTCGTCCCACTCATAGCTTTCTCTCCTACCCCAGCTCGACGCGCTTCCCCGGTGCCTGCCCTTTGCCAGGCAGGGATCTTAGGAGACCAAGTGGCGGGAACGGTGCTTCGGGCGGTCAGGCCCCAGGTGAGTTTGTTTTTTTCTGTCTTTGCCGAGATCCGAGTCCGTGGCCCAGGAATAGCTAGAGCGCATCTGCCGGCCTCTGGCCCGTTCTGAGACTGTCCCTGTGGCTTTCCCGCCTGAGTGTTTTCCTGGGGCTGGTCCCGCCTGCTGAATTCATGGACTCTCTTGTCCCGGACTCGTCCTTTTAGATGTATCATCCCAGCCTCTCCCTCCCCAGCCTTTTTCCCGTTAGGGCCCTTACCCTGTGCTCCCTGATGACGCTGCCCTTCCAGGCAGGGAATGTCACTGAGCAACAGGAGCTTGTCATTCCAGGGGTCTGCAGCGTACAAGTTCCTGTCTGTGGACTACTCCGAGAGGCAGTGGAAAGGTCCAGCACTGAATCAGAGAGCCCGGCGTCGGAACGTCATGCCAGAAACGCACTGCAGCGTGGCCTCATGGGGTAATGGTTCCGTGCCCCAGTCCCTTAGCTCTGCCTCCTTCACGGTTTCTTTTGTATTCCTTTTCTTCATAACTTTTTATCACGACAAATTGCAAATGTAGACAAAGGGGAGAGAACAGTATAACGAACCTGTCTTGCCCATCACCCAGCTTTAACAGTTATCAGGCTTCTCTCTACTTCATCGTGGATTGAGCTAGGCTGGCTATTAGTTAGAGTCTGTAGTTGTGAGGAACAGAAAGCTGCTCAAGATATTTTAAGGGCTGAGCTGTGACTCACAGTAAGGCTACAGCACTGGGAACCCCGTATAAACCGAGCAGCTACACCAGACTTCAAGAAGCAAGGCCTCCCTGAAACCGCGGGGCCTGGGAGCCTTGGCAACAAAAGTAAATGAATTTTTCCGCCCTGTTTTACTGGGAATGTAACACAGCTGCTCTCCGCATATCTGTTTTCTCCTCCCACTGCTGCCCGTTCTCTTCACTCTGAATCTTTCATTCCCCTCATAACTCCTTCTTAATTGGACTTTCTGTTCACTCACACCTTCTGCTGGCTGATGGTTTGGCTTCCCTCCATGCGTTATTTCTGCTTGAGCTCTGACTATAGGGTAATTTCCTTCGTTTTGCCCTACTTCCAGTTCAGAGTGTACTCAGAGAGGGGCTGCAAGGGTGCTTCAGCCTTTAAATATCATCTCTGGGCAGAACTTGGGCTTGGGCCACAGTAGAGGCTGATGACTAATCTACAGAAAAGCTAAACGTGGGTGTAGTGCCTGGCCCTGGTCCAGTCACCTGTGGTCCACATTGGGATGAGCTGGGTTACTTGGCACAAAGCATGGTTTGCCTCAGCTTCCCTCTGAGCAAAAGCTGGGGCCTGACAGTATCCTGGAAAGGGACGTTTCTGGGGCAGATTCTCTGATGCACAAGTCCAGGACAGTAGCCAACCTGGAGAGGGTGGACTTAAGAATCAGGGATTCAGAAATCTACAACTTTGATATTCTAAAGTAGCATTTGTAGCTTTGGTTTAGATGTGATTAAAAGGAACCACATTTTATGTGTTTAACTATAAGCTTGATTGTTCTCCCTTCTCCCAGCTTTTGAATTCAAAATTCTAGAATTCAAAAGCACATATTCCACTCTTCGGTTTTCTTATGATTTTAGATTATCAAGGTACCAAAGTCACATTTTGATTTATATTTCCAATGATTGATGCCCTTCTTAATTTTTATAGAAATATAGTACTGGTTACTACGAGTCCCGTGCTGCAGGGTCTAGGAGAGCCCCACCTTTAGAATTCTGCTCTCCCTGTCAGTACTTTTCTCCAGCATTTCTCAACCCATCATTTCTCTAAATGTTCTCATTGTCCTAATCATAACAGAATCACTGCTTTTTTATACTTTTTTTCTAACCATACCCTCATAATCAGAATCTCCCTTCAACTTGTGTTTTCCCATCCTGTTTCTCATATTTCCTTTGAGGTATTTGCCGTCACTCTCCACAACATTGTTGCTGAGAATCATGGAACCATAAAATGTCATGGTTGGAAAAGATCTTAGGGTTTATCATTTACTAAGGAGACATGGCATCTCAGTAACTTCTGGAAGATCAGACATGCTTTACATCTGGTCTCTTGCTTACCTGATTACCCTGCTCATTTGGCAGTGCTAACTCAGCATCTGTCTGTCCTGATGGGTCTTTGTCCATCCTCCTCCACTGACCATCTTACCCCTCTTTGTCTTTCTGTCCATGAAGAAAAATTTGAGCTATTTTTCATTCTCTCTCCGATTCTCAATGGGTACCTTATTCCTCACCAATAATATGGTTTTTTTCAGGCACATAGACGCCTGACAATCAGGATTCCTCAATGGGACAAAAAATGAGTAAAAGCTGTTTTCTTCTTTCTCTTGGCTGCAGGGGACACTAGGATGGAGAATTCAGAGTTGCCTCCAAAGCAGGAAATTTCTAAAGGATCAGAATCATCTGATGGGACATCAGGAGACCTCTGTGAGGTGGTTCCTGCGGGACCAGAGGCTGGAGATGCCTGTGATGATGCTTTAGAGAAGCCAGAAGTGCAACCTTCAGGTGAGGAAGGGAACAGACTGAAAAGTGATTTCTTGGAAATAACACATGAGGATAAAAACAAGTCCACGAAAGGTGGATGTGATTATAAGGAACATGGGGAACTTCCACATCTGTCCACCAGTCCTGCAGAGCATCAAGGAGTTCTGAAGGCACAGAAATTCTATCAGTGTGATGAGTGTGGCAAAGCTTTTAATCGAAGCTCACACCTCATTGGCCATCAGAGAATCCACACTGGAGAGAAACCCTATGAGTGTAATGAGTGTGGTAAGACCTTCAGGCAGACCTCTCAGCTCATAGTTCATCTCAGAATCCACACGGGGGAAAAGCCCTATGAATGCAGCAAGTGTGGGAAGACCTACCGGCACAGCTCCCACCTCATTCAACACCAGAGACTTCATAATGGGGAGAAACCCTATAAATGCAATGAATGTGGAAAAGCCTTCACTCAGAGTTCCCAACTCATTGACCACCAAAGAACTCACACTGGGGAGAAACCTTATGAATGCAATGAGTGTGGGGAGACCTTCATTCGGAGTAAAAGCCTTGTCCGACATCAGATACTTCACACTGGTGAAAAGCCCTACAAGTGTAATGAGTGTGGGAAAGCTTTCTGTTCTAATAGAAATCTTATTGACCATCAGAGAATCCACACTGGGGAGAAGCCTTACGAATGTATTGAATGTGGCAAGGCCTTCAGTCGGAGTAAATGTCTTATTCGGCATCAAAGCCTCCATACTGGGGAAAAACCATACAAATGTAGGGAGTGTGGGAAAGCCTTCAATCAGAACTCTCAGCTTGTTGACCATGAGCGAATTCATACTGGAGAAAAACCTTTTGAATGTAATGAGTGTGGTAAGGCATTCAGCCTGAGTAAATGTCTTATTCGACATCAGAGACTTCACACAGGTGAAAAGCCCTATAAATGCAACGAATGTGGAAAATCCTTCAATCAAAACTCACACCTCATTATACACCAGAGAATTCACACTGGTGAGAAACCTTATGAATGTAATGAGTGTGGGAAGGTCTTTAGTTACAGCTCTAGTCTCATGGTGCATCAGAGAACCCATACTGGGGAGAAACCCTATAAATGTAATGATTGTGGAAAAGCCTTTAGTGACAGCTCACAACTCATCGTGCACCAGAGAGTTCACACTGGTGAGAAACCCTATGAATGTATCGAGTGTGGGAAAGCCTTCAGTCAGCGTTCCACTTTTAATCACCACCAGCGAACTCACACTGGAGAGAAGCACTCAGCTCTGGCTCGGTCAGTTTCGTAAGTCAGATTTTCCAAGACAGAGCAAGGAACTTTGATTTAAATTTCTTTATAAGAAGGGTACTCAGCCTGTGCTTTTGGAACCACTAATTGTAGTGGGTCATTCCTTAGCTGCTGTCTACTGGGTCATGATGATGGGAGAGTGGGAGTAACACTGCAATCCTTCCCCAGTATTGGGGAGTAAGCACTATACATGTCAAGTACATGTAGGTTTCCTGCTTCTTTCTTTCCTTCCTTTTCTCTCTCTCTCTCATTCTCTCTCTCTCTCTCTCTCTCTCTCTCTCTCTCTCTCTCTCTCTCATACCCTCTCTCTCAATTGTTTCAAAATGTATATCATTTCTTCCTTATGCATCCCATAAGCCGACTGTGCTTCTCAAGGACAGATATTCCTTATTGTATTCTACCTCTTTCACCATTTACATAAAGTCATTCTCTAAGACTGATTTATTGTTTCCTTTCTCTTGGTCATGGCCCTTCTTACCTACTTTTTAAACTTCTACTCCAATCTAGACTCTAATCACTTGTGTACCCTACCCAGAAAACCTTTTCTTCTTCCCGTTTGCTAATGTCCCTCAGAACCTATTAGATCCATCTCATCTCTGGAAGACTGTCTTCAAATATTTCTTCATTCCTCTTAAATTTTTATTCATTTGACCTCAGTACTTTGAATTAGCTGGTGCTACAATGTGCAGCTGTTGATAAATTGCCTTGTAAATTATTCTCAGTGCATATATGTATATAGTCATACAAATTTATTGTAAGTTCTTTGAGGTTGGATATGGTAATTATTTCTTTTAGCATATAGATAATAATTTTCATACATTGTTAATAAATAATTTTTTTAAACAATTTTCTAGTTGAATCTTACTTAAATTGGGTACAGTCTCCCTGTCCCTCTCCCTAACCAGACCAGAAGCATCTAAAGGTGGAAGTGGCATCTCATATCACATACAAACACCTCATTGATATCTTCTACATGTACTCGAAGTCTCACTATTGTTACTTCGTTATTGATTTCTGATGCATATTCTATTGTATGTAGGAACTTACCTTCTATTCCTATTTTTAGAAGAAGCAATATAGATAGCATCATAGTTAAGGACACAGATTTTGTGCCTAGAACTCTAGGTTCAATCCTGACTCCACCACTTTCTTAGGTGTGTGATCCTAGGAATGTCACTTGGCTTCCTTGTGTCTCAGTTCTTCCATCTATAACATGGAACTACTTCATTGAATTGTTAGGATATTAATTCATAGGTATAAGGCCCTTAAAATGGTGCTTGGCACATAGTATGCGTTATAGCAGTTATACTTAAAGAGTTTTTATTAAGATGATTGCTAAATTATAGCAAGTTTTAAAAGAACTCTTGGTGTAATTTTATGGGTCATATCATTCTTTTTGTAAATTTTTTGACAAGTTTTTAAATAATTGAAATTTCTTTGTATACCTGGTATAAAAGCCATTTGTTTGTGATTTTTTAAAGTATAGAACTAGATTGAATTTACAAAGGTTTTGTTGGCTTTGTAAAATGTATTTGGAAATTTTATTTTTCTTGTATTACTTTGGAAGAGTTTGCATAATGTGGGAATTATTTTTTGAAAGGTGAAAATACCTGAGTCTGATCCATTCTTAGGGAGGGAATTGGGAGAGACAAATCTTTAGCAATATTTTGATTTCTTCATTGAGTGTGTTCTTTAGGTCTCTTCTTCTGTGCCAATATTCATAATGACATACATCTGGAAATCATTTTTACTGGAATGTCAGAGTGGCATTAAGTTTTACCTGCTCTATAAAATTAATTTACTGTTTTGTATATGTAGTTAGAGCTCCATTTTCATACATAATGTACATTGTGGTTTCCTTTTAATTTTTCTGTCAAGATTGTCAAGTTTAATTTGTTTCTCTTTGGAACTCCAGTTTTTGAATTTATTTTTTTCAAATGTCTTTTTACCACTTCAGGTTGCAGGGGCTTTTTAGTTAGGGAAAACACAAATGAAGTTTTTCTTCATTAGTCAATTATGAGGTCTTTCCAGTCCTGATATTTGCCCCCAAATAGGAAAGCGGGTTTTCCTTGAATCTTTTTAGAATCTAATTGGATGCTGTTAAAATTGTCTCTTTGGATCTGAAGCCAGCCAGGTTAGTTGTAAATTTACATTACTAATACGTACTTCAGTGGTAAAGCACCTCAATGATTTTTAATCTGGTTGAAAACCTTCACGTAGAGCCGGCTTTTTGTCTATTTTTTTGCTCTGCTCTCATACTGTAGACCCAATGGAGCCTCCTTTTCATGTTCTCTATCGATTCTGAATAGCTTCGTTGTAAAAGAACTGAATGTGGAAAAACCTTCAGTCATAACTCAGACTTTATTTTACCTCAGCAACTCCAAATTGGGAAAAGAACCTATTCTTGAGGTAAGTGAGAAAACATTCAGTTATAGAAAATTAATCCACCAGAAACTACACTTAGAAGAATTCATTGCAAGTTCGAATGCCTTGGTTATAGTTTATTCCTTGTTTGACATCAGAAAATCCACATGAGTTAGGGTTTTGTTTTTTGTTTTGTTTTTTTAGTTTTTGGAGGGCAAGAAGTCATGCAGAGCTTTTATTATTTTGCACACGTTTCTGAAAAATATTCCTGAAGTAAGTGTGGAAATCTTTAATTTTAGCACATAGCTTCTGCTCCCTCTGTGAGTCTACAGTGCAGAAAAAGAGTGAACAGTATCAGTAAGCAATATGATTGAATTCTCAATTTTATTTTTAAAAACCAGACAATTTATACCCAGGAGATGGGTATGCTCCAGGTGGTCAAATACGGTAAAGGTGCTAGGAGCTGGATACTTACCTCTTACCTCTCACACACACAAAGAAAATATTCCACAGCTATGCTCTGCATTCCCAACCCTGGCCATTCAGCTTTTAAATCCAATAGGGAAGATCAAGAGATTTTGGGTGCTAACAAGTTACTGCATACTGTCTTGTGTTGGAGGACATTTCTGTCAAATTATTGACCTTTTGGGAGTGCAACAGAGGATACATTCATGAAAACCTCTAATGTTAGGGATAAATCGAATACCTACAGGATGGCTTTTGCTCTATAGAAAGATTAAAAAAAAAAAAAAAAAACTACCCCTAACATTAGGATACGTTCTAGCTGCGTTCTAGCTGTATAGGGCCCTGTAGGACCACTTGCCTGGGGCGGCGGGGCGGTGGGCAGGGAGGAAGGAAGGTGTTACGGTGTCAGCTGTATTTGACCCAGGATAGGACATTGTTGACTTAAACCTTACTTAACCACAACAGTTTTCCCACTAATATATGCATAGGGCCAAGGGACTTGTACTTTACCCAGGTGGATGCCAAAGGAGGAAGGGTGTAGTTTCCATTTTAAGGCATGTTAATGTTTTACATTAAAAGACAGAAGGCGAGACATGTGATGCCTCATCCCCATTTTCTAACCTGTGAGTGTTCCTCGGGTGATGTTTGCTTAGGAATTTCCCGCTAACTAAGAACAATGTTTTCCACCTTTGATGGGCCAGTCCATAGACTTAAAAGTTTCTAGGAATGACTATACAGTGGCATTTTATGATGATACTAAAGGTTTCTCCCCCGTTTTTTTTCCAGTTACATTGTTTTATATATGGATGAGGCATTTAGAAGATACTCAGTTTCCCAACTTGGTGCCGTATGAATTGTGGATGGACATGCACAGAACCAATAGTCACCCAAGATTTGGGTACCGTGAGAATAATCACAACCACATATATTCCCCTGAGACTGAATAAGGCAACCATAGCTACACTTTCAAGGCCACAGGGCACAGACTGTATACCTTAATTATATACTTTGATTCCCATTTGGTAAAATTGAAAAGTACTATATCCCCTCACGGAGACTATGTTACTTTCCAGGGGAGTAGTGGCCAGAACAATTGCAATTATACCATACCTGTGGAACTCTGGCAAGTCACAGAGCATGTCCTGATGTCAGGAAGAGGCCACTAGTGGAAACTCTAGTCAGTATTCAGGCTGCATCAGCCATGAGCAAAAATTGATGACACTCAAGCGGTAACGGGAGCCAAACCAGTGGTTCCCCATGGCAGCTGCTACAATGCTAAACTTAAAGCCACTGATGACATCCATTCTAAGCTGTGCATTTACTATGGCTATTCATTGTTGCATCTGTCCTAGTGAGGAGCATTGGAATGACATAGTTGTAGTTATTCTTTAAAAGACTCAAAAGTGAACGATTTGAGGAACTCTAGGCAATTCACCTCCTCACAGGTTCCCTAAGTTTGCCACTGAGAGTGGATATGTGGGATATTTGAACTGTAGGATCAGGAACAGCTAGATAATTCCCCCAAATCTGCAAGAACAAGGGGTGCTGCACATGTGGTCAGGGGCCTCTGGTTTGTCCAAAGCAATATGCTAGAGTAAGAGTTATGAATAGCTTGTATTGGGGCAGAGTTAAAGGTATGCTCCACATGAAACTATAATGTCCGGGCCTGTTACTGATACCAAGAGCAAAGCCATCTCCTGATATGCCACTTGCTCTGCATCTCCAGGTTCTGAAAGCTTTTTCCTTTTCTTGGGGGAATCATGAGTTAGTCACCACCAAATATGTTGTTCCTCAAGGAAGTCAGGTGTATAAGTTGGCTAGGGCTACCATAACAAGTACCACAGACTTGGTGGCTTATGCGACAGAAATATATTTTCCTCCAGTTCTGGAGCTAAATATTCTAGATCGAGGTATCAGCAGGGTTAATTTCTTCTGAGGTCTCTCTCCTTGACTTGTAGATGGCCACCTTCTTCTGTCTTCACATGGTCTTTCTTCTGTGTTAATCTGTGTCCCAATTTCCTCTTCTTATAAAGACACTGGTCATATTAAATTAGAATCCATCCTAATGACCTCATTTAACCTTTATTACCTCTCTAAAGGCTCTATCTCTAAATATAGTCACATCATGAGGTCCTGAGGGTTCAGAGTTCAATGAACAATTTATGGGGGACACAATTTAGCCTATAATATCAGGGTTTTTATTTTTGTTTTTGTATTAATAGAAATTTAACTCAAGGGCAAATGTGGATTGACCTGCCACTGTGGGGAGTTGGCCTTATTCTTAGGAGAACATATTTTCCCCTGGGTTGAAAGCCATAGCCACTGCCTCCTGGGGTGTATTCTCAGTCAGCATATTATTCCCAATTGAAACCTGGCCGTATCAGCCCTATGGCAGACACATGAATGGCTCTCTGTTGTGTTTTTGTTGTTTTTAACACTTTTATTGAAATATAATACAGATATCATACAATTCACCCATGTAAAATGGTAGCTATTCTGGGAAAGAGAAAGGTAGAACTAAAAACAACACTGAGCTACATCAAAGGCAGTGTTATAACCTGTAACCATGTAAAATGTACAGTTCAGTGGTTTTGAAATATTCACATATATGTGCAGTCATCACTCCAGTTAATTTTAGAACATTTCCATCACCTCAAAAAGAGGTCCCCTAGCCTTTAACTATTTCTCTCCTTGATCCAACCCCCCTTACCAGCACTAATGTTTTCTTTTGCTTTTTATTATGGAGAAATTTTAATATACACACAAAAGACAAAAAAAGAAAAAGAAAAAGAAATTAAGTTTTGCATGTAATGCAATAAGTTCTAACACAACCTGTGAAGCAAAGATTTAACTGAATCTAATCAAGCCTCTATCCTTACCTTCCAAATTATAGGACATATAGGGGGATACAATGAGGAAACAATCAGGAAAATTCACTGATTTATGATTTACACAATGTGAGAAATTTTATAACACTTGGCCTAGACTCTTCAAAAAGTCAATGAAATGAAAAAAGTTACTCATCTGTTCTAGACTAAAAGAAGCTCTTCAGAGACACCACAACCAAATGCAATGAGTGAACTTTGATTAAAAAAAAATCTGCAGAAGATATTTGGGGAACAATGGAGATGATGAAATAGAGAATGGATATAACATTTAATCGTATGTCCATTTGATGATATAACATTATTTTTAAATTTCTTAAGGGTGGCCATTGTATTTTGATTATGTAGAAGAAGATCCTTATTTTTAGGAGATGCATACTGCAATATTTAGGGTTGAAGGGTCACGATGTCTTCAATATATTTTCAAATGGCTCAACAATAACAACAGATAAAATGAGTATGTGTATGAGGAGAGAAAAAACTAATGTGGCAAGGTGTTAACAACTGTTGAATCTAGCTAAGGGGTATGTGTATGTTCAAACATTTCAAAATAATGTTTGAAAAAGGTGAAGGGATTATCGATGGCTCATTATATCTCAACATCTTTTGGGCGAAATGCAATCTTTAATTTGAGGGAATGTGGCAGTAGATAAAAGAATATAGGATCGATTGTCAGAAGACCCAAGTCCACATTTCAAATTTTCCACTACTAGCTGTGCAACCATAAGCAAACCATTTCACTTACGTAGGCTTTAGTTTCCTTATCCAGAAAATAAGGATGATATTATCATAAAATTACCCTGAGGCTTAAATTAGTTAATGCCAGAACAAAAAAAAAAAAGGTAAGATCATGTCACCCCTCGGTCCCCAAACCCTTCAGTGTTATTCGGAATACATCCAAAGTCCGTGAAGTCTGACATGTGAACTCTCCGTCCCTTCTCTTTTAAGGCCTTTGCTTCTTGGTGTCCCCTCTCTATCAGGAACTCTCTTCTCCCAGACACACACATGCCTCAATTGCTCACTTCCTGTCATCTGTAAAAAAGTCCCACCGCCATCTCCTCTCTCTTTCCCCGCATACTACTTACGTTCTCCGTATTTATTATTTTCTCACATGTCTTGAAGGTAAGCTTCCTGAGGCAGCGAGTTCATTTTCTTCACTACTGTATCTGCAGAGCCTGGAACCCAAAAGTTATTTTTCTATACTGCCGATTAACGGTAGCTGATTCTAGCCGGCCCCCTAGTCGATTGGTTCCTCTTCCCGCGCTACCCAAGTCCCTTCCTTCCCCAGGTTCCACTCCTTCTAGAGCCCTCCTCGTATTGGCCAAACTCGCCAAGCCCTTCGTCTTCCCAGCCAATGATTGGGCACAAACTGGGCGGGGGGCGGGGCTAGAGCTCGCAGTAGTGGCTGGTTTGAGCCGGGGCCGAAGGACTCCTGCCACCCCGGCACAGAGAGGCAGAATCCTCCCGATGCCTAGAAGGGCCGGAGGATTAGGATGGGAGTTAGTGGGGCGTTGGTGACGTAGTTCCTTCTGCGCTTCGTTCCAAGATGTAGGTCAGGCACTTTCCTTGAGGGGTATGTGGCAGCCTGGCTTTGGGGTTCAGGCCGGGTTCTGGGAGTGGGTGGGGGATACTGGCCGGGAGCCAGACCTCCTACACGGCTGCCCGCTGCGGAAACGGGGATGCGGCAGCTCAAGGGGTCGTTGTGGGACTCGCCTCCCCTCGTTCGGCGCTGGCCCTTTGTTTTGGGTCTCGTCTCCCACTTGGCGTAGCTGCCCGCTCGGACTGGACTAATAGTGTTGACGGAACTGTGTCGTCCTCGCCCCTAAGCAGAGGGCCGCCTTGCTAATAGCGGTCCAGGGCCAGCCCTGGCTCTCAAGGGACTCCACACCCCCTGAGTGTTTGATTCAGATCACCAGTCCTATCCCCGCTGTGTTCCCAGTGAGGAAACGGACCCAGTGAGAAGGGCTGAGACTTGCCCAAGGTTACTCATTCATTCACTCATTCATTCAACAAATACTTACTGAACAACTACCTAAGTAGTATGCTAGCTCCTGGGATTACAGTTGTGTACAAGCAGAGCTATATTCTGGTAGGGAAGAAATGGAACAAGCTCGAGGGGTTAGAAGCAGAGTGTGGGAATCTGGGGGGGGAGAGGGAGAAACAGATGTTGAGGCCTAGTGATCCTAAGAGATGGGTAATCATTAAAAAAATTCTCCTAGAATCCTTTTAAAACCTGACTTTTCCGTCTCTGTAAAGACACTTGACTGCAAAATTCCTCTCATCTCCCTTCTGCAAACTTATGTTGGAAAGCTGAATCGCAGAGAACTTCTCAGTTGGAATGCATATTGCAGTTAAGGGAGAGTATGGAGACTTACATATCAAAAGAACAGGTGAAAAGGAGCGACTATGGTGTGATGGAATGAGAGTTTCCTTCACACAGAAGGCTTGTCTCTCACTGGCCATGAGAACTTCAGCAAGTCATTCAACCTCTGGAAGCTTCCTTTCTTCATCTTTAGAATGAGGATGGTTATCCTTACTGCTCACGGTTCAATAGGAAGAGAAGTTACCCAGGGAGGGGACACTGCCCTGAGTGTCACTGTGATTTTGGCACTCAGATGACTCATTTCTATCTGTTTACAGTGATTCAAGACCCCATTAGAAACTTCCTCATCAAACTCAAGGAAGAGATCAGGCAAGCTCTGTGCTTGGCAGATCCTTTGGAGTGAGGCTGTTATACGCAGAAGTGAGTGATTCTCTTCCCTCTTGGGCAAGTGAAACCTGTACTGTGAGCTTAGTATGGACAGAAGAATCCTGCCTGCTAGAGGATTTGAGGACCAGGGCTGATAGGGAGCATTTCTGGATGGCTGTTTATCCAGAAGGAGAGAAACAGAGAAGTGGAAGTGGGGCCTCTGAACCTTGAAAAGTAGAATTTGGGGATGGGAGGAAGGGCAATGTAGTAGAACTCAAATTTGGGTGTTAGGAGACTTGAGTCCCAGCTTTCCTCTAAGTTCCAGTTTCCCCATCTCTGTAAGACTACGTGGCCTGGGTGGTTCCTTCCAGCTCTGACATTTCTGAGAATCTCCAAGTAGTTGGACTAGGTAACCTCTAATGAAATTGAGGCCCTTTGATGACCTTGTTGAGACAGAATTGCCAAGAATGTGAATACACTGTCATAGTGTTCAAACACTATGAAGCATGAAAGAGATGAACAGGTAGTGGAGTGATGTTGGTGGTGGCAGTGGTCATGTGTAGTTTAATATTTCAAATTGCACAACATTTACAGAGCCCTCTTTGTGCCAGGCACTGTGTGGGACCCACATATGCATATTGTAGACTCTTCTCTCTGGGAGCTTAGAGCTTAATATGTAGATGAGAGGAGGAGGAACACACACACACACAAACACGCACACACAAGTACTAGCATAAATCCACTATAGTTTGTATTACACGTTCGTTATAGTGTTTTATGAAGTATAGACATTTTTATATGGTTAAATCTATCTGTTTTGCTGTTATGGTGTCAGCCTTTGTTTCATACTTAAGGCTTAGGCTTTTCTCTCCCGGATACATAGTCCCTGATATTTCTTTTTCTTTCTTTTTTTTACATTTCACTCATCTCTCTCTGGAATTTATTTTCAGATATTGCCACTTATTCCTCACTCCACTTCAGTTAATTATAACCAAGGACTATGTGACCACTGCTCTGAGGGACCTGACCAGGCAGGTGATGCTGGCGAATCAAAGGAATACAACCTTCCTAGGTAAAAAATCTCTGTCTGTCTGTCTGTCTCTGTCTCTGTCTCTGTCTCTGTCTTTGTCTCTCTCTCTCTCTCTCTCTTTCTGTCTCTTTCTGTCTCTCTTAATAAAACTTTGCCCTTTGTGAGTTTCTCACAGCCTGATATGAGTGATGCCCCTGAGATTAGAACACTTACCCATCAATCTCAGGGATTTGTGGGTGAAAGATCTGTGGGGCTTCATTGGTCCTTGTCCATTTGCCGGTTGTCTTGAGATTGTGCTTGTGTACACAGTTGCCTGGATACCCCTAATGTCCTGCTGGCCTTATGGCCTCATCTGTCTCTCTTGTTTCTCCAGCCAAAACTCCATCTCCCTAGTGCCTGGAATTCTTCCAGAGTTTTTGAGGAATTTTCCACTCAGTTGGGCAGAGGGCAAATAGTTGGGTATCCTTTAGAGAAAAATGTCCTCAGACCAGCCCTCCTTGATCTCCTGACAAGTCTTGCTTCCTCCTCAGGTCCCCCAGAATCACCCTGGGCTTCCTTATAGCACATCATGTGCATTTGTCTTTCTTCCTACTTGTCCTTCTAACCAAAACTCCATATTAGCAAGCTTACATTTTCATGACTTCCTGTCTTACCATTCTCAAATTCGCATTTCTGAAATATTCTTCTTTTTATCTCAAGTGTTTTACAACATCTCTTTCTTAGTGACACTACCATTGTCAATATTCACACCTAGATCTGATTACCTTGAATTCTTGCCTTCAGTCATTCTCTGTGTTCAGTCTGATATGCTTTCCTGGAAATAGCTAGACTTCATTGTTCTCTGCTCTGTCATTAGACCCTGTACTAGGGTCTCATTTTCTCATTGATTCGTTCATTTGTTCAACGAATATTTTTAGGCACCAAGGAAGTGGCAGGCCCATAATAGTCACCCGTACTACATTCCTAAAGTCGCCTCTCAGCTCATTTCCTTTCCCTTTCCTTCTTTTCACCTTTAATCCATCTGGGCTAATCTTCCTAAAGCATTCTTTTCCTAATTTCGCTTTTTGGTAGGATGATATAAAAGTTATTGTCCAAACTGGGATACTTTTGTGAGTTAAAGGGGGCACCATTAATAATAATACTGGATTAGCAGGTATCAAACAATGCTGTTCTAGGAAAACCAGGATACGTGATCACTCGATTCCTAGGTGGCATCTCTTGGGTTTTCTTTTTATTTCTCTCAATTTACTCCTCATGGGATCCCCCAGCTGCCTCTTTCTTGATTTCCGGTTCATGCAGCTGAGAGAAACATGAATGTGTTATGGGGTGGAGATAGGGACTAAGGGAAGTGAATGGTAATGCTTGAAAAGCTATATTCTTGATAAGACAATGAGAAGGGAAGTGACCAGAAAAGAGAATAGCAAGGTAGAAAAAATAATGTAGAGTGGGGAAAAAATTAAGGGTAGATTTTACTTCTCTGTTCTGAATATGTTTCTCATTGACCACCAAATCACATCCACAATTTTTGCCCCATAATTTCAGTGTTTTGGCTGGCGTCACTTCAGACAACTTGATTAAAGAATTTCATTTGTTCATTCAACAACAAAAAATGTTTCAAGTGCTTGCTAGGTGCTAGGAATACATTGATGAACAAAATGAACAGAAATCCCTGCCTTCATGAAGCTTCATGTAATTGTATAATTTCCTACTTATTTCTGAGTGCACCGGCCCTGTGCCAGCTTCTTTTTAAGAAAGCAATTCCTACTTGTCCTCTGGGGCTTAGCCAAAGTTTTGCCTTTTTTAAGCACCTTTCCCCAAGCATTCTAAGCCCCAGTAAGCACTCTCTCCCCTGGCTCCTTTCATCTCCTGATTGGATATTTTGTAGATTTGTAATTTGCTCTGTTATTGTTTTGCCATTTACTCCATTGTAATTATGCTCCTAAATGTTGATATGGTATTTCATGCTGTGTTATTAATCTGCTCAGCTGCCATACAAAATATCATAGACTGGGTGGAAATTAAAACAGCAGACATTTATTTTCTCACAGTTCTGGAAGCTATAAGTCCAAGATCCAGGTGACCAGCCAATTACATTTCTGGTAGGGACTCTTCTTGCCTTGTTGATGGCCACTTCTTGCTGTGTGGTCACATGGCTTTCCTCAGTTTGTGCGTTTTGGGGGAGGAGCAGGAGTACCAGCAAAATGGAGCTCTCTGATATGTCTTCTTTTAAGGATACACTAATCCTATTAGATCAGGGCTCCACCCTTATGACGTCATTTAACCTTTATTACCTCCTTAGAGGTCACATCTCCAAATAGACTCACATTAGGAGTTAGGGCTTCAATATGAATTTTCGGGGGACATATTCAGTACATAATAGCTCTTTTGTTTTTGCATTCAATAATGGTATTTATTGCTAGTGAGAGAGCTGTGTAAATACCTGACTACTAACATTTTCTCTGGACACATTTTCCTGTAAGGCTGCAAAGCTACTCTTCTCCGTAACAGACTTTAAGGATGGAATAGTTACTATACTAGCTGAAGAACTTCAGATCAGCAATGCCTGAGAATGAGACATCGGGGCTAGCTTCAAGGCACTGTCTCTTTCTGAATCTCTAACGTGCTTTGTTCTAGCAATTATGGGAATCCGTTCCTCTAAAGTAATTTCCCAACTTTTCATAAATAATACTGTAAAATGAAAAATTAAAAAATAATACAAGTTAGCAGAAGACAATTTGCCAGTAAAATGGAAGGCCTTCATAACAATAAATATATTAACTTACCCACTGTTCATTCAGCCATTTATTCATACTACAAATAGTTATTTTCTACTTTTCTGCAACAATACTTTTTAAAATTTTTCCTTAGACCCAGAACAGAGATATGTACAGGGTAGAATTACAAGTTTAAGAAATGAATGAAGAAAAGAGGAAGGTTCAGATATTAAAAATAGAGAAGAAACTCAAAAAGGACCATCGACATTCTTGGAGAGAACTCAGGAAGGGGCTTTCCTTGCTATCCCACTCTACTCTGCAGTCCCCTGGCTTCTCACTGAAGTTTCGCCGCCTGCTTCCTCCTATTTGATTAAGGGAGGTGGCAGTAGCTAGATGTCAGTGCACCCAGGATCCCGGCCAGAATCCACCCTCATCTACTATTTTCTCTGCCTACCCTCTGTATCTTGGGCATGAGTCTGTATATATGTACCTGCCCGCAGCATCAGTGGCACTCAAACTTCTGATATGTGAACTCTAATTTCCACAGTTCTCTTCTCTTCTTGCTGGTCTTGAATATTTGCCACTGGCTGCGCAACTCCTTTGGAGAGAGTGACTAACTTTCTTAGAAAGCTATGAGACAATGGAAATTAGTCAGACCTTTTCGAAAAGTAGTAGGTAGTACAGCAAAACAATTTCATTCCTCCTGACCCAATAACTCACTTGTGGAACTTTTATCCTAGGACTATATTTCAGTAGGAAGAAAACCATATGTATAAAGTGATCATGACAGCATTGATAGTGGTTAAACCTCAGGGAAAAACAGAAATATCTAACATTAGCAAAATTGTAGAGAAATGAAAATGAATTCAGTTGGTGGTAAATTACACAGTTATAATTATATAAAGATTAAATAGCAATGTGGAAGAAGTAGGATGCAAAATTATATCTACTATGTATTTATAACTATATAACTATGAATATGGACAGGTCTGTAAAGGAACATAGTAAAGGAAAATTAATCATGTGTTAGTACCATGGGGTCCTCTTTCCGTTTTCTTTTATGACCCAACCCCCTTTAGATCTGAGGTCTGCTAGTGTTGTCTATACATATGAAGTTTCGTGTCAAAACAGTAATGAAATTCCTGCTCATTCCTGACATTGGTTTCATGATCCACCCCTCATGGTTGTGCTGTGTCCTACTCTCACCCTTTTGCCATCTTTAGTACCTTACCATTATGCCATGCAAAGAGGTCCTCTCAGAGATTCTCCTGCCATTCATTAACTAATCCTGTTCCCCTGTCAGCCTCTCCAGTTCACCTAGTAGTCTCAGTCTATCAGAGTGATAGTTTACTGAAAAGCAGACAGACCGAACTAGCACATATGGTTGGATCCTACAGATCATCCCCTACAGAGTAGGCTATGATGTGACTAGACTCCAATACTGGAAGAATTGTGTTGCCCCTTATCAAGACAGCGCCTAAGAACAGGGATGTAGACAGGGGCCTAGTACCTGCATTAGAGCAAAAGATGAAATCTTTGTTGTATCCCAAGACAGAATCCCAGTTGCTGTTCTATACAACAATTCTTGAGCACTGATTTTGTGCCAGCTACTTTATCACTGGGCCTAGGGAAATAGGTCACCAAGAAACTAAAAGCCAAAGTGATCTGAAGATTAGTCATTTGAGCTACTGAACTAAGGATCTTTCAATTCATTTTTTCTAGGGACCAGATTAGGAGTTAGATGCCTCCAGTTCTGGGGGTAGAGCATGAGACAAGAAGAAACTAGGGTGGATTTTATGTTATTCATTGCTCATTCTGTTGCTGGACCTGCTGGGGTGCTGTCAGGCCCTGGCTTTCCATGAGCTTTTACCTTGGCCTTTATATCGATCCTCATTTTCTTTATCTTTTTTGATCGATTCCTCCTGCCTTTGAGCACTTATTCATCCATATGAGACCCTGTGGTTTACCACATCTTGTTATCCTTGGATAATTCTCCTTCCGCTAGTATAGAGAACAGGTGACATGTACAATTTCTGTCTCTCCTGTCAGATGGTGAAACTGAGACCAAGGAGGTGTTGATTCTAAAGTAGCTCTCCTGGAAAATCAGAATCTCATACTTTCAAGAGAACTCCACGGAGGTGTTGCCAAGGAAGTCAAATTTAGAAAGCTCCACTTGTGGGAAAGAGAAGACTCAAGAGGCCACTGGAATGCTCCAGGCAAGAGAAAATGAGGAGAAAGACAAGAAACTTCAAGCATAAGACAGTTAAAGACAATAAAACACTCACAGAACTGAATGATCAGGACTCTGAAAAAGATGGTAGTCAGTGCTCTGGGCCTACAATAAATGAGAGAATTCAAGAGGAAAAGAGACAGTATGTATGTACTGAGTGTGGGAAAGCTTTTAGTCAGAGTGCAAACCTCACGGTGCATGAGCGAATCCACACAGGAGAGAAACCCTATAAGTGTAAGGAGTGTGGAAAAGCCTTCAGTCATAGCTCCAACCTTGTTGTTCATCGGCGGATCCACACTGGACTGAAGCCCTACACGTGCAGTGAATGTGGGAAATCTTTCAGTGG
>NW_011888816.1:1445620-1451126 GCF_000151845.1 Pteropus vampyrus | reverse complement strand
GTGTGGGAAAGCTTTTACTTCTAACCGAAACCTTATTGACCACCAGAGAGTTCACACTGGAGAGAAACCTTATAAATGTAACGAATGTGGAAAAACCTTTAGGCAGACCTCTCAAGTTATTCTACATTTGAGAACCCACACTAAGGAGAAACCCTATAAATGTGGTGAGTGTGGGAAAGCCTATCGTTATAGTTCACAACTCATTCAACACCAGAGAAAACACAACGAGGAGAAAGAAACCTCATAAATGTATTGTTGGTAGTAAGACTAATTGCTACTTTTCAGAAAAGCAATTTTTTTAGTGTCATCAACCTTAATTCTATTTTTAAGAACCCATACAGAGAAAATAATCAGAAATAGATACAGATTAACAAAAAGAGATATTCATGCAGCGTGGTATATATTTGAAGGAAGAAAACTAGGTTTTCAACAGTACAGGATTTAAATGATTGATGATCTGTTCCTATAATGGCTTTGCAGCCATTGTAACATTTTTAAAGACTATTTAAGGCCATGGGGGAATGAGTTGGGTATAACGGAAGATAAAAGAAAAAACAATGAAATATTATCCAAGTTTTAAAAAACACTTATGTGTAAGAAAAAAATGTGAATGAAATAATACCAAACCAAAATGTTAACAGTGACTGTCTCTGGGTGATAGGATTGTAGGTGATTTCTATTTTCTTTTTTATACTTTTCTATGTTCTTTAGATTTTTCTACAACATGAATGTACTAATTTTATATTTAGGAAAAAAGTACAGTATTTTTTTAATGCAATGAATACATGCTCATTTATGCTATGTTAGGAAAGGCTCATAGAACAGACTCTAAAGTCCTGGAATACTTAGTAGCAGTGAAACTACACTTTTAGAGCCTTTACCCTGTTTTGTAAAATCATAAACACCAGTCATTGGCCTTTTACAGCTTTAAAATAAGCTGACTTTATAGTTGTCAACAAAATGTTTAATCTACTTCCTCAATCACTGTTAGGTTACAAGAACACAGTAAAATTTCCTATGTCCTCCTTTCCCACAGTTGTAGAAGGATCTGCAGATAATAGAGAACCACCTAGGCCTCATCTTTTCAATATATGTGTACAAAACCAGAAGAAAAAAAGGATCCTTATGAAATTGAAACAATTGCCTTTAAAGAGATACGATCAGCATAATCTGAAACTAGGGAAAGACTCTGCCTTCACAGGTAGTGTTTAGTAGCTAAAAGTGTAGACTTTGGGGTCATAGATACATGTGTTCTAATCCCAGATCTGCCATACACTAGCCTGTCAATTTGGGACAAGTCACTTAACTGCTCTTTGCCTCAGACATAGCTGTAAAAAGAGAATAAACTACATACCTCACAGGGTTGTTGTGAGGATTAAATGAGATAGTGCATGTAATCCGTAACAAGCCTGGCATGTGGTAAATAATAATTGCTTAAGTATAGGACATCGGAGCCGTGTTTCTAAACACTTAGCAAGAGTGATTCAAGGAAAGTTTTACCTGAGGTAGCATTTAGGATATATTCAGATGTAATGCACACAATACCAACTGGCTTCAACCTTAAGAACATTGTTTACTTAAGGGAACGTCTAGAGGTAAGCCGTTCCAAATTTGGTTTTGGCAATTCAGCAGTTCATCAAACTTCCATCTTAACTCCATAATTTTCAGCATATTGGCTTTCATTTTTTGCAACTTCATGGTTGTGAGATGGCAGCCACAGCTGCAAGCTCGTTCTTCACGCAGCTCCCTCAAAGTCAGGAAGTGAGGAAAGGAGCCGGGGATTTCTCACCTGGTTCCTTCCTCGTTTTATCATGGAGAAAAAGCCTTTGCCAGAAGAAGGAAGGGATACGAAACAGTCGATACTGCAGGTGCTCACTAGCTTCCTCTGCCTTTCTTTATGTCCAGCCGTCTGAGGCCTTAGCCCATTTTCAACCAGTATTTTAAACTTTTAAGTCTAGCTCAAAATCCATCTAGGAACACTTAGAATCTCCCCATACTTAACCCAGCTATTCCTCTTTACATACAGTGAGTCCCTAAGCCTGATTCCATTCATCTTGAGCACTTAGTGATTTATTGTTTTAAGAATATTGAGGTTATGTTATCTCATTTAATCCTCATAACATTTGTACAAAGACATTGAATCTCAGTGAGGTTAGGCTAGAAAGTAGTTGGAGCCAGGATTTGAACTCAGATTTGACATTCAAGTCCATGCTTTCTTCCTTATACCAAAGTGCCTCAGCCCATCTTGGTGGTTCTATATGTGAGTGGGAGACCAGTTAGGATTCTTCTGGGTAGCCATTTCTATGAAAGGTGAGTGTATCTGCACAATTACTTCATCTTGGTTTCATAAGGAAGATGCTATTAGTCTCTTCTGAGTTAGATTTATGGACTGTCTCCGCACCTTGTAATTTAATTTTAAGGATTATGTATTTCTTCCTTGCTGTTTCTGGAAAGACAAGGGAAGAATGAAGGGTATATTTGTGTAAAAAGGGATTGTTTGTCCTATTTTCATAGGATAGTGGCTTACACATAATTCTGTGATACAATAGTCCCTTTTTGCATAGTTAGTCAAAGCAAGGTTTGGGGGCTCTGGAACAGATTTGCTGCATCCAGGGGATAGGACTGAATCATCGGTCACCCTTGGGTAGAGACTTCCCCAAGAGTGGTTGAACATGAAGGTAGGGTGACCCACAAATGGCAGTGGCTAAACAGAACAGCAATACGGACACTTCCATCATCTTTCTCTTGTCACGTGTTTTTCTTAAAGAAGGAGTTTGTTGTTAGTATTCCATGCCTTTCGTTATGCCAGGTATCCTCACCTGCTGATCACTCGTGTGGAAACTCTCCATGACTAATATCTTCTGGCTTCGCCAAAACTGCTTTAAGAAAATGGGCGGTTAGCTGCCTGCATGCCTGTCAGGTGTTATTTTCTGAGCATTAATTATTGGTAAGCAGAGTTGTTGATGCTTCCTGTATTGCTGAGCAGGCATTCTCTGAAAAACAAAACAAAAAACAAAAAATGTTTTCCCATAACTGTGTCATAGTCTCTGGAATTCTTTCTTCAAATAGGCTTTCTTTTTCATCTTTAAAGACTTTGAGATTGATCTTCAAGAGTAAATACCTGTAGGAAGGGTACCACTTCATCTCAAACCCAGAGATCTGTGTACAGATCTTCACATTTCTTGCTCCAGGCAAGCTAGGATAATAGACCTCTGAGGATGCCGTCATCCATCTTCTAGGCTGATCCTTGGCTTGAGCTTCAGGAGGAAACCACGTCAAGTGATTTTCAGAGAAATATTCTGCAATATAATTTGAACTAATCACCCACCTTCCTCTGGGAGCCCACCAAGACTGCCAGCTGTTTACTTCAGTCAGACTTTACGTATGCAGTTCTCAACCATCCTTTGAAGCCCTTTCACGATGCTTTCTGGAATTCAAGGTCCATCTCTTTGAATTTGTTTTTTTCAACTTCCTGTGCTAATGGAAACCCAGTTATTTCCTAATAACAGTGCTTCCTCTGCAGTTCCTCAGTTGCTAGTTTTTGTCTTCCTCAACCCATCTATCTCTCTGTACTGCCATTTCTTCTCTCCATCAAAAACCCAGCTCTTTTGACACGAACAGCTCTAAACTACTGTGTATTACTCATCCCTCTTCTGGTCATCTATTGGCTTCCTGTGCGCTCACATTTTCTCATTTATGTTTTTAGTATCCTGAATATTCCTGAGGAATATGAAGAGGCAAGATCTTTAGCCATAGACATCCTGATTGTGTACAAATGCTCATGTGTGGAATAGAAATATATATGTCTCTTTTTAGTTGAGAGAAGAAATGTGAAATAAAATATCATTTTTATATAGCCTTGATTAAAGGGAAATATGACAAAATCGATGCATAGAGAGGAGAGTGTAACCCTAGGCTTAAAGGTATTTTTCATTGATGATGTGTACTGTGTTAGGTCTTACTTAGAACTGAGAAGAAAATTGAAACCAAAAAGCTTTCAGATAGCTGAGTAATTCCATTGAATCTGAAACCCATTGTACAAAATTTCATTTCGGCTCTGTATCCTCAGTGACAGACTTCTTTTATTGATTTTTACCATTCAATATGAATAAAGTAGTATGCTCATATTGTTAGATTGTTTTTTAGAAACTAGACTGTCTTTAATTACCTCTGATGTTATAAAACTTGAGTCATAAAACTTTTTGCAGGAAATAGGTATAGTTCACCAATAAATATGTGTTGTTATTTACTTGTTATAAATATCACTGATTTTTTTTTCTTTTCGCTTCCTTCCTTTGTTCAGTGTGGGAAGAAAACAGTTCAATTTGCTTTTCTTTAAGCAGTTAATTGTTTTTGGAATGAAGAAGTGATTCTGGCTTGTTTCTAATTCAAATGCAACATGAAACTTGTTATTTTCTTTCTTGTAATACATAAATGAGAGCTTTCCAGCCGTCAGAAAGTATCCTTCCGTTAGTCCCTTTGAGGATTTGTACAGCCAGTTGTTGTCCCACCTCCTCTCTGCATCATCTGTGTTTCAAACTTGTACTATGACGCAGACCTCAGTTAGCTATATAAAACCTGTCATGTTTTCTGAAGTCCATTTCTGCTTCAGAAGGTAGGTTTGTGAGGGGTAAAAAGGTGGTAGCAGAGTCCTTTCTGGACACAGAGATACAGGACCTTACTGGTTCTCACTCCTCCCACTGACCTTTTCAGGTCCACATGGCACGATTTGACCGTATGGGTTGCAGACATGTAAAAGCTGGAACCAGTCTCTGAAACTAAGGCCAGTGGACTCCAAATCTGGGAATCACAAGAGGTAATTTCCTACATACCGATCAATTTCCCAGGCCCACCAAATCAGCGTATCTGGAGCAGGGCCTAGAATCTATAATAAAACAAAACTTTCACAGTAGAGATTGAAAATTTTCCATTAGGAGTCTTGACTCTACATAACTATTTTTATAATAATTGTTCATTTTCCCTTAGAAGAACCTATAAGTCACAAAATTATTGAGACATATGTCAAAGTTTGTATGATCATAACAAATTAGCAACCAGTTTATAGAGTCTGAAAGAAAAATGCTGTCACATTTGCAGTGTTAGTTTAACCACAGAATTGAACGAGATTCATGGTTTTAAAAGATTTAATAGAACGTGTAGCAAGCTGGATAATTATCAATTCCTTTGGCTACAAAACAACCTAGATATGCTGGGTAAAACATAAACATCATTCAAAAAGACTTTCAAGAAAGTGACATAGAAACACATAGACTTTCAAGAAAGTGACATAAATCTTCGGAGCCTAAAATGAAAAGTGGAAGCCAGAAACGTAAGCTGGGGATGAGGCCATGGGTGCCATAAGACAGTTTGGTGATCTTGGTCCAAGGGACTTAGATTTTATCAGCTACAACAGCAAGTTTTGAGTTTTGGGGCTTGCAAGGGGTGGAGAATTGGGACTGAGACCTCCACAAGAAACCCAGATATTTACAGGGCTACACCCCAGTGA
>NW_011888816.1:1424256-1442310 GCF_000151845.1 Pteropus vampyrus | reverse complement strand
TGACACTAAGTACTGAGACCCTAAAACTCACAATAAATGCTGTCCTTTGCAAGAAAGGTCATTGCCAACCTGTCAGTGACTATTCGTAGTTATTGTTTTATTTTCGTTTTACCATTTGCCAGGTTAAAACTTTAGAATGAACTACTGTTTGGAAACTATTGCTTTAGAATAGTTGTTGGGATTTTGTAAGTCTTTTGGAATTATTTCGGATTTTTTGAATTAGAATCCTTGAGTTCACAATTTGCTCCCACAAATGAACTAGTTGAGTGGCTTTGAGTGAATCACTTAGCTCCTCAGAACCTTTTGTTCTTTTTGACTTATGGCTCACAAACATTTAGTGAGAAGTAAACAAAATGTATGTTTAAGAGTTTATTACGTGTATATACAAAGAGTAGAGTTCTAATAATTTATTCACCCCCTCATTAAATTTATTTATTTATTTATTTTAATAGACTATTTTTTAGAGCAGTTTTAGGTTCACAGGAAAAGTACAGAGATTTCTCCTATATACCCGGCCCCCACTCTCCACTTCCCCCTCCAAAGTGGAACATATGTTAAAATTGAAGAACCTACATTGACACATCATTATTACCCAAATTCCATAGGGTACATTAGGGTTCATTCTTTTTGTTGTACATTCTACGATATGTATAATATACTCACCATTGTGGTATCATACAGAATAGATTCACTGCCCTAAAAATCCTCTATGCTCTGCCTTTTCTTCCCTTCTTCCTACCCCTGGCTACCAGTGATCTTTTCACTGTCGCCATGGTTTTGCCTTTTCGAGAATACCATATATTTAGAATTGTACAGTATATAGTCTTTTCAGAGTTGCTTCTTTCACTTAGTAGTATACATTTAAGTCTCCTCCATGTATTTTCATGGCTTAACAGAGTGTTTCTTTTTAGTGCTGAATAATATTCCATTGTCTGGATGTACTACAGTTTATTCACAAGCTGAAGGACATCTGGGTTGCTTCTAGGTTATGGCAATTATGGATAAAGCTACTATAAATGTCAGTGTGCAGGTTTTTATGTGGACATATGTTTGCAACTCCTTAGAGTAAATACCAATGGGCACGATTGCTAGATTATATAGTAAAAGTATGTGTAGTTTTGTAAGAAACTGCCAAATTGTCATCCAAAGTGGCTGTGCCATTTTATATTCCCAGCAGCAATGACTGAGAGTTCCTGTTGCTCCACATGCTCACCAGCATTTGGTGGAATCAGTGTTATGGATTTCGATGTTCTAATAGGTGTGTAGTGGCATCTCATTGTTTTAATTTGACATTTGATGTGGAGCATATTTTCATGTGCTTATTTGGAATCTGTACATTATCTTTGGAGAACTGTCAAAGTCTTAGGTCTATTTTTTGTTTCCTTATTGTGCATTATAAGAGTTCTTTGTATGAAATATACAAAGGATAACAGTCCTTTCTCAGATTCGAGTGTCTTTAACAAATATTTTCTCTCAGTGTGTCTTTTCTCATTTTCTTGCCTTGCCTTGCCTTGCCTTTTACAAAGCAGAAGGGTTTTTTTTGTTGTTTTAATGAAGTCTAGCTTATGAATTGTTTATTTATTGTATCCGTGTTGGAGTTGGGCATATGAATTCATAAAAGAGGAAGGAGCTCTGAACCCATAAAAAAAGGGTTACTTGTTGACTCTACAGAACAGCAAAGAATGCAAGTTGCAGAAGGATAATCGCTAACATTTGAATCCATATACCAGGCACTGTTCAAGACCTTAAAACGTATTCAGACATCATAGTCTTGCAAGAAGACTAAGATAGGAACTGTTACTCCTATTTTACAGATTAAGAAACTAAGACCCAGAAGTGAGGTAACTTGTTCAAGATCACACAGGGGTAGCCAGGATGCCCATGGTTAGAGTAGGGGATAAAGGATTTATTGTAATTAGGTGGAGGAGACTCTGTGAACAAAGACCAAAGGAATTTTGTGTCTGTGGTTTCAGCAGTGACCTGGGTAACATGTGTCTGGGTCCCCAGAGCCTCGGGCTGGGAACCTAGAATCTTGTGTTCAGGGAGGTTCTCTTCATCAGTGGGAGCTGACTGGGGTCTGGAAAACTTGGTCATTGCACTGGGTTAACTTTAACAATGATTTCTTGAGGTCTTGTGGATGATATTCTCCAAGCTCCAAGGAAGAAGTCAAGCAAGGATTGAGGGGGCCTGGAGTGGAGCCTTTCTTAAATGACGACAATGACAAGAGAAAATTTGGCCCACAATGCTCTGAGACAAGAGGGTCTTGTTAAAGGGAAGGATGATACTTGGAAATGGGGAACCAGCTTCCAAGGGAGCAGCTCCTCTGTTTGGGAGACCTCCCACCTGCACTTTAGACAGTTACGTTACCATGAGACATCTGGACCGCAGGAGGCCCTTAGCCGGCTCCGGGAGCTCTGTCGCCGGTGGCTGAGGCCAGAAGCACGCACCAAGGCCCAGATCCTGGAGCTGCTGGTGCTGGAGCAGTTCCTGAGCATCCTGCCCGGGGAGATTCGGACCTGGGTGCAGATCCATCGCCCCGGGAGTGGTGAGGAGGCCGTGGCCCTGGTAGAGGAGCTGCAGAAAGACCTCGATGGACCAGCATTAAAAGTGAGAAAGGGGCAGGTGGCTGAGTTCGAGAGGGAAGAGAGAATCGAGGCAGGGTGGGCTGGGTTGGAGGGTGATCCTGTGATGTTCATTGACAATTAATAGCACATTAGCAACCCTAATGCTATAAAACAGATTCATGAACTATTCAGACCACAGAATATCTTTGCAAGGAAATGAATTTATGATCGGGTTCTTTGTGACCAGTTCAAAATCGGCACAAAGGCATTGACTGTGCTCTGTCCCTCTGGGTGACACTTGCTAATGCTGAGTTTGGTTCAGGAACCTGAACATAATGTTTCTAAGTGTTTCCCCAAACAGAAGCGTATGTATTGTTTGTGTAAGTCTGTTTGGAATGATGACTTGAGCCTGAAGTATAAAAGGCGGTGAGAGAGCCAGAACAAAGTTTCGTAGACCTGGCAAGACCTCCCCATGTGTGCCCCTACTTGGCGTTCTGTGAGCCAAGGGATTGGGTTGAGGTATTTGCTTCTGATAAGATTTTACATCCTTGACCATTAAATTGGGATCTTAATTTAGTTTCTGGTGTGTGGGAAGATCTCCATCAATCTGTAGCCTTCTAGAAACATTTATTAGAAACATAGCTTTAACTTGCGAGTGGCTCCAAGGATGGTTTTAATCATAAAAATGAAGAATTTATAGCTATATATTTCATTGCAAATCACTAATCTATCCTCCTCACTTGGGAAATATGAGAACAGAGTCAGAAAAGGATTCCCTGGATTGCCTTAAGTCTGACAGCTAGCTAGCTAGCAGCAAAACCGAGTGTCTAGACTCCTACTCTAGTGATTCTCCTATTGGAGCAGGGAGGGATAAGTAAAGGGGCAAAGAAATAGAAGAGTATTGAGCATAGGTCTTATCTAAAATTAGGTCTGAAGCTAAAACACATGCTCTTAATTATTGCTTGTTACTTCCCATTCCCTCCTTAACCCACACCCAGGTCTGGCTTCTGTTTCCACCGTTCTGTTCAGTCTCCTCTGGGAGAGATCACCAGTGCCCTGAGTGGGGCTAGAGGGCAGCTCCATTGTTCTCAAGGCAAAGTTTTACTGCTGTTTTGATGCTCCATACTTGAGGTGGGTCTCTCTGATCTCACAGTTCTAGATTACGGGCAGAAGGAGGTCCACAGTGGTTAGGTGAGTCCATTTTCTGGAGGTACAAGAAGAGCCAACTTATTTTGTTTTGCTTGTTCCCAGGTTCCAGTCCTTGACCAGGACCAGGACACTCTCCAGGAGGGCATGGGCACTCCAGGAACAGCACTTCTTCAGGCGCCCAGTGGTAGCCACATAGCTGAAATTTGCCCCAGTCCTCTTACTGACCCAGTGGTGGTCAACCCCCAGGATCCTCCCCATGGTACTTATTAAATGGTCCTGGCTTTGGACTCTCTTTCTTTTTTAAGACCCTTGCTGTGGCCATCCCCCTGCTGCCAGGCTCCCCTGCCCTCTCCGTGAATTCCTTGTGGCACCAAGCTCTTTCCATTGTTCTCCCTCTTCTTTCCTGGGTCCCTCTGACCCTTTTTCCATTCTTATTAATGCTCCATGTTACTCCAGTCCTGCATATGGGGGTGACTCATAAAAGGTCTGGAGGTAATTTTATAGCCTTGATTGCCTAGTCATGAGAGTCCTGGGTCTTTCTGAATTCCTTATTTGTGGAAGATACTGGATTTGCAGTAATGAGCAAGAAGAGCAGAAATCTCACATGTAGCTTTTCCTCCTTCCTCAGGTTCTCCTGCCCCTGAAGCTTCTGCCCTTTCCCAGGAAGAGAACCCAAGGAATCAGTTAATGGCACTCATGCTCCTAACAGCTCAGCCCCAGGTGAGGTTTGCAGCCCTTCTCCTTCCTAAGGCCTTATCTGTACTATGTAGTTGTGGTCGAAGTGCCCTCTCTCATCCTCGTACTTGGGTGTCCAGTCAGTTCCATCTCTAAATCAGAGTCCGTGCTATTAGACTTTACTGGGTTCTCTGTATAGCGCCCCGATATCCCTTGCCCCATCTCATGGCCTCACAGTGTGTTCCTTCCCCAGAAGTGAAAGCAGCCTTTCAGCAGGGGAGCTTCTGGACACAGATCATCTCACACATACCTGTTATTTCAGGAGTTGGTGATGTTCGAGGAGGTATCAGTATGCTTCACTTCAGAGGAATGGGCATGTCTGGGCCCAATTCAGAGGGCCTTGTACTGGGATGTGATGCTGGAGAATTACGGAAATGTGACCTCCCTAGGTAAGGACCCATTCTTCCCGTAATTCTTACCTTTATTTCATCAGCCTTTTTTTCTGATTATGAAAGTAGTTTATACTTATTTGGGAAAACAAAATATTAGAAAGAAGGAAAAAATCTTCCTTAAATCCACTATTTGTAGACAACTACTGCCAAAATTTTGATATATTACTTTTTTTCTGTGTATTTTGAGTTTTTTACATTGGTTTAAGCGCATATTTGTATGTGTGTATAGTTTTATAACTTGCCTTCCTTTTGCAATCTCCTCGCTCTCAAATTATTACAAATTCTTTGTAAATATGATATATATTGGCTACATAATTTGTGCCGTAATTCAGTGAGCCATTTTCTTATTTGAGAAAATTGCTGTAATAATCATCTATCTCTGCGCGAAAGGCTTTTTTTATTTTTCATTACGTTTTTTGAAGTACATTTATGAGGCGTAAGCATTTGAATTGTTTTAAGGCTCTTGCTTCATATCACCAAATGGTTTTCCACAGCGGTCTCTGTCTTCCCCGCTGTTACCATCAGTACAGAAAATGCTGCTTTTGCTCTGCTTTCATTCTTTTAAATTATTGCTAATGTAATTTTTAAGTTATATCTATTTATTCCAAAGTAGGTTTCTTTGATTAGTAATAAAATAAGAGTACTTATAAAAATTTTATTACGTATTCGTGCTTCCAACAAACATTAAATACCTATCATGATAACAACTGTGGGAAGGATGGGATTCTGTCAGTAAGTAGCTTACCGTGGTTTGGGAGATGAACATAGAAAGAATGAACAGGCAGAGTAAAATAACTGATATGAGAATGGCACAAGCTTCTTGAGATGAAGATGAGGGGACAAAGCAACCATTTCCATTCTTCAGGTTTAGGAACGGCCATAAGAAGGTAGCCTTGTGCTGGACCTTAAAAAGAAAAGTAAGATTTTGTTTGGAGAAATAGACATTAAAAACTGAGGAATCAGCTAATGGACTGATGTAATTTAGACTAAAATAGAGATTTATAGTGTTGTATTCCATTATCTCTGTATCATGCTTAACTATATGATATCGAATTTCTATTCGAGAACATTACAAGCCATTCCATTTGTTCAGTACGGCCTTTGTGTGTTTCAGGCCTGTTTTAAAATTGCATTCATCTAGATCTTGCGTATTTCTGGTTACATTGATTCTTTGGAATTGGAATCTTCTCTGACATTTTCTAATTGACTGTTTGCATACATGAAAATATTGATTTTTGCATGTTAATTTTTTACCTGGTAACATTAATAAATTACTTTATTGTCCATAGTAATTTACACTATGTATTTTTACTTATGAGAACATATGTTTTAGTATCCCAGCTGTAGCAATGGTGGGTCTAACATTCTGTAGATTTTATATTTTGATACGTATTACCAAACTGCATTCTATCAGTGATGTACCAATTTATACTCTCATTAAAAGAGCACAGGGGTGTCTATTTCCTCTGTAGGTGTTTATGATTTGGTCAGTGTTTAAAATCTTTGCTAGGGAGATGAAGAATACTATCTTTTGTTTGTTTTTCATTTATTTGGTTATTAGTGTGGTTGAAATCTTTTCACATATTTATTGGTCATTTTACTCTTATTCATATCCTCCTTATGTGTTTATTAGCACTGCTAACATTTTGTCAAATGTTGCATTGTTTTCTTACTCGTTTACCTTTCAGTATTATTGATGAATTGTTAATTTTTAAGCTTTGGAAAATATTTTACGTAGTCAAATTTAGCAGTATTTTTCTTTGTGATCTACCTTTTTCATAAAATTATATTTTTAAAAAATCACCTGTATTTTTTCAAATAGTTCTATTGTTTCATTTTTATGTTTAAGCTTTAATCTGTCTAAAATTTATTTTGATATACAGAATGTCATAGAAATCCAGTTTGTTTGTTTTTCACTTCAAGTGGCTTTCAGTAGTTCCAATGTTATTTGCTCAATAATCTGCCTTTATAATAATTTAAAAATGTGCTTTATGGGTCAATTGATTAATTTTATGGAAAACACTCTCCATGGATACATACTTTATGATATAAGCCAAAATAAATTCCAATGGGTCTAAGAGTTAAACGTATGAAAAAAGAAAAAAATGGAATTATTTGTTTCTTCCAGCTCTTTTAGGAAAGAGAAGTTTGAATCTACTTTAGTAGGATATGCCCTAACTGCAGTGTTGTTGGACCTTTGGGCAAGAGATATCCAGGTGTTTATGCCCTTTGGCTTAGCAATTCTAATTTGAGGATGATCCCTTAGGGAAAGGTTCAGAAAGGGAAAATGAGTAATATGTCTAAACGTATAATCCAGGCAGAGTATGTATAATGGTTAAAAGTTGGGTCCAACCAGTTGGCCAAGATAGAGAAAGCACTAAGTGGACCATAGCCATGGGATATACTACAGCACTATCAAATATGACAATTCCGCGTTCAGTCTCCATGCATCGATAAACTGGTAGAAAAGCAAGCTCCTATATGGCTTGTGCACACTTCTTCAATATGTAAAAGACTTGTATATTTTTATTTAAGAGATTGGAATAGTTTGAAGGAAATTAGATCAAGCTTAACTTTTGCCTTAAAGTACATTAAGGTTGGAATAATAGACATTTACACTGATATTTGCAGTACCATGTGGCAAATGCTATGTAATGGAAGTATGCGGAAGTGTGGGAGCCCGCAGGAGCTTGGAATAGGGGAAGGACTGGGAGAGTGGGGGAAGGCAGGTGGTTCAGGGAAAGATTTACAGGGAGGGACTTTTTTTTAATAACAGCTTTATTAAGATATAATTCCCATGCCATACAATTCTCCCGTTTGAAAGGAACAGGTTAGTGGTTGTTAATATATTCGTACAGTTGTGTAACCATCACCACAATCGATTTTAGAACATTTTCATTACCCCAAAAAGATAGCTTGTACCCTTTAGCAGTCATCCATATTTTACACAGCTCCACCCACCATCTTAGACATAGGCAACCACTAATCTGCTTTCTGTCTCTCTAGATTTATCTATTCTGTACATTTTATATCAGTGGAATCATATAATACGTGGTCTTTTGTGATGGAATTTTTTTACGTAGCATAATGTTTTCACGGTTCCTGCAAGTTATAGCATGTGTTAATACTTCATTCCTTTTTATGGGCACATAATACTCCTTTGTGTTGATGTATCACATTTTATTGATCCATTCGTCAACTTGATGGACATTTAGGTTGCTTCCACCTTTGAGCTATTATGAATAACACTGCAATGAACATTCTTCTACAAGTTTTTGTATGTACATATGTTTTCATTTCTTTTGGATATATACGTCGGAATGGACTTACTGGGTCATTTGGTAACTCTTATGTTTAATCATTTGAGGAACCGACAGACTTCCAAAGTTGCTGCACTACTTTGTACTCCCACCAATAGTGTACCTGGGTTCCAGTTTCTCCACATCTTGGCCAACACTTGTTATTGTTATGTGTCTTTCTGATTATAGACATCCTAGTGGGTCTGAAATTATATCTTATTGTGGTTTTGATTTGCATTTCCCTGATGGCTAATGATGTTAAGTGACTTTTCTGGTCAGCTCTTTGTATATCTTTGAAGAAATGTCTGTTCAGATTCTTTGCCTGTATTTTAATTAGCTTATTTTTCTTTTTATTATTGAGTTATAGGAGTTCTTTATATATTCTGTATACAAGTACCTTATCAGATATATGACTTTCAAGTATTTTCTCCCATTCTGAGGGTTGTCCTTTCATTTTGCCGATGGTATCCTTTGAAGTACAAGTTACTAATTTTGATGATTTTCAATTTACTTTTTCTTTTGTTGCATGTGCCATATCTAAGAAACCATTGCTTAATCCAAGGTCATAATGATTGACGTCTGTTTTTTTTTCTAAGAATTTTATAGTTTTAGTGGTTATATTTAGGTCTTTGATTTATGTTAAATTAATTTTTGTATATGGTGTGAGGTCAGGGTCCAACTTTAGTCTTTTGCATGTGGCTGCTCAGTTATCCCAGCACCACTCTTTCCCTATTCAGTTGTTTTGACACCCTTTTGAAGATCAGTTAGCTGTAAGTATGAGTTTTTATTTCTGGGCTCTCAATTGTATTCCTTCGGTTATATGTTTAGCCTTATGTCAGTGGCATCCTGTTTCGTTACAGTTTTTTCATAGTACATTTTAAAATCTAGAAGTGTGAGTCCTCCAACTATGTTCTTTTTCAAGATTGTTTTAGCTATTCTACGCCTTTGCATCTGTTCTTTGCATCTATTTTTTCAATATCATTTATATTTTTCCATCTGTTCCCTGAAGACAAAGAACTTAGCAGTGTCTCAGAGTGAGTTCTGTGTTAATCCATTTACAACATTCCATTAGTGTAGCATTTTGCTTTGTACCTTCGTTTAATGAAAAGTTTCTTCTTTTTGTATGCATATAAAAGTGTGTCCTTCTAGCTGTTTTAAAGTCATTAGAAGTTCTTATTCTCACAACACAGGGACTTGGTAACATTTGCATTTTTAATTCCTTTTTGCCAGAATGGGAGACCATGACTGAGAATGAAGAGGTGACATCTAAGTCAAGCATATCTCAAAGAGCAGATTCTCAGAAAGGAACATCAAAAAGACTTCAAGGAGGTATTCCCCAGGTCCTTGATTTTGAGAAAGAGCGTAAATGGCAAGTTTTGGCAAGTCGGTGGAAAAATGAAACAGAAAGAGATACACTGAAAAAGGGTTCCTTCCATGAACGAGACAAGAAGAAAAGGACTCCACCAGAAAAACGAAGCCAAAAAGGGAAGGAATTTGGAGAAAGCTTGACTTTATATTCAGCTGTTTCTGAAAGTTTAATGGGTACTGAAGGAAAGAAGTTCTATAAATGTGATATATGTTGTAAACATTTCAATAAAATCTCCCATCTTATAAACCATCGGAGAATACACACTGGCGAGAAACCTCATAAATGTAAGGAGTGTGGAAAAGGCTTTATTCAGCGCTCAAGCCTTCTAATGCATTTACGCAACCATTCTGGGGAGAAACCGTATAAGTGTAACGAATGCGGGAAGGCCTTCTCTCAAAGTGCTTACCTTCTGAACCATCAGAGAATTCACACTGGGGAGAAACCTTATAAATGTAAGGAGTGTGGAAAGGGCTTCTATAGGCACTCAGGCCTTATTATACATCTAAGGCGCCACTCTGGGGAGAGACCTTATAAATGTAACGAGTGTGGGAAAGTTTTCTCACAGAATGCTTACCTCATTGACCACCAGAGGCTCCACAAAGGGGAAGAACCTTATAAATGTAACAAGTGTCAGAAAGCTTTCATCCTGAAGAAGAGCCTCATTCTACACCAGAGAATCCACTCTGGGGAAAAACCTTATAAATGTGACGAATGTGGAAAAACCTTTGCTCAGACCACCTACCTTGCTGACCATCAGCGACTCCATAGTTCAGAGAACCCATACAAGTGTAAAGAATGTGGAAAAGTTTTCATTCGAAGCAAAAGCCTCCTCCTACACCAAAGAGTACACACAGAAAAGAAGACTTTTGGTTGTAAAAAATGTGGGAAGATTTTCAATTCTAAGTCAAATCTCATTGACCATAAAAGGATGCACAGCAGAGAGAAGCCCTATAAATGTACCGAATGTGGGAAAGCCTTCACTCAGAGTGCTTACCTTTTTGATCATCAGAGACTCCACAATGGGGAGAAGCCCTATGAATGTAATGAATGTGGGAAAGTTTTCATTCTGAAGAAAAGCCTCATTTTACATCAGAGGTTCCACACTGGAGAGAATCTCTATGAATGTAAAGATTGTGGCAAGGTCTTTGGCTCTAATAGAAACCTCATTGACCACGAGAGACTCCACAATGGGGAGAAGCCCTATGAATGTCGCGAGTGTGGGAAAACCTTTATTATGAGCAAGAGTTTCATGGTACATCAGAAACTTCATACACAGGAGAAAGCTTACAAATGTGAGGATTGTGGGAAGGCTTTCAGTTATAATTCAAGCTTGCTGGTACATCGGAGAATCCACACTGGGGAAAAGCCCTTTGAATGCGGTGAGTGTGGAAGGGCTTTCAGTTCTAACAGAAACCTCATTGAACATAAGAGAATCCACAGTGGCGAGAAACCCTATGAGTGTAATGAGTGTGGCAAATGCTTCATTCTAAAGAAAAGCCTCATTGGACATCAGAGGATTCACACAAGGGAAAAATCTTATAAATGCAGTGACTGTGGGAAAGTCTTTAGTTACCGCTCAAACCTTATAGCCCATCAGAGAATCCACACTGGTGAGAAGCCTTATGCATGCAACGAGTGTGGGAAAGGCTTTACGTACAACAGAAACCTTATCGAACATCAAAGAATTCACAGTGGGGAAAAAACCTATGAATGTCATATATGTAGAAAAGTCCTTACCTCTAGTAGAAATCTCATGGTACATCAAAGAATTCACACAGGAGAGAAACCTTATAAATGTAATGAGTGTGGAAAAGACTTTAGTCAGAATAAAAACCTCGTTGTACACCAGAGAATGCATACTGGGGAAAAACCATATGAGTGTGAGAAGTGTAGGAAATCTTTTACTTCTAAGAGGAATTTAGTCGGGCACCAGAGAATCCACACAGGGGAGAAACCATATGGGTGTAACGATTGTAGTAAGGTTTTTAGGCAGAGAAAGAACCTTACTGTACATCAGAAAATTCATACAGATGAAAAACTCTGTGAATGTGATGAGTCTGTACAAGAATTCTCTACGACTTCAAACCATCTTCAACAAAAAATCTGTACTATGGAGGAATTCTCTTGGCTTCAAAATGAGCCCAAGATAGAGATTCAGAAAACCTAATGTCATATATAAAATTGGAATAGAATTCTTTCCTATCCAAGTAACTGTTGGAGAAATGGCAGTTTATGGTTCTTATAAGGAAAAAATTCATGATTACCCCTTTTATAGACAAGCGAGTTGCATGTGCAAGAAAGTTCATCTAGACTGGCAAGGCTACAAAAACAAACCAAATTCCAGTTAAAGGATACTCCATTCCAGGTCATTTGTTATGATCTAGACGGAGACCTTGGAGCAATTGAGGACTCTGAAGAAACTGAGTTTATGTCTTATAAGAAGTAATGAAGTGGTTGTGATAGCAGAAATATCTTTGTATTAAAAAGTGGAAATTGTTTCTAAAAATGTGTATATTGTACATTTTAAAGATAACATCACTGCTGCAGAAAGTCTGTATAGACAGTATGATTGAGACATATCAGACATGGAGTTGGGCGGGCAAGGGTCTCCTGCTTGAGAACAATTTAAGAGCACTGGACTTGGAATCACAAAGTCTAGGTTTTGGTCCTGGCTTTCTCTTAGCTATGTGATGTTAATAAGTCAGTCTCTAAGCCTCAGTTTCTCTGTTAGTCAATGTTGTCATAATGCCTACCTCACAGGAATGTTATGGGGTTAAGCGAAAGGATCTTTGTAACTACTTTATGAAATAACTGAGTTGTCAGTAAAGTTGGATAAAAGAGGTATAGTCAAAATATAGATCAGGGCATAACGTAATGTTTGTTCATTAAGTCCATATTCCATTAACCTCAAAGGATACTCACTTTGATGGTAAGAGGAAGTATGGTAGATAACTAACTTTGGAATTTGTCACTTTAAGAAAATTTTTTAAAAATATAGCTTTAAAATTTGTTTAAAGGAGGTAATAGATAACATGCCTGTTTTGTTTTTATGTAAAAACATTAGTATGGAAAATAGTATGTCCAGCCGTTAACACTGATACATGGAAAATAGTTTATCAACCTTCAAATTTGAAACCTATTGGCTGTAGAGTGTCATAATAGACAGTCCAACGTTGCTTTCCTTGTTCATAGAGAAGAGTCCTTAACTTCAACCCCTGAGCTGATTATCCCTGCCACAGTCATTCTCAATTCTGATTAATATTTCATCGTGGCTGACATGCAATAGCTTGTTACTCAAGAAGCATTCTGTCCCAGCAGTCAACTTACTACATAAAATTTTCACACAGAGCCAAGTCCTTCAAGCTCTGATTAAACCAATTCAGGATCCACCTCTGGGCAGTCAGGCCCAGTACTCCCACTGAACCATTCATTCACTGTGTGCCCCTTTTGTACATTTGTAAGTTTAAATCATCCTATATTCTTGAGTTGATCATCTTATGTTGTAATTCTCAAAACTCCAATTCTGCAGCTGGACTATAAATACCTTAATATCAGGATTGTTTTCTAATAGTATCGAGGTGTTATGTTGATTATAATAAGTATTATTAATTCGACCACAAAGTTCCTCATTCTAATGAGGGCTCATTCCTTAGTAGAATGAAAGGTACCCAGAGTAACAAATAGAAGAGACCCAAGGTTAAAAGTGTTAGGATTTGAGTATGAGTCAGGTTCTGCAACCTTCCTTGCACAAATGCCTTCATTTCTTGGAGCCTTGACTTCCTCATCTGGAAGAAGAATATCTACCTCACAAAGTTGTTATGAGGTAATGAATATGAAAATGCTTTATATCCATGCTGCAGAAGTGTCACTCTAGATTCTGTAATAATTACAAAGGGAAAGACATACTTTAATGGAGAAAGGTAGCATTTATCTCAACTAAAAAGTACCATCGCTAAGACTGAGATAACCCTCATGTGCCGCCTCATGTGATGCAATGAGCCAAAAGTATAACCTGAATTTATCAATCTTCTAGGACCTGGAAACAGAAGAAAAAAATAAATGACACTGTGAGAAACAAATCCAGAATATGGTATATTGTATAGGAAAACTGCACTGGATTCTTCAAAAAGATAGAAAGGGAGAGGTGATAATTGTCGAAGCTGGACGAGTATTGAGGGTTGATTGTAGTGTTCTCTGCTTTTGTATATGTGTGAAATTTTCCATAGTGAAAGGGGTAAAAAGTGGATGAGGTGGTTATTTTTAAAAGACACTAAAGAGCTATAATACTAAGCCAGGAATAAACTCACACAAATGCCTAATTGGTTTTTGACAATGGTACAAAAGCAATTTAGTAGAGGAGGGGTGGGTAGCCTTTTCAGCAAATGCTGCTGGAGCAATTGGATGTCCTCGGGTAAAAAGTAAATAAATTTTGGGAACTAAGACTAAACAAAGAACTCAGACATATCAAAAGCATGCTCCATAAAAGGGAAAAATGATAAATTGAACCTCATCAAATTAATTTGCTCTTTAAAAGACTCTTAAGAGGTTACAGACTGGGAGAAAATATTTACATTCATACTGGACTTGTATCTAGACTATGTAAAGAATTCTAAAAACTCAACAATAAATAGGTGTAATTAGAAGATGGGCAAAAGACGAGAACACATTTCACCAAAGTATAGATGGCAAGTAAGCAAATGAAAAGATGTTCAACATCATTAGCCATTTGGGAAATGCAAGTTAAAAACCACTGCACAGCTATCAGAATAGCTTTAAAATATAATGTTAACATCAAATGCTAGCAAGGATATGAAGAAACTGGATCTCATATGTTGCCAGCAATATTAAATGGCACAGCCATTCTGGAAAATAATTTGCCAGTTTCTTCTAAATTCCAGTATTTGCACTCTTAAGCATTTATCCCGCAGAAATGGAAACATGTTTGCATGAAAACCTACACATGACTTCATAGCAGTTCTATTCATAATCAAAATCTGTAGGTAACCCAAATATCCTTCAGCAGGTGGTTTAAACAATCTGTGGGGGACCTATACCATGGAATACTTATTACTCTGCAATAAAATGGAATGATCTATTGAAACCTGCAATGACTCAAGTGAATTTCAAGTGAATTATGCTGAGTGAAAAAAAATCCAATCTCAAAAGGTCATCTACTATATGATTCAATTTACACAATGTTCTGAAATGACAAAACTACATATAGAGATGAAAACAGATTAGTGGTTGATAGAGGCTGGGGATGGTGGGAGGGAGCAGGGGGAGAGGGAAGGGTCGCACTAGGGAGATGTTTTATGGTGTTGGAACAGTTGTGTATCTTGATTGTGGTGGTTACGGAAATCTACATGTGCAATAAAATGGCATAGAAGTACACACACGCATTGTACCAATGTCGATTTTTTAATTTTTATATTAAACTATATGTAAGATGTATCTATTGGGAAAAACTAGATGAGGAGTATTATCTTTTCAACGTCCTGTGAATCTACAAATTCAAACTAAAAGTTTTTTAAAAAAAGACTGAAGAGCCATAACCAGATGCAGTGTGTAAAACTGATTTGGAAAAACAAAATTATGAAGTATATATTTTAGGACAGTTGGGAAATTTTAAATATAACTGGATATTAAGCGATAATAGGGAATTATTAATTTTCTTACCTGTAATTGTGTTTGGAGAATATTATTATTAAAGGAGAAATATTGAAGTATTTGGAAGTGTTTGATGTTTACAACTTAAAAAAAGTTTTTCAGTATGTATAGTATAAGGCAAACGTAGGAAGCTGTTGATTGTTGAGTCCATATGGAGAATACAGGTATTTATCGCTTAGCTACCCCCGCCCAGCCTGGGGAATACCCGCCTTCCTGATGCTCAGGGCCACAGTCCACCCGCACGCTCCTTCTGAGTTTTTGCGCCCATCCCTGGTCCGGAGCGGCATTGGACACCCATCGAGAGGAAAACACCTCCGAGATTCCTAGAGAGGCCGGCCTGGCGACTTGGGGAGCCGGAAGCCCATCCCGAGGCACTTCCTGTCCGGTCATTGTTCTCGCGCCGGTAGGCGCAGAGGTCCGTGTCTGCGGGTCTTCTGCTCCAAAGCCCGCGCGCCCGGCCGGTCCTTTCTGCCGCGCACGGTGAGCGGGGTTGGCGGGAGTGGGCATGAACGCCCGGGGCACGAGAAGGGTCATCCCAGGGGCGGGCCGGTGCGTCCTGCCACCCCCCCCCACCCGTCACCTCAGCCCTGCCTGTCCGATGGTGGCTCTGCTCCCCACCTCCTGGGAAACCCAGCTGCCGCCTACCCGGGGCCTGGCCTGGGGGAGGTTGAACACGAACCTCCCCAGGGGGCCGGGTTAACCCCCGGAGCAGGGCTGCGTGGGGCTTGGAGGCGGAGGAGATGGCTTGCGACATTTGCAAATAGGGAAAAGACATTGATTGAAAGGGAAGTCTTTGGTGGGGGGAATCAGTGCAGTCTGGGGCTGGAGGCCGATTTGAGTTTGATCAGAATTCTGATGACGCTACAGTAGCCCATCTTGCCGTATACATAGGGGGAACGAATGTTAAGGGCCTCCCTACCTGGTAGAATTAAACTAGTCAAGGAAAAAATTAATCCTCCAGAATTAAGATTTGTTGCAGGAATGAAAGTATTGCATTACTCAAGAAACTCAATGTATACAATAAGTTGCCAGTAACGTCAGAGAAAGCATATAATCAATAGCAGCAGAGGGAATAAAGTATAGCACTTTTTCCCTAATGAAGTATCTAAAGGAGAATAGAAGTTTTTTATTCTCTTCATAGTTAACGAGGAAGGTAAGATAATTTTATCATAGAAATTTTTTTAAGCTGGCAGAAACCTGCTGGCATGGCTCTGATAAAGGTGTGATTTGGTGCAGTCCTTTTAGGAGGAGTTCGGGCAATACATGTCAATCATAAAATCCTTCAACCAGTAATCCCGTTATCCTGTTTGCACAGAAAAAATAAAAATTTAACGTTAATTATCATTAAGAAAATAAGAGGAAAGAAAACTATGTTTAATGAAGCAATGGTTCATAAATAAGGGATGATTAAGTAAATTATAGGTATAATTTGGAGAACTATGCCAGAATGAGATAGCTCTGTATGTACTTATACTGAAACATATACTTAAGAGTATTGTGAAATACGGAAATTGAGTTTTAAAAACAATACAAGTTGCTGAACAATGTACATGTGTGATCTAATGTATGTTTTGGAAAATAAGCAATGTGTGAAGGTGTACATACATGGATGGAAATGCAGAGAAAAGACTGATAAGTAGACTGATAACTAATTATTCTGTAGGTGTGTCTATGTGTGTAGGACATATTCTGTATATTTCTGTATAACTTGATCTTTTTTCAATGAGAAAGACAGTTAACAGCACCATAGGTTATTGTGTAGCTACTAAACAATGATAAATATGAAGAATGGCAACATGAAAAAGCCTTTTTATCTTAAGAGTAATACTTGGTCTCACAGGACATTTCGAAGAAATGGAGAATGTAAAAATCAAACTAAAAGAACGTCAAAACTACCTGTAACTACATCACCCAGAGATAACTACTCCAAACATATCGATGTCTAGGCTCCCAGTCTTTTTCTTGAGATTCTTGTGTTCATGCTATTGTTTGTTTATCTTTGGCACTAAAATCTTTGTATTGTAATATTCCTTCTTAAAAAAAAAAAACAAACAAACATGATAGTGATTGTGAAAGTATGTATCCCCATAGTTAAAAATAAAAAGTTTAAGTTGTCGTAATTGTCAGTGTAGTTGGAGGTTTTCCATTAAAAGAAATATCTTCTTTTCTATGATATGCAGTGGTTATCTCTTTAGAAGTGGGTGATTTTTCTTACTCATTTTTCTTACTCACTTTTCTTACTCATTTTCTGTATTTTTCAAGTTTTTACAACAAAAACATTAATTTTATAATCAGGAAAAAATAAATATGCCGTATGTTTTGCAGTGTAATTATTATAGGGCCAGATTACATGTTTGCAGTTCAGCCCCTTTCATCCTGTGAGATAGGAGTAAAGCAGTCCCTGTGCTGCAGTGACCGTGGTCTTGGCACTGGTGAAACTGCCCAGTGGGCTTTACCTCTGCTCGGTGCTAACAGTGTTTTCTGGTTTCTCAGACAATACTGGCCCTGGGAAGAAACTCAAGAAGAAACAATTGAAATTTAAAGATTAGATGGGCCTTGACCTCTGCTGGGCAGCCCCCAGCTACAAGAGTTCCCCTGCTAAGCAAAGATGACTGCAGATTTGAGGGAGTCCATGGCCTTGGCCCCTTGGGGCCCAGTGACAGTGAAAAAGGAGGAGGAAGAAGAGGGAAATTTCCTAGGTCAGGCATCCAGCCAACAAGTGCATTCTGAGAACGTCAAAGTCTGGGCTCCTGGAGAAGGTCTTCAGACAGGGCTTGATGGAGCGGAACAGGAGGCAAAGGTAAATAATGGTCTGAGAGAAATGAGAGAGGAGGACCGGAAGACCTCCAGCAGTTTCAGAGGGGGCCCTGTCCCTCTGC
>NW_011888816.1:1417545-1424206 GCF_000151845.1 Pteropus vampyrus | reverse complement strand
CTGGCCCTGGGAAGAAACTCAAGAAGAAACAATTGAAATTTAAAGATTAGATGGGCCTTGACCTCTGCTGGGCAGCCCCCAGCTACAAGAGTTCCCCTGCTAAGCAAAGATGACTGCAGATTTGAGGGAGTCCATGGCCTTGGCCCCTTGGGGCCCAGTGACAGTGAAAAAGGAGGAGGAAGAAGAGGGAAATTTCCTAGGTCAGGCATCCAGCCAACAAGTGCATTCTGAGAACGTCAAAGTCTGGGCTCCTGGAGAAGGTCTTCAGACAGGGCTTGATGGAGCGGAACAGGAGGCAAAGGTAAATAATGGTCTGAGAGAAATGAGAGAGGAGGACCGGAAGACCTCCAGCAGTTTCAGAGGGGGCCCTGTCCCTCTGCTTCCACACTGGAGTCTTGTTGCTTTGCTAGGGCTCTGGCCTTTAGTCCTTTGGAATATGATAGCAGTATTCTCTTCTGATTGAGGTGACATTCAGTACTTTTTGTAAACCAGTGGTTCTCAAACTCTGCTGCACAGAATTAATTACCTGGAAAGCTTTTTATAAAATTGTGATGCCTGTGCCATACCCCGTTCCAGTTAAATCAATATCTGTGGGCAGGACCCAGGCCTAGTTGTAAAAAACTCTTTAGTTGATTCCAGTGGGGAGTTTGATAACTCTAACCTATGCTTCTCAAACTTTAATATGCATGGAGTCATGGAGGGCGGGGGGCGGTGAGGGGGGTGGAAGGGTCTTGTTAAAATGCAAGACCCCCCCATTCAGAAAGCCTGGGGTATGGTCTGAGATTCTGCATTTTTCACAAGCTCCCAGTGGTGGTGATCCGTCTGGTCTGCGGGGCTGTGCACTATCCTGTGGTCTTAATGTTTTTAAACACACCCTTTACCATCACTAGCCAGATGAAGTTCCCCACAGCCTCTCTGTAAGAATATGATCTTCTTTGATCTTTAGACTTCCGAAACTTGTACTCTGGAATATCTCCCATGTGCTCTCTTGTCAAGTTAAGTTTGGGTGCTAGAGTGAGCAATGAGATGAAAGCGAGGTGATAGGGAAGAAGGTGGCAGGCTTGTTCCTCTGCCTAACTTGGGGATTCAGGAAGACTGGCTTCCTTTTCCTTTTTTTTTTTTTTTTTTAATGTTTGGGGATTTGAGTTGTTTGTTCTATGTTTTATGGTCTCCAGGAATAGGTATGTTCTCATTTTCTAAAGCCATCATCATACCCGACTCCCCACCTCACCCCTACTCCCCAGTGACATCCCCTGATAAACCCACCTGTGCCTACTTGTCTCTAGGGCCAGAACATCTTCTGGGACATGGCGGTGGTCCTGAAAGCAACGCAGGAGGTGCCCGCTGTTTCAGCCCTCGGCAGCTACTCGTTACTAGGGACTCTGGTCAAGAGCGAGATACTGGACACTCAGGGGAACGTGACTTCTCTAGGTGAGGTTCAACCTTCTGAGTCAGAATTTGACGATTGGGGTTTCTCAGAATCTTTTCAGAGACTGGTGTTCTGGTCTCCTGGCTTGAGCGACAGAGAATATCGAGGTGCTGGAAGCGGCTGGGAGAGCCGGGGAGAGGAATGCTGAAAGATGCCCGCACACGGGAATTGACTTCTTTTAAACAGTCTCAGGACACCAGACGGACACAGGTGAACTCCAAATTCACCTTGTAATCTATTCACTCATGTAGATACATGTCCTCTTCATGTACTTTGTATTTCTCATAGGTTGGAGAAGCTGGAGCAGCTGGCTAAGGTAGGAAGGTTCAGCTTTTGTGGTGATTTTGAGAAAATGCCCTGGAGGTGTTCTGTTTTCATAGATCGTTGTACAAATTCTAGAGGATTTTGAGTAGTAGTGTCAGCTGGGTCTTCACGGAGGGGAATGGTGGCTTATGACCTGGTTCTTTAAACCAGGACTCGGGGAAGGGAAGTATGTTCTGTATATCCGACCAGCAGTGGCTGTGGAGGGACTTGAAACTGTGGGTCACAAACGTGGTAGCCATGCGCAGTGTGGAGGTATTCCCTGGAGAACTTTGACCCTCTTTCTATGAAGCTGCATAGTGCAGGGCTGAACCCACTCTCCTCCCCATCCAGGCATTCGTGGACCAAGTCACTTTCTTAAGCCAGTTTCGTGGGGAAGGTTAGGATCTCCACCTTTCATTTTCTTGTTTCTTTTACTTATTCCCCAAACTCTCCACAGCTTCTGTTCCCCGGTTTCTGCTTTTTGTTGCATTCTCTCTGGTGCATTCTGCTGTGTGTACTTTTTTTTTTTCCTGTTTCCTCTGTCAGTCATTCATAGTTTTAACTCCAACACTTGCACCCATCTACCAGGAATGGCCTCTGTTTTCCTTCTCTGCCTCTTATCTCAAGACCCTGTTCCCATCCAGGAGTTACTTTGTGTGCTGCCAGCCATTTGCACAGCAGCAAGTGATAGTGGGAATGCTGAGCTCTAAGAATTTAGAGAGAACTGAGTGTAGTTGCTGCCCTGCCCGTGATAATTCTGTGACCTTGAGGAAACCTGTTCTCTCTCTGGACGTCCATTTCCTGTTCTGTAAACCGGGTGTGTTCATTCAATGAGTGCAGGATTTCCCAGCTCCCTGTGTGCTAGGGAGGGAGATTGGTGCTGGGGATACAGCAGTGAATAAGACACACACTCGCCCTGTTTTAGCTCCCACATAAGTGAAGGAAAACAATTTCATTTTGATGATAAAATTATGTAATGTACAATGAAAGTGCTTTGGAAATTTGGACATGTTACTGAGTATTTGGAGTCTAAAAGAATTTATAGTTCCTATATATTAATTAATATTGAATTTATTAAAGTTTATATATTTTAAATCAAGTTTTTAAACCTTTAAGCATAACTTTATACATCTAGAATATTTTTATAAAAGTGAGAACACTTGTACTTTAATTTATGTTTAGGTAAGCCTCAAGTTTTACAGGTCAAATATTTAAAACTTTAAAACATTGAATTCCACTTACATACCATTTTTTAATTTTTATTTTCTGAAATAAGAAATTAAAAAATAAATTGCAAATTTAGTATCTCTAGTTCTTTAAAACATTTCAAACACCTAAGTATGCAAACTTACAAGCCTTATAAATAAAATCTTGATAAATACATAGCTTTTGCAAATGTAATGAATTGGACTTATCAATTTAGTAAATCATATTACCTTTCATATTTCAGAGTACAGTCACCAGCTAAAATGGCAGACTCATATAGCATTTTAGATATCTTCTTTTTAAAAAAATGAAACAAAAGTATTTTTCTCTTAAAACCAAAGGATCGATTTCAGAACTTACTGCTGTACTCTAGTTGATCACAGATGAGTTTAATTTATTTCTGTACTTATTCCTGTACTTTCCTCGAGTTATGGTAATCTTACAAGATCCAAAAAAGGAAAAATACCATCTGAAACAAGCCAAGATACAGGTCCCAGGTTATTGGCTAATTAATCCCCCAAGGAGGTGTGAGCTTGAGCACACAGGATTGGCCTTGATTCTCCTGGGCGCTTGAGAAGACCGTAGCTCTTATTTCATCCCTGCGATGAAACTGTTAAATAACCTCTTATATTAAGAATTTTTAGGCTACAGTTATACCCAGTTCTAATAATTTTAACATAAAGCATTATGCAAACATAAGGAATTGTTTCTGTAACCGGTTCAGTAGTTCCCATTGGTCTTCATCTTTTATGTCTTTCTAATATTCTAAACCTCACAGAAGGGAAGGTGAGAGTGAGGTTAGGAGGCAGAATGAGGCTGTGACCCAAAGTATTCCTGGGCTTCGTTGTGTAGGAGAGATGCTCGATGGGGACGGCAGCCCCCAGTTTTAGTGACGGGGAGCTAAAGGAAAGAAGAAGATGGGAAAAGCAGGGAAAGAGACATTAGAAAGGAGAAAGGTGAGGTAAGATGCAGGGGATAAAGAATAGAGAACATAAACGAGAAGAGTAATGAATAGCAGAAAAGCAGAAGAGACATGAAACTATACAAGGAAAAAATCAGAATATTACACACACAGAATGTTTTTAATAAACACTGGGAGACAAAAGCGATACAGAGGCAATAGGAGAAGGAGGTAGAGGGGGAAAGTAAGATAAGAAAAGAAGGTACGAGAGCGGTTAAATTACAGTAGATTAAAAAAAGACATCGGAACAGGACTAGAAATAATCAGGAAAAGATTAACATTACAGATTTTTTTATTGTCACATCGAGGGTTCTGCTGCATCAAGCACTCAGGCATTTTTTGTCTCTGACACTGCCCTTCTTATCTGAATGACGGTGGTGGAATTTCATGCCGCCGCGGCCCCAGCCAGGCAACCCAGCTGGGCTGTTTCCCTGCCCCCTGTATTGCTTCGTACCACCCTGACACCCCTGTCCCACCCACTCATCTCGTCGGTTGGAGAGTTACCGTATCCTGTGCTAGAAAACTGTTTTGTGGGTGCTGGATTCCCCCCTGGCAGTTGCTGCATGATGCTCACCGCTTTACTGCCCCCATCTATGCTGACCCCACTGGTGGGAGGACCCCTCTCCTCTGCAGGCCTGCCTCCCACCCCTGCTGACCCTCATTCCACTCGCCTTAGTACGTGAGTGGGTTTTCCTGAGGTTGGTTTAAGTCCCAAACGCGTAATAAGGGTTCTCTGTGCCGACATGGCAGAGTGCGACACTGGCTGCCTGGGAGCACGCTCCAGTGTTGGGTGGTGGGTGGGGAGGGGACAGACGTGAAGAACTGCGATACTGCTGACCGCGGGACCCCTTCCTGACACCGTTAGCGTTCTGAGACCATGTGGAGCAGCCAGAGGCTAGTCTAAGCTTTAAAACTTCAGGAAGTTTTGGTGTTCTCATGATACTTTTTGGCATTATGGAGCAGGCTATGCCATTGTCACACTTAAAAAGGTGAGCGTTCCCTGACGAGGCTAGGCTGTTTCCTTGACACCAGAGGTAAAGTGTTTACTCTGTTCACATTCTTCCTTAGTCCCTTCTAGTGTTGCTGTCTATCACCATAGCAACTCCCATCCCCTCAGGTTCATCTTTCCTCCTGGTTCCTGGCACTGTGACCCACGGTGCCACTGGTCAGGCTGAAAGTCACTGCAGACACTCACAGAGCCGCTTACTGTGCTCCATGGCTGTAGAGAAACTCAGTTAGTCCTTTCATGGTCATATGAGGTGGATACTGTTATTATCACTATAGAGATAAGGAAACTGAGAAGTTAAGTTACTACCCAACTCATGCAGCTGGTAAGTGGTAGAGCAGGTATTTGAAATCAGGCGATCTGGCTCCAGAATCATGTTCTTGACCTCTGCTGCACAGCCCCTCAGCGTTTCTGATGCTTTTGGCCACTGTGGTCCTCTCAGCATCCATTGTGGCCCTTTCTGTTCATGCTTGCCCTCTCTTTGTTAGCCAGCATCTTCACAGACAAAAGTCTGAGTTTCCTAGATCTTCATTCACAGGTAAGGACTCTTCCGAATTAACTCGTGGATTGTAAGCAAATCCACAGGAAGTGACTAAGGGAAGACAGCAGGCCTGGGGAGAGACTGGGGTCTGTCATAACTGGTCTTCCTTGTGAGATCAGTCGTCACACAGTCAGGAGGAGACCTGTCTGGAGACGGCTTCTGTGGCGTGAGGAGGTGGGCTGAGTGTCTCGTGGAGCTAAGTGGAGGTGCTAGAAAGACCATGCGTCAGTGGATTCTGCTCCAGATGGTGGGTGGGTCACAGCCAGGCAGAAGAACCTACAGAGGAGAGGTGGCGTGAGGGGATTCTTTCCTTTAATTAAGCCATTTCACAGATGCCGAAGTCACTTCTGACCTTTATGACTTTATGATCCTCTTCTTTTTCTGGGCCACAGAAGAAAGCTTACATTTGTATTTTCTGTTTGTTTCAGGTGCCGAAACCAAGAACCCACAGTTATTAGTTCCAAAAACTGAGATATGTGATGAAGCAGAAAAACCCTTCGTGATCCCAGGAAGAATCCAGAAAGTTGACCCTCAAGGACCTGAGTTAGGAGAATCCTGTGGAAAGGGGAACATGTTAAAGAGGCAAAGAATAAAGAGGGAAAAGAAAGATTTCAGACAAGTGACAGTGAAGGACTGTCACATACCTGAAAGCTTCAAAGAAGAGGAAGACCAGAAGTATGAGAAATCTGGGGAAAACTTTCCCGGACTTAGTTCTGGCCCCGTTAAAAATCAGAGAATCCAGGCTGGGCAGAAGCCTTTCTCATGTAGTGTGTGTGGGAAAGGCTTTAGTCAGAGTGCAAACCTCGTAGTGCACCAGCGCATCCATACTGGGGAGAAGCCCTTTGAATGTCACGAGTGTGGGAAGGCCTTCATTCAGAGTGCAAACCTTGTCGTGCATCAGCGAATCCACACTGGGCAGAAACCCTACGTTTGTTCCAAATGCGGGAAAGCCTTCACTCAGAGTTCAAATCTGACTGTCCATCAAAAAATCCACTCCTTAGAAAAGACCTTTAAGTGCAGCGAATGTGAGAAAGCCTTCAGTTATAGCTCACAGCTTGCCCGGCACCAGAAAGTCCACATTACAGAAAAATGCTATGAATGTAACGAGTGTGGGAAAACATTTACTCGGAGCTCAAACCTCATCGTCCACCAGAGAATCCACACCGGGGAGAAGCCCTTTGCCTGTAACGATTGTGGCAAAGCCTTCACCCAGAG
>NW_011888816.1:1414408-1416620 GCF_000151845.1 Pteropus vampyrus | reverse complement strand
GTCTGCTGCTCCTAAAATGGACAGAAGTAAGAAACAGCTGTTTGCTTCATTGTCGCTACCTCACGAACCTTGGTGTGGTACAGCGCTGGGGACCTGTGACGAGCCTCTTCTGACCATTCCCCAGGCCGCCTGGCCAGGCGCTTGAGGATTGATGAAGACTACATGCTGGGGCCACAACTGCTGCCGGGCTGCACTCATTTGCTAAGATCAACAGCTCTCCAAATAACCCCCATTCCCAGTGCATTCCATTTGAATGAGATGCTCCTAACAGCCCCCCTCCCAGATAGAAGAGGCAAAGAACGCAACTTGTAACCTGTCGGGCGGCAAGCCGCATGTTCTCAGCTCCTGTCCTCCTCGGGCCCAGCCAGCGGGCTCAGTTTAGGTGTCATTCTCACTTTGTGGATGGTCTTTAGAAGACAGAATGGAGCCCTTCTAATTCTGAGAGGACCAAAGAGGGAAACGAAGGGAGAGGGACGAGGCAGAGTGGGATTCCTAAGGTCTTAATTTGTTGTTGTTGTTGTTTTGAGAAGTTCAAAGATATTGGAATATGAAAACTTTTAGAAGGATGAAGAAACTGGCTAAGGTAAGACCTTTGTTACCATTGAGCCTTTACTCCTGGAAAATTATTTATAAAACTATGCAATAGGTAGAGTTATGTAATAATATTGCCTTGTATTTATGCAGAACTTTATTCTTTGTGTACCTTCATGTATGGAATCGTGATACCCAGAACTTATCTCATGCTTTCACGTACATCATTATCTTAATCCTTAAAACACTGACAGAGGTGTTTGCCGCATTTACCTGAGAGTGGTCGTTTAAAGCAAGGCCACGTAACAAGTGACAGAGCTATATTCAAATCCAAGACCTGGATCCAGATTCTCTTTGTCCTGCCATGCTGCTTGTCTAACCACCTGTAATCCCCACCCAGATCTGTGGAGAGCCTGAGAAAGGGGAATGTAGTCTCATTTTTAGGTATAGAGGCTGAGGTGACAGATTTTGGGGTGTGCCTTAGGCAGTGTGACCAGCAAGCAGCAAGTCTAAGACTGGAATTGAAGTCTCCTGATTTCTGGGTCTGTCCACCACTTCCTCAGCATTGCAAGAGATTTATCATAAGTGCCGTACCTGGTGGTAAGCAGTCCAGTGCACCTCTCATGCAGAAGTCCCATGCGTTTACTGTCTCATTTCTGCAAGATTATATATTAACAACAAAGTGTTTTGTAGTTTACAGAGCACTTTCACATGCTTAAGGCATACAAAAGAAAGCTCATTAATTTCCCCTTAATGTTTTTCCCCTTCAACTGTAGTCTTTCATCAAAGCACATGCAACTTCTCCCAGTTTCACTCTGAGTCATAAGACACGAACACAAATCAATAGGATTCAAAAATAAGAGTCAAAGACCTTTACTCTGACTGTTCCTGTCCCCCTGTTTGGGGGCGGTGAGACCCAGAGAAAACACCACATGACTCTGCTGAGAGTAGGAACAAGTTAAGGGTTTCCCCCGGCCTCATCAGGAAGCTCAAAAGAGAGAGCAGGTTCGAAGATTCAAGATAAACCTGACCTTGGCCCACCAAGATGGCAACAGTGTAATTTCCTGAAAGAGATCAGTTGGGAGTTATGAGCATTAGGACAAACTGTTTTAGCTTCACATTGTATGTTAATCCTCATAATTGAATATTCAGTCATGGATGATATAGTTCCTGAATAGGTGGTTCCGAAAAGCTACCCAGGTGATCAGTGACCCAACCTAGCAGCACAGCGGTGGTTTTCAACCTTGGCTGCATGTCGCAGTCACCTGGGGCTCTTTAAAATTTTTTCTATTCCCAGGGCTCAGCATTTTTAAAATTCTGAAGAGGTTCCAATGTACAACCAAGGTAATAAGCCGCTACAGTCAAGTGAAGTCTGCGGATCTAGATTGTGTGATTGAAGGGAGGGTGGTGTAAGGATCTAGATGTGCAGTGTTCTCTGTGGTGTCAGCAAAGCAACGCTAATGACATTGGCTGCCCTGGGGTCCTTCTGTGCCTCTGCTGACCCTTGGCTGTTAAGATTCTATGACCTAATTTATTTTATTTGTATTTTAAGTGAATATATCAAATATTTATATGAGCAAACCAGGTTTTACATAACATGCGTTTATGTTTCTCACTCAGCAAAATGACTTCACATTTCTGCTTCTATTTCATCTCCAGATCTGAGATTCCACAAACCTGC
>NW_011888816.1:1411909-1414358 GCF_000151845.1 Pteropus vampyrus | reverse complement strand
CAGTGACCCAACCTAGCAGCACAGCGGTGGTTTTCAACCTTGGCTGCATGTCGCAGTCACCTGGGGCTCTTTAAAATTTTTTCTATTCCCAGGGCTCAGCATTTTTAAAATTCTGAAGAGGTTCCAATGTACAACCAAGGTAATAAGCCGCTGCAGTCAAGTGAAGTCTGCGGATCTAGATTGTGTGATTGAAGGGAGGGTGGTGTAAGGATCTAGAAGTGCAGTGTTCTCTGTGGTGTCAGCAAAGCAACGCTAATGACATTGGCTGCCCTGGGGTCCTTCTGTGCCTCTGCCGACCCTTGGCTGTTAAGATTCTATGACCTAATTTATTTTATTTGTATTTTAAGTGAATATATCAAATATTTATATGAGCAAACCAGGTTTTACATAACATGCGTTTATGTTTCTCACTCAGCAAAATGACTTCACATTTCTGCTTCTATTTCATCTCCAGATCTGAGATTCCACAAACCTGCTCCCAGGTTCAGGACCACCCCCTTCCCTGACCCTGCACACATCTTGTGAGCCTAGTGGATTCTAGACAGATCTTATCCTTCCCCAACTAATGACTCCCATGCAATTCAGTTCCAGCCTTCGAAATAAGTTACCATCCACCTTTTTCTGTACAGTTTCTGATGGGAGAGGAGTGACTAGCCATTGACGTCAGAGCTGCCTTCTGGTCTCCTTTTCCTCAGGGCATCTCTATTCTCCTTTGGCTGGTCTTGCTGGAAGTGGACGTAAGCTTCGAAGCCCTGTTTTCCAGGTTTCCAAGCGCTGTCAGATTGGTAGCTGTCAGAGCCAGGCCTAGTGATGGGCATTAAGGGTAGAGCCACAAAGCCTGTCCTTACCCTCAGATGAGACTGACAGATGTGTATTACGTGGAGCACAGTGACGCAGAGATGATAATGAATACGTGCTTTGGGAGCACGGAGAAGACTTTATACATACGTGCGCGCACACATCCTCACCCTCTCAGACACAGTTGCCATGAATCCTTCAGGCTCAGGAAGAAGTGTCTTTGGGCAAAGCTGATCCTCTCTGTCCTCTGGATCCCCTCCCTTCCTTGCCTAGGCGGTTGTCCTCCCACATCTGTCGCTTCTCCACTTGCTTCTCTATCCAGTGTGCTTAACCTTTCTGGGGTGTCATCCCCTTTGAGAATCTGATGGAAGTTGCGGGTCCTCTTCTGGAGAAATGCAGATTGCACATTTATCTTGTGCTCATTTGGAGGGATATATGGGCTCCCCAAAGCCAGTCAAGGATTATTTGGGGCCTAAAGCCTCCCCTGGCTGTGTACTATTCATCACCAGTGACATTTTTAAAAAATGAGGTGGCACTGAATCTCTAAGGATGTTGCCCAGATACATAACCTTTGAAATCTTGCTTTTAATGGCTTCCCTCAGCAAATTGTGACATTATCCAGAACCCAGACTGGAAACCGAGGAGGCTTTCCTGCTTCCTGTGTATCATTCATTCATTACAAACATATTTATTAGGCACTCTCTTTGTGGCAAACATGGCGCTAGATCCTGGGTGCCAGAGCAAACAAGGTTTGCCAGACACTTCTCATGTCTTTTATTGGGAAATATCTGGATCTCTTAACACAATTTACTAAACTCTTCAGAGTCCCTTCCCAGCCTCCTCTCTCCACTTGTGCGCCTTTTCCTGCAGCCCCAAGGCACATGCTTGCTCTTCTGTGTGCCTTCGCTCCCATCGTCCTCGGTGCCTGTCATGCCTCGCCGCTGCTCCCCACCCGCCCGGCCTACCTAGCCTAACCTTCAGTTCCCTTTAAGATTTGGTTCAGTCTCCATCTCTGGGGAACCTCTGACTACCCAAGGGCTTATTTAGAAGTATATTTAGAAGTATAGAAGAGCATGACATACGTATCCAGAGTTTTACTTTCTGCTTTAAAGTGAAAAAAAATCTGAATTCAAAATTATGTATATAGTACAGATCTCTTACAGTGTTGTAACATATGCTATATACTATTAAAAAGTATATAGATATATTACCTGAGAGAAACAAGCAGATGTTATAAGTGGTTAAGTGACTTGTTCACAGCCATACAGATGGTAAGTTGCAGAGCTTAGGCTCAAACCCAGGTCTTATGGATAATAGAATTATGGGTGATTAATAGGGTTTGAGTTTGTTTGTTTGTTTTTTTCCTTTTTAGTAATTTCCATATTTCCTGTAAGGAACAAGGATTTTATAATCAGGAAAAAATAAATCATTATATTTACATACTTGGTATTGTATTAACTATAAACGATATCTCAGTTCTCCATTTTTCTAAGACGTGGGATGTACCCTGCCCTTTCTCCCTCCTTTTTCCACATCTCTGTCTCTGACAATGTCAAGTCTGATCATTTTTGAAGTCTGTTCTGCAACCATAGTCTTTTTTGCTTTGTTTATTGATTTGTTCTAAAAGTTGAAAATAAACAGCATGAATATT
>NW_011888816.1:1409507-1411859 GCF_000151845.1 Pteropus vampyrus | reverse complement strand
TTAAAAAGTATATAGATATATTACCTGAGAGAAACAAGCAGATGTTATAAGTGGTTAAGTGACTTGTTCACAGCCATACAGATGGTAAGTTGCAGAGCTTAGGCTCAAACCCAGGTCTTATGGATAATAGAATTATGGGTGATTAATAGGGTTTGAGTTTGTTTGTTTTTTTCCTTTTTAGTAATTTCCATATTTCCTGTAAGGAACAAGGATTTTATAATCAGGAAAAAATAAATCATTATATTTACATACTTGGTATTGTATTAACTATAAACGATATCTCAGTTCTCCATTTTTCTAAGACGTGGGATGTACCCTGCCCTTTCTCCCTCCTTTTTCCACATCTCTGTCTCTGACAATGTCAAGTCTGATCATTTTTGAAGTCTGTTCTGCAACCATAGTCTTTTTTGCTTTGTTTATTGATTTGTTCTAAAAGTTGAAAATAAACAGCATGAATATTGTCATGACTGTTAAGTGTTCACTACAGGTCAGAGTAGCTTACTGTGATGATAGTTTTTTTTTGAATAGCATTTTGTTTTTATCGAAGGTTCTAGTTGCCTTTCTTTTCTCCTTGTTGCTTCTAGCTCATCCTGAGTTATTTTCAGATTCTCCATCCAATTACTGTGTTGGGTCCCCTTTTTTCCTCTGCATTTCCTTTCCTGAGACCTCCAGCCTCCTGTCCTTGGTGGTCTTTCTGCCTACTGTTCTGTGTCACACTCGGCTCTGTTGTGCCCTGAATTCCATACTTGCTTCTTTCTTCATTTACTCCCTCATTTACTACAGCACATCTTCAAGTCACTTGCCAAAAAGTATGTAGAAGGCAAAATTGTTGAGCGTTTATATATCAACTCTTTCTCTGCCCTCACACTTGACTGGTAGTTTGACCAGCTCTGGAATTCTAGATTGAAAATTTCCCCAGAAGTTTGCGATGTCTGATTCCAACCTGATTCTTACTTCTTCTACAGGCATTATATAGTATTTACGTTACTGTGGTCTGTTCCCCACCCCTGTGCCTGGAAGCTTTTAAAATCTACTCTGTATTCCCCATGTACTCAGTTCCCTAACGTGCTTAGTGGAATTTCTCAATTTAGTGACTCAGGTACTTCTATTCTTGGAAATTTTCTTGTGTTCTTTATGTGGCAATTTCCCCTTTCCATATTTTTCCCCGTTTTTCTTTCTGGAATTCCTTTCACTCAAATGTTGGACCTTCTGGAGTGATCCTCAGCTACTTTCTGTATTTTCATTTCCTTGTGCCATTTTCGGGGAGATTACCTTGATTATTTTTCAGTTTTCTTAATGAATTCTTTAATTTTATTTTGGCGGTAGTTTAATTTCTAAGAGCCTTTTTCTGGGTTTGTTTGTTTGTTTTTTTTTTTTGGAACATACTTTCTTATATTGGAGATACCTCTCAAATAAATCTAAGTTTCCTAATTAGAAGTGTTTTCTTAAAAGTTTCTTCTGTCACCTAAATTATGCCTCTGCCTGAGTCTTTTTTTCTCTTTGTTTACTCTCAGTGGAGACTCTCCTCAGATATGTCCTGATTCTTACTGATATACACATCCCTAGATCTGTGTCTCTGTATGGAAAGCCCAGTTGAGACCTCTGTGGGAGCGGGATTTGCTCAGTAAAAGGCTTCCCTCTAAAATGATTGTAGGGAGCAGGCTGTTTCCCTGGAAACCTCTAAGTGCCCAAATGCAAAGATCTTTTGTCTGGCACTTACATGTCTTTAGCAGAGAATCTGCTGATGTTTTTGTCTGGGAATTGGATGCTTTAAGTGCTTCTCCAGGAGTGGGAGAGAAGGGGGTCAAGGGTGAGTATAAACTTGGTTATTGCCCTTAGTTTTAGCCGCACTTTTCGCTCCCACCCGCCGTCGTACCCAAGTCCTAAGTCGCTCTGGGGGTTGACAGGGTGGCGCAGCCACTGCCTCCTGTCGTGTCGCCCTCAGCAGGTGTTCCAGGCTGTTACTCCCTCCACCCAGTTTCTCAGTTACCACCTCACTTTCTTCTAGGAATTTGTCCCCCTATCCCATTATTACTTATACGTTTTAAACCATTTTAACCCATCGTTTTAGGGGAAGCTCAACTATCATAAAAGGAATGTTGATAGGCTTTGATACAGTAGTGCCACTCTTAGAAAGCTATCCTAAAGATGAATATTTTGACAATATGTACTTGCCGATGTTTTACATTGGAAACAACCCAAGTGACAAACAATAGGAGAATGATTACAATATGATAGAATATTATGTGACCACTAAAACATAATTTAAAGAATATCTAGTGACCTGATAAATGTTCACAATATTAAATGAAAAGTACAGAAATACAAAATTAAAGGGTTTGCACAAAGAGC
>NW_011888816.1:1400646-1409042 GCF_000151845.1 Pteropus vampyrus | reverse complement strand
GATAAATGGGTCCCGAGAAGCCCTGGTTTCCTTGGGCCTCTCTAGGGGCACCCTGCGTTCACAGTGGCCAGCACCTCTACAGCGTTGGAGGGCGGGGGTTGTAGAGGCAATGTAGTCCCTCGCAAGCCAACAGGAAGGTTGTAACGACCCGGTTGGGGGCTTCCAGGCCTTTGGGGCAGGCACCGGGCTAAATGCTAAATGTTCTTTATCTCATTTAACCCTCACTTCAGGAAGGAAGTTCTCTCACCCCAACTTTAAAGCCAGCAATAAGTCAGGATTAGAATAACTCAGGCCAGAGCCTGTGCCCCTTTCTCCCAGGCCGCTTCCTCAGTGTGTCTCCATCTAAAAGATGTGGTACAAAAAACAAACAGTGAAGACCGAGCCTCCCTCCCAGCCCAGAGTACTCAAGGTAGGAGTACCCCCAGAGAGAACCGTGGTAAAACAAATGCTTGATCTTCCAGAGATAGTCCACACAGTCTGCGTATCCCCCATGCACACAGCTTAGGATACACTCTACACTTAGCTTTTTCACCTGTGTCTTGGAGCTGGTTCTGTAATAGCCTGTAAGTTCTACCTCATCTTGTCTTCACTGCTGTGCGATCTTCCGTTGTGTGGGTGGACCGTGACTCATGGAGCGAGTGCCCTGTGGTAGACATGTGGGTTTTCTCCTCTTGCTACTGCAAACAATGCCATGTTGAGTATTCCAGCACACTGTCCTTGGTGTGTGTGCAACTTTGCAGGATAAATTGATAAAGGGTAAGTGCATTTGATATTTTGATAGAAATTGCATTTGTGGTTGCTATATATATATGAAAATGCCCGTTTCCCTGGACCTTCTATAAAAGTTTTGTTTTCAGATCTGAAATGAAAAATGCTCTCATGTTTTGCGTTCTATTATGAGTGAAACTGGCTGTCATGTCTTGTGTTTAAAAGCCATGTGTTTTGTTTTGTTTTTTCTGTGAACTGCTTGTTCATGTTCATTAGCAGTTTTTCTGTTGGGTTGTTGATCCTTTTAAGAATTGATTTGTACAAACCATAGTAAAGAAATTACTCTTATCTGCCATATGTGTTGTAAATATTTCCCCCAGTTTTCAGTTAGTCTTTTAACTTTCGCCGTTCAGATATTTACAATTTAATGTCAAATCAAAGACTTCTCTAAAAGACGAAACATGCTGCCACGATTTTGTCTAGTACTGTGAGGTCGTTTGAAATTCATTTTGAATTAAGGACCGAGTCGGGTCTTGGCCCCGCCTCCCGCCCCCTTTCTCCGGGGTCCTGCGGGAGGAACTAAGCGGGAGGACCACCAAGATGAAGACACCTCCCAGCTTCCTAGAGCTGCCGAGTGAGAGCTCGCTGCCGGCTTCCTCGCCCCGGCAGGCTCACTGAGCCACGCACCGGCGCCGAGGTTGCTGACGCTGCCTCGTGTTGGGTGAGCCGCGGGGCTGGGTTGGTGGGGGCCGCTGGCCGAGGACGGGGGAAGAGACCGAGTGGGTAGGGCGCGCTGGGGACGGAAGAGATGAGGGCTGAAGTGTGGGGCGGCGAATAGGGAAGACGATGCCACGAGTCCGGCGCCGGGAGAGGACATGTTGGGAGGGAAAGCGGAGAGGCTGCAGCCTGAGGTCAGCGAGGGGGAGGGGATTGAGGGGCGTGTTGGAGATGAGGCCAGGGCTGGCAAGGGAAGAATCTGAATTGGGGAGTGGGAAGAGAGGGGACATGGAGGAAGGGGTGGCGAGCAGGGAAAGGGATCAGACGGGGTGTGTTTGGAGGGGAGGGGGTTGAAAAGGAGGGGCTCAGACCTGGGCAAGGGCAGCTTCCAAGATCCTAGGACCCTGAGACTCCAGCTCTGCCCAGCTGACTTCTCTGGCCTTGGCTGAGCGGGGCACAAACCAGGTCGTGTTGCAGGACCAGATTCTTCTCAGACCTCACTGTGGGGAAAGGGCATTCTAGGCTGGCCCTGCCCTTCAGCCAACAGCCCGGGACGGATCCCTAACCTCTGCACATCAGTCCTGCCTCCACCCCGGATGTCGGGCTGGGATGAAATGAGGGAATGACTGTAACCATTAAAAGGGTGCCTGGTTGCACCGGCCTGCGTATTCCTCCTGGAGGACAGGGTAGGCATGGATAAAAGAAAACGAAGCCTTACGTGATTGGGAAAACAGTTTTACTTTTACGGTTGATCTTGGGCTCACTTCCTGCTGACTGCCTTACACATAGACGCGGATGGGAGGAGGCATTCCTTTCTGTCTCCTGGTGGTGGTGGGCCCTGAACTGGGCAGAGACTGGAGCCAGTAGAGGCCTCGGCTGCTGAGGGGACAGAGAACAGGTCAGAGAGGGGAAATATGAAGTCATAACTCAGGGCCCAAAAGGTAGAATCTCTTTAGAGTCCAAGGAGCCACTGTGCTGAAGAAGGAGCCAGATGCGACCCCCTGAGGCCAGAAGTAGCTGCGAGGGGATGTCTCAGGAAGGAAGTCTCAGGCCTGGACCTGAGGCAGGAGTGGGATGATCCCTGGTGCCAGACAGCTGTGGGGGCCAGAGTGGCTCCCAGAAGCTGAGGTGGGCTGGAGCACCTTTCCTTCCACCCTGCTGGGTACCACTGGGTCTTTGGAACAGCGGGCGCCCACTGTCGTGCGTTCAGGCTGGCCCTGCCTCCTTCAGGAGCTGATGACCCTCCTCGGATGGGCTCGGTCTCTGGTGAACAGTGTTTAATGTCCCTTTAGGTAACACTCCGTGAGTCCAAAGAAGCCACCATCAGGAACACGTCAGGGTTTCCTCTCTGCCATCAGTTGGGGTCAAGTGAGAATGAGATGCACACAAATGCGGACAATCCCTGTGAGCCTGGAGGAGGAGCAGCACCTGGCCTTGGCTCTGGCCTCGGGAACACCAACAGCAGGGCTGAGGGTGGGCATTTCCCGTTGGAGCATGGTGGGTTACAGCTGAAGGTGAGAGCTGGGAAGGCGGGCTGTCCCCCAGAGAGTGGTCGAAGCACCAGGGGTTGCAGGGGCGGGGTGGGACTCGTTCTCTGGTCCCCTCATAAGCCATTCTTTGTTCCCTTACAGGGCCTAGACCCTTAGATATGTGAGCCCAGATGCACTGGCCTCATTTCTTTCTTACTAACTCCATGCGGCTAGCTGGTACCAAGTACCAAGCAGCCATGAGGGGCCTTTTAGGACCTGCCGTGTCATCTCACTAGGAAAGGCACAAAACTCCAAGTCTGTTTCTTCACCTGTCAAGCGAAGTGGGATTTTCTTCCCTGCCAGCTTCGCAGGGTGGTGTGGGTCAAAAGAGGCTGGGACAGGACAGGTTTGTAAACTGTTCTGTCCTCCTATGGTATTACTGTGACCATCAGTCAGCCCAGGGTCCTTGTCCAGGAGCAGGTATGCTCCTTGGGAGGGCGCTCCCATGAGTGGATGGGGCCAGCATCCCCTCCTGGAGATGACGCTTCAGTATACGTCTTTTTTGCCTTCTGGTCCCAGACCTTCCGATAAAGTTTGCCTTGTACTTATCGTGGGCTGTCCCCACTGCCCACCAGCCAAGGGAAGGGGAGAAGGGAGAGCCAGCGCTTTGACCCTTTTTCGTTTATCCTCCCCGTCCCAAGGCCAACTGGACTTCTCTCCAACATTTCTTTTGAGGTCTCCAACCCAGCCTGGCAACAACAGCGTGAGATCTGGGATGAGAAAGGCACCCTGAGAGCAGGGCCAGGACCTCCTCTGACTTCAGCCTTCCGAGTCCACCTGCTGCCTGGGACCCATCTGGTTCCTGTCCTGAGGGCCACTGCGGGGGAAATGCTGCTGGGGCTGAAGCGAGGGGCCTCAGTCAGGCTAAGTAAGGCTGCTTTTCATTGGCCTTGGCCTCTACCCGCTGACTCGGGGGTGACACTCTGATACTCTCAGCAGAGTGGGCCTCTTGGGACCCAGGTTTCAGGGCCTGGCCTTTCCCCCAAGGCTGCCAGACAGGGTCCATGCGTCTCAGGAAAAGGCTGTTTACCTCCCAGTCAGTTAGCAAATATCTTGAGAATCACACCAACCTGCCAAGCTGTCAGTAGAGGAAGGCGCCAGAGAGAATGTGGCCCATGTCTCTTGAGCAGACCTAGCTCCAGATGCCAGTACAGGCCGGAGGCCACAAGAGTTCTGTTTACCAGATGCTCCCAGCCCATCATGGCTCCACAGTTTCACATTGATGAGATAGGTTGCTTTCTGGGCCACAAACCCAGATTCTAATAATCCCAATAAACAACCCACTCTAACAAATTCTCACCCCTTGATTAGCTACAGCTGTCTGGCAGACGTGTCCTCAGAGTGACTCACTCCAAGGCTGGTCATCCAGTGTCTTCGTAAGCGTTTTGCCAGCTGTGCATCAGCACTGAGTGTTGGGAGTAGACCTGAGGGAGGCAGGGAGGCAGGACAGACGCACGCTTTACCTCCCGGTGGGTCTGAGGGCAGGGACTGTGCCAGCCCAGCACTGTGCCCTCACAGACATTTGCAGAAGTGCACCAGGTTAAGAAGACTACGGGCATAACAGGATTCAGCTGTCGCCCTGCAGAAACAGCCTAGTCGGGAACATAAGGTGGACACGAGGGGAAGAGAAACCTAATTCACCAGAAAATCTGAGGTCACTGCCAAAGAAGTGGGGCTGGATGGAGGAGGGGGCAGGGCGCGGGGGTGGACAGAGGGCCCCTGAGGGAGGTGCAGCCTGAGCTAAGCCCAGATGATCGGTGGGTGGATCCTGGACATGAGGAAGATGAGGAAAAAAGACAGAGGCAGGAAACCTCTCAGGAAGCTTGAGTGATGAGAAAGCTCAGGGAAGCCGAGAAGGCAGCTGTGGAACGGGAGGTAAGGCCAAACAGGCTAGGGCCGCACTGAGGCAGACCCTGGCCCTCTCTGCCCCTGAGACTCCTCTGCTCTTTGGGAATGTGCTCAGACAACGCCCTTTCCCAGTGTTGGGCCCGAGTCTTCCCCTTCCTGACTCTCCCATTCCCAAGGAGGGCAGCCCAGACTGCTGTCCCAGAGCGTGGCTTTAGCGTTTTCCCACTGCCCTGCCGCTCCAGCCCCCTGGAAGCAGAAGCCTGGGTTCCCTCTCCTGGCCCTGGAGCATGGTCCTCTTCTGCTCTGTCTCCCGTAGCTCTGGGCTGAAAGGGCCTGGATATGTCTCTCTCCTCCACTTTGGAGGGTCAGCTGCTCTGCTCTCTCTTCCTGCCTAGCTAAGCCTGCGGGCTGTGAGGCTGGGGATCCATACCTCTCTGCCTCCCCCACTGCCAAACCCTGCGCAGCGCCTTGCTCACAGCTGGCCGCCCCACACCTGTCCCTCCACATGGCTCCCTCGTGCCCCCTTCTCCTCTTTGATCTCCTGGATCCCTGAGTTCGGGAGTTCTCGCCTGCCTCTCTCTAGCTAGCAAGAGGGACTTGGTCTGGCTCCTTTGACTCCCGGGACCCCACTGTCTACATCCGGGCCCTTCTCCAACCACCTCGCTTACTTTGGCCAGTTCCCAAGACACCCCGTGCCTCCCTTCCCACCTTGGCAGTTTGTCACGTCTGCATTGCCATCCATGGGCAGATGTCTGGTGACAGTGCCATCCCTGACGCTCCCCAGAGTGCACGCTTTCCTTCACTGCCCTTTTCTGTTCCTTCCTCTGTCCGTACTCGGAAACCGTCGTGGAGTAAATTTTGATGTAACTCCTCTGCTCTCGCATCCTGGTGTGTCAGGAAGCTCACTGCTACCATTTGGGACCCCTCTCTGGCCCCACCCTCACTCTTGACCTAGGATAAAAAGGGACTAGATTTGATTGGTGACTCTGTACAAGTACTGGCTCTGTGAAAGCCAGTCCTTCCTCTTCTCCCCTGGGCCTGGCCTCTCCACAGAGACCACGTGTGTTCTGGTCGTCTTCGCTGCAGGTTTAAAAGAGCAAACACTGCCACCCAGTGCTCAGTCCCTGGGCGCCGAATGCTGTCTGCTCCTGAGATTCGGTGTTAGTGACCCCACTTACCTGCAGCTCTGAGCCACATTTGCCGATGTCACTTTTTCAGTAATAAGGATGAAATATATTTGTCTCCCCATATCTTATTTCTCAGTTGAGTAGAGAATTATACTAATAGCTAATATTTACCTAGCTAAACACGTTACGTACATTATTTCTTACAACGTCATTGCAGTATAGGTATTAGCATTAACCTATTCTACAGATGGGAAAATTGAGATAGAGAGGTCAAGTGACTGCTGATGGCAGAGGTGGGTTTTGGCCATACTCTTGGCCCTGGTGCCATATTGCATCTTTAAAGAGGGATGTTATTTAGTGGGTTTCCTCAAATCCCAATATAGTCTCATGTTTCCCATCTAGAATATAAAGTCGACTCTTTATTTTTGTTACGTATTATTTGTTTTTGTCTTCTATGTCTTGTTCAGATATTGAAACCAAAGTTGAAAAGGAGGATTTGATTCTGGAGGAAACAAATCTGAGAGGAGAATTCTCTGGAAGACTCCAGGGTGAGATTCTAGAGGGCCGTGCCTTTGGGGAAGCCAGAGGCGGGGACAGCAGGAGAGAGGAGCACTCCGAACAGCCTGCAGACAGGCAAGTGAAGAGCGAGAAGCCCAGCCCCAGTCCCAGCCCCAGCCCCGGCCCCGGCCCCGGCCCAAGCCCAGCAAAAGAAAAACACCTCCCAGGGGAGAGAGGCCAGGACCGCGTGGGACTCCGGGGAGGCACGTGCCACGGCACCAGCCCAGCGGCCCCCAGCAGGAACCTGTACATGTGTACCGAGTGTGGCAAGGCCTTCGGCCAGAGCTCCACCCTCATCGTGCACCAGAGAATCCACACCGGGGAGAAGCCGTACCGGTGCGGTGAGTGTGGGAAGGCCTTCACGCGCAGCTCCCACCTGATCCGGCACCAGCGCGTGCACACGGGGGAGAAGCCCTACGTCTGCGGCACGTGCGGCAAGGCCTTCGGCCAGAGCTCAAGCCTCGGAGTGCACCGGGGCGTGCACACGGGCGAGAAGCCGTACGTGTGCCCCGAGTGCGGCAAGGCCTTCAGCCGAAGCTCCCGCCTCCTGGTGCACCGGCGGAGCCACACGGGCGAGAGGCCCTACGAGTGCCTCGAGTGCGGCAAGGCCTTCACCTGCAGCTCCTACCTCCTGGTGCACCAGCGCACCCACACCGGCGAGAAACCCTATCGCTGCGCCCAGTGCGGGAAGGCCTTTGGCCAGAGCTCCCACCTCGTCTTCCACCAGACCACTCACGCCCAGAAGAGACACCAGCCGAGCTCCCTGGCCAGGGCCCAGTGTTGATGGGCTCCCAGTTTCACATGGATCCAGCTAAGAGAAAACCCAGCCCTGGTCAACCTGATCTAGTATAAAATAGCTAAAAGGAGGGAGACTCCATCTTGTCTAATACCGAGGTTTCATTTTTCATTTTCTACTGGTCTGACCCCTTCTCTCCCCGCCGACATTCCAGTTAAGGTTTAAGTCTGTGCCCATGGCCTCTGAGGAAGAAACCAGTAACATCTTAAGTCTGCAAAAGACAAAGGCTAATGGGTTTGTTTGCGTAAGCCTTTGTTTTGCAGGACCTCGAAGGGGACTGCTGCCCATGAGAAGAACATCTCGTAACCACCTTGAAACTGATGGCTACATGGCAGACACCGCAGAACCAGGGGTCACATCCTCAGTCCTGAAGCCCTTCCCACTTTCTGATGATCTCTGTAATCCTGTCACAAAAGGCCTTTAGAGAGCATGGTTTTTTCCCTCCATGCTCCCTTGTGCAGTGTTTCTGTAATAAACTCTATCTGCTCAAAATTTATTCTGAGTCCAGTGTTCATTTCTGTGACATTTAGACTCAACTTGGTTTTTCGAGGTCGGTAACAAACCTTGCTCTGCACCAGGTGCTGCCAGACAAGCCTAAAGCAGGTTCCTGTGAGGGCCTCCAGTGTCTTCAGTGACGAGATACACTCATAAACCCAGAAGTGACTGAAGGACCCTAGAAGGGAAGTGACATGTTGAGGTGTGTGCAGGAAAAGCAAAATGCTTGTGGAGGAGACACTGATGGGGCCCCGTGGGCTGGCTCTGGGAGAACGAGTTAGCACTGATGGATGGGGAAGAGCCCAGGGACCAGAATCAGCCAAGGCCCCGGAATGAGCCTAAGTGGACCCCAGTGAAGGTGGATCTGCAGATCACTGGGAGTGGCTGGCCTGGGATGCATGTGGGGAGGTGGGACAGGTCAAAATCCCTGCTGAGTGGGTGCTGCCAACCAAGGCCATAGTCTTACCCACAGGACTCGGCTTCCTGTGCCAGTGTGCCCCTGGCCAAGCCCCTGAGCACTCGGCAACATTTTCCACAGCTGTCCGATGCCGGAGTTGGACGTGAGGGGCTCTGAGCTATCTTCTCACTCTGACACCTGTTTTCGGGAGCTGCAAAGCC
>NW_011888816.1:1375571-1399551 GCF_000151845.1 Pteropus vampyrus | reverse complement strand
TCCTCTACCTCTCTCTGATCTGGTGCCTCCCATTGCTCTCATATCTTTCCAGGGACTCCACCCAATTCCCCATCCGAGCTTTTAAAGTGACATCTCCCAGGGCCCGTTGAGGAGCTCCATGAAAAATAACTGCCAGCATTTCATATGGTTAAAATCCCCAACCACCTGCCCCTTCCCAAAATGTCCCCTCTCCCTCTGGGTTAATGTCAGTGATGCTCAAAGCACTTGGGATAAGATCTCTTGAATCACCCTTTCTCATTGTCCTGCACACCCAACTAGTCGTCAACATCCTGGATGGACAGACACACAGGTCACCTCTAGCAGTTTTCTCCCATGCCTCCTTCTGTCCCCTTTCTTCCCATGGCTGCCTCCACTGTCCAGGTCTGCAGCCCCAGACTATCACGCCAGCCTCACCCCTTCGCATTGCTCACCTACCTGTGGTGCACATTCTTCACGGTAGGGCAGGAGTTGGGGAGGAACCATTAAGAGCAGAGGACACACCAATAGCAGGAACTAATGCGAGGCGTGGTTAACGAAAGCCACACCCTCCCTAAGCCACGCCCCCAACCTACAGCCCCGTGGTAATGCACGTCGCTAAGAGGCGGGGCACCGCACCGAGTCAGGCCGTGTAAACGTGTCCTTCCTTGGCTTCTCTGAACTGGTTGGAACATCTCAATGGGTTCCCTCATTAATAATGGCTTGAACACGATCTTTAAAACGTATCTGTTCATTTTATATTTGCATAAGAGTCATGGTTTTACCTTTTGGGGGAGAAATTTATCTTTTAACAAACCTCTCCTAAGTTCCTTTGCAGACTGTTAAAAGCCTCATCTGAACGAGCGAAGCTCGTCGGTAGGAGGCTGCCGTAGCTACTGGTCTTGCTTGCCCAGTGCGCTCTCCCATTCCCCTTCCACTAGCAGACTGCACGCCGCTCACGAGCGCAGTATATGCTCCTGCTCTGGCCGGTTTCAGGCCACATTGTCTTGGCAACTGTACTTAAATCAAGGTTATCTGGCATGTCACATAAACAAGGCCCATCGGAATTCTTTTCCAGTGCAGCAATCCTTTCCCGGGTCTCTGTCCAAGGCAGCTGGCAGTTTTACACAGATGCCAAGTCTTATGCCCAGCAGAGTCAAGGAGTTGCACAGCCTGTTTTGTACGCTTGCTCTGCAAACACATGAGATTAGCAGTTGCTCTCCTGAATGCCTGCTTTGGTGTGCTCACCCTACACCTCCACTTTGTAATTAGGGAAAGTACCCCGGTTCTTTCTCATTACTCCCAAAGGAGTAATGAGAAAGTACTTTGCAGGAAAGAAAGATTTGCTTATACTCTGGATCGTCCTTGAAATTCCAACTGCTTCTGGTACACCGCACAGCTTGTGCTAATAGTCAAGGTCGTAACTACAACTCATCCCAGGTTTTCCCTGTTCCCAGAATCAAGCTGGTGACTGACCCCAACACCCCTGTCTTGCCTACTAGTGACTGAAAGGGAACCTATATCTCATGCTGGAACTGACCTGGTAGTAAGTGGCCGAAGATGTTTTGAGAATCGACCGTACAGTTTTGTAAAATCTCTAAAACTGACCCACCAGGGATGTGGACTGTGCAGATCTGTGCCTAACAGAGGACCAGATCCCGAGTTATCTGGAGGGCTGATGCTCAGCTCCTGGTCATGGGCAACAATCAGCATTACTATACATACTTGCGTGTGCTGAATTCCTCCTGTCATGTTTTTCTTTTAGTCTGAAGGTAATACATCTATCTCTTCTTGAATACGTGGCAGATGGTTGAGATTATTACTTTAAAATTTTTATATACACATGTATAACTATATTTTTCTTTTTAAGAAAAGGCCGGCCTATACAGTGTAGAGGGGAAGGAACAGGCTCTAAGACCAGGACTTCAGCCCTTAGCAGCCTGGTGAGTGTAGGTGAGAGAAGGCTGATGCTTTTCAAGACGCCACTCCCAGCATGTCTACTATTCAAGGGTCTGGGGCTTCGGAGAGGCTCAAACTGCTTGCTCTGATGGACAGGATTTTATAGTTCATCCTGTTAACTTCAGTCCACAGTTCTGTCTGTGAATATCCGTTTGATTCATGATCCTATGTATCCTCTCTGCTTGGGTTATTTCCAAAGACAGCGATAATTTGAAAGGGGATACGACATTCTAAATGTCAGGGTGAGCCTTCTAAGCTCCCCGAATCCTAGCACACTACGAGTCTACATTTTGACAACTTGACAACTGCAAAATTGTCAGGTTAAGAATTTCCTGATACCCCAAATTTCCAAAAGATTAAAATTTAATCAGTGATGTAGAAATGGAGAGTTCCTGAGTTCCTGGTCAAAATGGAAGAGGATCTTGCATCTATCTCTTGAATTTACAATCTGATTGGAGACAGAAGTCAAGAGAACAAAGCCAGGTATGAGCAGAAGTGACTGTTTGGATCCGGATTTTCAGCGGTGCAGAGGTCATCGACTCTCACCCGCTACCTAGTATTTACAAGATGCCGGCCTGGGTGGAAACAAGCACGTGAACCTGAGGGATAAACTCTGCCCCATTAACACTGGGTACTAACCCAAGGAGCTGGGTGAGGTTCCTTCCCGGCAATGAGCTTCCTGGTGGAGAGTAAGATGGAAGCCCTGTCCAAAGGATTCTCCACACTCATTGCACTGATAGGGTTTCTCCCCAGTGTGGATTCTCTGATGCACAATAACATACGGGCTACAGCTGAAGGCTCTGCCACACTCATTACACACAAACTGCTTCTCCCCTGTGTGGATCCTCCGATGGACAGTGAGGCCTGAACTCTAACCGAAGTCTTTCCCACACTCACCACATTCAAGAGCTCTCTCCCCGTGTGGACGCTCTGAGCTGAGCCTGGCGGAAGCTCTTCCCACGTGCCTGGCATCCACAGGGTTTCTCACCGCTGGGGACCCTCTGATGTCATATGAGGTATGACCTCTGACTGAAGACTTTCCTACAATCATTACCCAGAAAAGTTTTCTCCCCAGCGTGGAGTCTCTGGTGCACAATGAGGTTTACACTCTGACCAAAGGCTTTTTGCCACACTCCTGACAGATAAAGGGTTTCCTTCCTACGTACTTTTTTCCACCCCCGCTTTCCTCTTCAAGGGCACTTTTGTCTCTGAGGGTGACACACCCAGACACTCTCTCTTCCTTTCTGCTTTGGGTCCTGCCTGGCGGCCCTTCCCTCCTCGGGCTTCTCAGAACTTGGCTGCCAGTGGGGCGACACACCGAAGCCTTTCGTAAGCTGCGACTTGTGCTCTGACTTCTGAAACTGGCTCCTTGTTCTTTTCCCTGTGGATTCTCCAATGTGAAATACTCTCTGAGGCTAGATCAAAGCAGTTTTCAAACTCTTTACCTTTCTGGCTTTTTCTCATCTGGGGAGGGTTCTGCATCCTTGGTTTCTGCTGGCTTTAAGTTTCTGGTCCTTGACCTCAACATCTCCCTGTCAGGAAGGACTTTGCTGATGAATTCTCAGAGTGTCATCCCAGTTTCCGTATCCTGCCTCCTTGGGGACCACCATTCGGAAGTTCTCTGGAGGTGATTCTGTGTAGCTCTGTTTCTTCTGATATTTCCTCCTTTGGAACCAACTCCTCAATCTCAGATTTAACCATAATCTAACAAAAGATACGAAAAAGAGAAAAATGTCATCTGTTTCCTATGGCAGAGACAAAACATTTTCAAGTGATGACATCAACAGATGTTGTAGACATTCATGTGTCTACAGAATATCTACACTCCCAATGTGGCATCTGGGAGGGAGAGGAGGGGGTGGGGAGGAGGCAGTGGGCTCGGCATTCACGCAGAAGCCAACAAAGAGGCTCTGCTCGGTTAGAAGACCTCCGATTTCAGGCAGGAAACAAGCCGAACCCCGGGGCTGTGCGCACCTCTCCTTGTCCACATTTGTTTTCCAGCCAAGCTGGAGCAGAGCTGGGCACCTTTTGGGAGCGCTGCTGGTTCTGAAACAGCCCACTGGAGCGCAGGAGGCGGTCCAGGTCTACAGGGAATTCAAGAGATAGAGACCTGGGGGAAAACTCACTTTCCTGCTGACGATGAGCTTGGAGAGGGAGGCGGGGCCTGCAGGTGACAGCAACGGAACAGAGGTCATATCCTTTTCTGGTCTGTCCCCCTTGTCCTCTTCCCATTGCTTCTCTTGTACATTCTTCCCCGCCCCTCACATCTCTTCCCTTTTCCCTTCTGCTTCCCTCCCCTTTTCATCGCCCCCTTTTTCCTTCCTCAATTCTTGTTCTTTCCATTCCTACTCTGCTCTCTAGTTGCACCTTAAATCTCTCTCTCTCTCAGTCCTGCTTTGGAACAAACTGTCATAACCTCTCATTCTCACTGCCCTCCTCACTGGGGCCAGCCCCACACTTGCTGAAGAGGCCCCCCTCACCTACACAGCAATCTGTTCAGGCTTGGGGAGCCTCAGAATTTAGGGAGATTCCCAAATGAAGGGTCTACTCCTGAGCACGAGGATAGTATATAAACTATTATATTCCCCCAAAACTGCTTTGCTGACTCCTCTGTCCTTGAATGACAATGCCCCTAGGACTCTATCTTACCTCGTTTTTTCCTCTAGCTCTTGCTAAGTCAGAGGTTCGATTCAATACGTTAGGGGTCAGGCAGGGAATGCAAAGCATGAAAACCAGCAGGACTACATAAAACAACAGGGAGAACTGAGGGATGAGATGAACCGGAGTGTGCATGCCCATCTAAGTAGCCTTCCGGTCTTTCAAGAAACACCACCAATCTAGATTTTTTTTCAAGAAACACCACTAGCATCTAATGGTGAAAAGCTGGCAACTAATTCGATAGTTTCACAAAAACATATAGGACAAAAAGCACATCAGTGAGTCTGATCCGGCCCATGAGCCTCTAGTTTGTGATCTCTGCCTTAAGCTCTGTCATTCATTCTCATGGTCGCAGCCATCACCTGTCAGTTATGGCTTAGTTATGACTTCCAAATCTGATCAACTTTTTCCCTAGCCCCAGAGACATCTAGCCAATGCCTTCTGGAAAGTTCCCCCAGCGAGCATGTTCAAAGCTGAGCTGGTCAGCCTTCTCCTAAAAAATCCCGCCGTCTCTCTTCTGTTCTCATCTCAGTTAACAATCCTCTCTCTCATCCTGTCTCGAATTAGAAACCAGAGAGGTTCCTTATCTATTCTCTCTCCCATACCCCTCAATGGCAATTCCTCTGTACAGCACAGCGGTTAAAAGAAAGGACACTTAGCGTAGCCGGAAAGGAACCACACAGCCGCGGTGGCCATCCCGGCTCTGCCACTTAGTAGCTGTTAGGCCTGCGGCAGATGAACCTCTCTGAACTTTAATTCTTCGTATGGTTATTGTAAGGATTAAATAAAAGAAGCATTCAGAATAGTGTCTGGCGCACACTAAGCAGTACGCAGGCATTTGCGATTGTTTTGCCTCTTGAATTTCCCTTAAATCTTTCTATCTGACCACGACCCTGGCTGAGCCTCTCACCCTCTCTCAAACTAATGCGACAGTCCCCTGACTGCCACCTCCACTACATCACCTTCCTCCCGCCCCACCTCCAATGACAGACCCTCCAAGAAGCTTACAAAACACTTTCCTCCTCAAATCAACTGCACAGAAGCCCTTGCGCTGGGACGGCGGGGATGCCTCCCGGTCCCCCCCACCCCACCAACTGCCGACATCTGGCCCCGCTGCGCAGCCTAGGAGCCCGCGGTCCCCTCAAGTCGCCGCTCAGCCCCGTGTGCGGTCTCGTAGGCTCACCAGGGCTCCGGGCCGCCCTCCTACAGACCGGGAAAACACTGGCTCGGGGGCCCCGACCTTGAGCACCCAGCGAGGCCCGCCCGCGTTCGAAGTGCGGCCAGAGGACTTCTAGGCCCGGGGGGGGCGACCGCTCTAGGAATCTCGGAGGTCTTCTGATCTCCACGCCTCCCAGCGTGGGTCACCTTCCATCTGAATGGAAACATCAGACCGGTCCATGCCAATTAAAAATCTGCATTGTAGTCAAATATATCTCGCTAAGGCTGGAAAAAATCAGCAGTGTGTTTGAGGGTGGGAGAACAATCTGCCATCTATAGGGAGGAGACAGAGCAAATGAAAAAAAGGTCTTATTGACTGACATGTCTCACCCTACCTTTTACATCGTCAAAACACCGCTTTATAGCTTCCTTTTGGGGGATGTGCTCATAGCTGCCTTCCAACACGGTAGAAGATTTAGGTTGCCTCCCATAACAATGCCCTTCAGCCCATTGCAAGGGAGTAGATAGGACTGTGAAGCTACCACGGGGTTTTTCCCTTGTCAAATAAAAGACAAATCTAGGGTTAGTTCAGGAAACATTTTATTTAAAAGGACAATTGCAACTAGAGGAAGTGCACTATTGCAATAAGAAGATGGGCATTATTTCAACAGAGAGAATGTTTAGACCATAAGATCTGCAAACATCTCAAAGATCAAGCAGAAAATTTTCTTTTATAGGTAAGAATAAACAAGACTGGAAAGAACCAGTATGAGGGAGCGCATGAGAGCAGGTGTCATAACAGGACAGGTAATCAGGAAATGCCTTTCCTTCAGGCCTGCCAATTCTCAGGAGGGTCCGTTATAATAAGGAGGCGTTGTCTCACATTGCATTGCTGGCTCAGGCTGAGGATAGGTCAGAATTTAGGGGTTTGGGGCATAGAAGCTTCACTAAAGTTTAGTCAAGTCAAGTTAGAAAGTATTTTGTCCAGGTTTGTCAGTGGATACAAAAGTTCAGCTAATTAAAGTCAGCTAATGTCTGGCCTTGTCATTGGTAAACACAGAAGGGCACCTGTGAGTCTTATCTAAGTCATATGGGGAAGGGTGGCTCTCTGCAGTAAGTCATTTCCTGGAAAACTACAGAGTGAAAGTGGGGGTGGGGGGAGAGGTTCTTAATTGTTACCGTTTTCCAGGAGCATAGGCTCAAGCAAAGTTTAACACTATCAGACACTTGAACAAAATCAGGTTATGTATTCTGTGTGTGAGAGACTGAATATACGATTGCCAGACCATAAAAATAGTTCATAAAAATAGAACTCTGACCTACAATCTGCAGTAAGCAGTCCAGAAAATCAATACATCATCTATAGTAACTAGCCCAGGAAGCCAGCCTACTATCTACAAGTGAGACTTGTAGGATGTCTGACCACTATCTCTAGCAAACAATCCAGGAAGCCAAACAATAACCATGTAACAATCAACCCCAAATGGCCCAAATTTGGTTAACAGCTTACAGCTTTCTTAGTATTTGTCCCTGCTTCCAACTTAGGACCAACCAGAGAAAGCCAAATATGCGCCCCCTGACCAATCACATAGGATGTCCCACCTCTAGTTAGCCCACCTATGGTTTCCACATGCCCACAGATTTCAATCAGGATATTCTAGAAACCTGCCCTTTTTCCCACTATAAAGCTTTCTCACTTTCCTATCTGCCTTTGAGTCTCTGCCAGATGCAAGCAACAGTGGCCGACTTCCCTGCTATAGCAAACTCTAAATAATAACCTTTGTCTATTTTCATTTGGTTGGTCTTCATTTATTTCACACGTGACATTTAAAGGAGAAATATTATATCAAAAAGGAAACATACCCAAACCTGGCTTTAGTATTTGTCACAACTTTTAGTGCAGATACATTTTAAAACTATGTTCTGTGATAGATTCAAGGAAGTACTTAGGTAGTTGGAAGATGTGTGAGTTATCTTCATTTAAATTATGAAGTGATTACTCATGAATAGAGTAGAGCCTGTTCTTGGTTAATGTAGCTCAAATACCCAAGATTTGTCAGAGAGTCTCTTGCCCAGGCCAGGGCATCTTCTCTAACTACTTGACATAAGTAAATAGTCTCCTTGGTTGGTGTATCTGCAGAGCGAGAATCAATCCATCAGTTTTCATAGGTGGAAGACCCCTGTCATGGAGACCAAGGACCTCAGCACCCTCATCATGGAGACCATGCACTTCACCCCACCTGCATTTCCAGGCTCACCGGCATTTGCTTTCTCATGGATCAATTTGAGATTAAGTTAGGCTAATAAGAAATAACGGTGGCATAAAAATGTAGAATTTTATGTATCTCATTCTGAAATTTTCTAAGGTATGACAGCAATATAAGAGATATTGCTGGTTGAGGTCAGTATGTGGGAGACGAGATTGGGAATTTGTCTATTATTCTAACTAAATAATGGCTCATTCAAGGCGCTTAGTCGGGGACTTTTAGCACATGGAATATTCTAGTCCCTTGCTGAGATGGTCCATTGACTCTCACCCAGTACCCTTTCCAACTCTAACGCCCCCATCTACAGTTTTCCTGAGAGATGAGGTAGTCGCTGTTTCGGACCAAAGCAGTATTTCCTAGGACATCACAAACACGGCAGCGTTTTGCAAGGAAACGAGGCCCAAATCCCAGTGTTGAAGGGTCCCACCGAGATGCTCTCCTGCTTCCTAGAGAAGCAGCTGGGGGGAAGGCGCGAAAGGACGGACGCGGGGCCGCTGGTGACGCACTACCGGCCGCGCCACTGCTCTTCCGGCCGCGGCGGGGAGCCGTGCGTCCGGGGATTCCGGACGCGTCTGCGGCGGTAGTGACCGCCCTGAGGGGAGTCTCCGGACCTCACGGTGAGCGGGCGGGGCGCCAGGGAGGAGAACAGAGCGGCTCCGCCGGCAGCAATTGGGGGGCGGCCGGCCGGAGTCTGGTGTAGGAAGCCTGCTCCCCATTCGTACTCTTCGGGGATGCTGCCCGCGCTTGCGGTGAGAACTCTCGGCGGCCTCAGCGCTGCGTTCGCCCGGGCTCAGTACCCGGCCCGTCCCGGCCCAGAGCAGACGGCTGAGAAGATGGCAGAGTGAATGAACGAACGAATGATGACTGTGTGATGGATAAATGGTCAAGAGCTAGGACCCGTGTTCGGAAACGGAATCCCGGGGCTTAGAGTTCTCGGTCTTGATGCCAGCTACTTCCTCCCCCAGTCGGTCCTGCAGCTCCGAAACTTTTATAGGGACCGTCGTAATAGGAGACGGCAAATAGTACTAAGCGCACTAGGTGGGGACTCTCCGAGATTTGGGTTGTAATTCCCAGGGATACAGAAGCTGTTTGATTTCTAAAGTTGGACTGTTTAGTAATCCCTGCCTTCTTGTGTAAGGCTCAGTTGACAGCATGTAGTGTGATAGCACGTGTGCAAACGTCAGTGTTTTCCATCAAAATTCTGCTACCTGTTACTTGCCAGTATTACACAGAATCCAGGGGCGGGGTTACAGAATGAGTGACTTTGAAGCCTACCAAATGAGAAGATGCTTTCAGTCTAGGGCTGGAAGATAAGATATATGTGAGCAGGTTTTTATGACTACACTACATTTACTTAGCACTTAACATGTTCCAGGCACTGTTTGAAGCAGCTGTGCTAACTTATTTAACCATCACAACAACTATTTGTAGTTTTTAACGAGAAAATTGAGATACGGAGAAACTAAATAATTTGTCCAAGGACACATTGCTAGTAAGTGACCTAAGATTGTAGAAGAGGTAGAGCCAGCGTGCAGCTGCAGCCTGAGTGTGTTACTTTTGGCCAATTGACAAGTCCAAAAAAGTGTACATTTAAATGTGGTCTTATTGAAAGAATTGTGGTTTCAGATTCTTGAAAAACACCACCTGGCTTGCCCAGAATCCTTCAGCTAATTTTCGAGGGGTTAAGGAGGTAGCAGCGGGGAACAAACTTAAAGGGTATGTGGAGGAAGCCAGCTCCTTATTACTTTTAACAGGATGAAGCTATTGAAAGCTTGTTTCCTTTTACCCTTCACCAGAATACTCATCTCACCCCAAATCTGGATTCAGACAGAACCTTTTCGCATCTTAAAATCACTAAAAATGAGATTATTCTACACGAGGCACTTGTGAAAACATCTGTACATTTTTTTTTTCTGGAGAATTTACAGACCAGGGAGTAAGCAAACTGTCGCCCATGTTTTTGTACCACCTGTTTTTGTAAAGTTTTATTGAAACAGCTAAGCTCATTTGTTTACATATTGTCTAGTTCTGTTTTCAGACTATAAAGGCAAAGTTGAATAGTGACAGAGAGACAATAATAGCCCGTTTAGCCCATGAAGCCTAAAATACTTACCTTATAGTCCTTTACAGAAAAAGTTTGCAGTTTGACTTGAACTTCTGACTGCTAAGATGATCCATCCACAGTTGGAGGCTAGTGGTGGTCACAAAGATGCCCTTTCTTCTCCATAGGTTTTAGTTTAACCCATTTAGTACCTACTTTGTGGCAGATCTTCATAAATGCTTCCTGTGAATTAACTCATTTAATCAAGGATTTACAGAATGTTAGAGCTGGAAGGACTCATGGATATTATCTAATTTGTCACCTTTTTAAATTAAGTAGCCTGTCATGCAGGCCCAGTTACATAGGCTATGACAGAGCAGTTTCTTGACTCCCGGTCCAATTCAGTTTAATCTTATGAATGGGAGGCCAATACCATATCCTTTGGATCTGGCCTTTGTTTTGATTTGTTTTTTGGGTATTAAAACCCATGAGCGAGAATTGTCATTTTTAAAATAACTATTTTTCTGACTACAAAAGTAATGCATGTTTATTATAGGGAAAATAAAATAAATACAAGAATATAAAGGACAAAGCAACCTGTTAAATGTCTTAGGGACCACTGTGTTAACATTTTGGTTTTCCTTTGTTGTGTGTGTGTGTTGCAAATATCTGTATTGTTTCTGTTTATTGAATGCTTACTTAGTGCTGGTATATGTGTGCATATTTTTGTTTTAGTGTTTTGTATCCTCTTTTAACAAACTATTTCATCATGAATATTCTTTAAAAACATGATTTTTAATAGTTTCAAAATCTCATACTGATATGCTATCCATGTTTATTTCTGGTTTTATTTTTACAATTATAATAATGTGATCTTTGTACATAAATCTCTGTCCTCATCTCTGTTTATATTTTTTCACTTTTCTCTCATTCAGAAGTGTTTTTTTGTGTGTGTGCAGGAAAATTTTCAAGCATTACAAAAAATAGGCCTTAAAACAAACGTTTACCATAAGCTTATTCAAGGTGATCATGGTGAAGAATTTGTTATTGTTAGAGATTTAAGTTAGTTTTTTTTAAAGGAAAATAAAGATAATAGAGGAAATTTGGAACTAGAAGGAAAAATCAGTTTTTACCATATAGTGATTGATGATTGATTAATTCTCCTTGATCTTATTTATATGCATATTTGACATACATATATGTCATGTTATACTTGAAATTTTAATATCCTGCATTTTTTCCCATTTACATATAACATAAGTATTTTTCCAAATGGCCACATATTTTTATTTTTAATTTTATTCTTAATGTCTATATAATTTCCACCAAGTGGAAGTACCATAATTTGCTAAGCCTCACTAGAAAATTGTATTTTCCAACAACTATGCTGGGGACTTTTTTTTTTTTTTTTTTTAATAAGTAACAAAAGGATTCAGTTTTCTCTCTGGGAAGTTACTTCTCTATGAGAAAGTTCTAATAGTAGAATTACTGGGTCAAAGTATGTAGGCATTTTTATGACATATGCTGATGACTCTGAGGGTCTTCTAAGATACAGTGTTATATATACATAATGAGTATTGTCTGGGTTCCTATACCCACGAAATGGTAATCACTGTGTCCCAACTGCATCCGATCCTTCAGCGTAAGATGTCAGATGACCTCTAGAAAGATGATACCAGTTTACATGCTCCCCTGTGATGAAAAAGGAGAAACTCCTTTTTCCTGTTCCTTTGCTGGTCTTGAGTTTTAGCATTAAAAAACAAACAAACAAACCCTCAAACTTGATATAAAAATCGATTCTTCATTCTTTGCATTTCTTTGATTACCACTGAAATGGAACTTTGTTTTGATATGCTTATTGGCCTTTTGTAATATTGGTCTATTTGTTGTACCTAAACATTTTTCTCTCAATTCATCTTTTCCTTTCTTGTTAATAAGAAGTCTTTTATCTGTTAGGTATATCTATTCCTTGATGTATAAATTAAAATAATTTTTTCTAGATTGTTGGATATAGAGACTATTGTTTTTCTGTGACCAGATTTATCTAGTTTTGTCTTTGTGGTTTTTTCTTTTTCACATAATGTTTAGAAAAGGCTATTCTAACCCTGAAATTAATTATTTATTAATATTTTATTTTGCAGTTTTATTTTTTATATTTAATTATTTAATCAGTTTAGCTTTATTTTGGTGTATGGTGTGAGGTACGAATCTCACTAGGTGTTTTTTTCAGGTAGGTAAGCAACAGTCCCAACATAATTTATAAGTAATCAATTTTTTATAAATGCTGATTTTATCATACATTAAATTATTTATTTCTCTTCAGGGATTAGGACTAACTAAAATCAAAAGCCAAAGTTAAACTTCCTCTCAAGTGTGTAAACTCACTGTTGAGGTTTTCTTAGCCACACTCCTTTGATGATTTTATCTGTTATTCCCAGAATTTCATTTACTCTCTTTATGACAAATACTCTAAATACAAGTTTTCAGCACATATCCCTCTCCTCTGTTCCAAATATGTATGCCTACTTTCTATTTGGATACTTCTAAACTAAAGATATCTTCTTCCTCCCCAAACCAGTGTTCCACTCTCACTAAAGAGTATTGTCATCACTCATGCCAAAACCCAGCAAATTATCTTTGACTTCTCCCTCTCCCCGCCCCGTCCCCTGCCCCAGTATTCATTCAGTCTTGTGGATTTTGTCTCTTAGGTAGTCCAGTCCCTTATTGGACTGCTGAAATAACTTCCCAAGGGGTCTTTCAGCCTTCACCTTGCCTCTCCACCCCTTGAATATTTCTTTTCTCTGTTGCTATGGACAGAGAATGTGTTTTTTTAAAACAGCAGATCTAATAATGTCTTTTTTCAAACTTTTCAAATCCCTTCAATGGCTTTGTGCTCACTTTAGGGTAAATGCCTTAAAATGGTTTGCAGGATTGTATTTGATCTGCACTTTGCTTGACTCAGGCTTCATGTCTTGTTTCTGGTGCTTAATACTTTGACTTACTCGATTTCTTTCATTCTCCTAAGGTATTCAGCTTGATTCCTTTTGTATATTCTGTTTTCATCTCTGTGGTATATTCTTTTCCCTCTTCACTTGTCTAATTCCTATTTATTTCTTCTTCAGGGGGGCTTTCTTTCCCAGACTAGACTAGGTACCATAGCACCTCATATTCCCACTTAGATAATCCCCATATTTGTAACTACTGGTTTATGTCTTTGTCCGGCTGTGATGTAAGCTCTGGGCAGGGGGCATGTTGACTTGTTCTCTACCATCCAGCTGATCATTCCCAATCCCCTCTCAGCTTCATGAGTCTCTGTAGGATTGTGTGCTGGGTTCCCTTTATGTCCCAACTGTGGAAGAGGAACTGGAAATCCCAGATAGGATTCTCTTAAACTTTTAAAACTCACCACAGAGGCACAGGCCTTTATGAGAAGCCCACAAGACCGGGCTTATTATGCACTTCAGCAGACACAGCCTGCTGAAGCTCTTTTGTGCCTTCTGAGCTCTCAATTATGGTAAAACTGTCTCTCTGTCTCCCTTTTTCCTTGAAATAATGCTGCCAATTTTACTTCTCATGCCAAGATTATATGGAGAGACCTTTTGGATAAACAGTTGTGCTTTTGACATTGCAGACACGGGAAACTGTGCTCTTTTGGAGCTCTTTTATAAGTCAAAAGTTAGTTGACAAAGTGTTTTATTTAATCTTCAGGCTACACTCTTATATTGAACTGTGCCTAAAGAAAACTGTTTGATAAGACATTTAGAAGAAAGGACAATCTGTGTATCTAGGTTGTATCAAATAGAGTTCTCTAACTACTGTCCAGTTCCAGGCATACAGTAGAAGTGGGTGGATCAGACTTAATGTGTTAGCCTTGCTATGAGGCCATTTTCCCATGCAGCTTTTTCTTTTATTGACTTTTCACATAGATTATAGTATAATGGACAGAGTGTTTCAATTAACATGAATATTCCTATCCACTTCATAGTTATCTTTATCATTATAAGTAACTATTGATTATTGATCAAGCATTTGAATGTTTGTTAGTCTGTCTGGCTGTTACTTCTTGGGCTGTTGACACATGGAGTTTGTGAACCTAGAAGGCTGAAAGCCAACTCTGATTCTTACTGATGAAGTCACATTGCAGTCCTGACAAATTTTGTGTGAGTTATTAGATAGTATCCTTAGGTGACAGCTCTTTCTCAATTTCCTGTTACTGAGACAGTGATATCCCCTCCTCCACCCTTTTTTTCCCTGTGAGCAGGTCTTCCAGTTTTCCACCCTTGAAGTGTTTTACATTTAAAGCAAGGAGAAGATTTTTGGATGTCGAGTATGCAAGGAGCTGAAGAGAGAGAGATTGGACAAGAGATTTGTCCAGGTGAGTGATTAAGGACAACCAGTGGGAGAAACAGCAGGGCTTTGGAAATTTTACAAAAAGAACTGAATGAAGCTCAGGAGATAAAATGACCCTCTTTTAGGGAGACTGAGGGTGGATGTGGGTTAGCATCTCTTGGGCCAGCTTTTCCCCAGTACTCTTTTTCTCTCTCATTTCCTACATTTGCTCTTTTACATTCTCCCACTATTCCCCATTCCTTAAATATAAACCGTCCATGTTTCCTGTCTTGCCCTAATCATTAGCCTGTTGTTGTTTGTTGTTTTCCCCTCATCTCTGTCGTCTCTGGTGCTTTCACTGCCTGGGTGTCTGTAGCTGCCATCTTTATGGGGTTCCTCGTTAATGGTGATCACCTTATCTCGACGCAAATCTGTTCTATCGTTTGCAACTTTGAATTACTTGTCCCACTTTTATTGGGACAAGTAATATATCCTTATTAAGACCTATACAAGTTAGGTCCCAGAACTTCAGGGGCCTCCATTTCTGCCGTGCACAAGAGATATTCATTCTGATGGTTTCTTACAGGTTGGATGAACAAGCCTCTTCCAGAGCAGGATGTCTCTGAAATGGATTCACCAGGGATAGTAGAAAAGAGACTCCAAGAAGATGAATCCCAGGATTCTACATTTAAAGAAAAATATGCATGTGAGAGCATGAAGGAGAACTCTCCCAGAGAAGTTCCTGGGTCATGCTTTTTCCAGGATGGAGGTTTCGGGGGAATAACTTTCATCCACAGGGAAGCACCTCCTGAAATGATTAGCCAAGAATATAATTTTGAGAAAAGGTTGCTTTTGACCTCAAGCCTTGTTACACATCTCAGGGTTTCTACAGAAGAGAGCCTACACCAGTGGGAGACAGGTGGCATACACACCAATGAGATTTCAGACCAAAGTAAATGCCCGACCCTCTCTACACGGAAAAAGTCTTGGAAATGTAATGAATGTGGAAAATCTTTTACGGCGAGCTCATCCCTTACCCAACATCAGAGAACTCATACTGGAGAGAGACCATATGCATGTGAAGAATGTGGGAAAGCCTTTAGTCGTAGCTCATTCCTTGCTCAGCATCAGAGAATTCACACTGGAGTGAAACCATACAAATGTGAGCACTGTGGGAAAACATTTCGATGTCGATCCTTTCTTACTCAGCATCAGAGGATCCACACTGGAGAGAAACCTTATAAATGCCAGGAATGTGGGAATTCCTTCCGTAATCATTCACACCTCAGCGAACATCAGAGAATTCACACTGGAGAGAAACCTTATAAATGTAATAGGTGTGGGAAGGCATTCAATCAGAACACACACCTCATTCATCACCAGAGAATTCACACTGGTGAAAAACCTTATTTATGCAATGAATGTGGCTCTTCTTTTCGCAAACACTCAAATCTTATACAACATCAGAGAATTCACTCGGGGGAGAAACCTCATAAATGTGATGAATGTGGGAAAACTTTCCAAACAAAGGCAAATCTCTCCCAGCATCAGAGAATTCATACTGGAGAGAAACCCTATAAATGTAAGGAATGTGGCAAAGCCTTTTGTCAGAGTCCATCCCTTATTAAACACCTGCGAATTCATACTGGAGAGAAACCTTATAAATGTAAGGAATGTGGCAAAGCTTTTACTCAGAGTACCCCACTCACTAAACATCAGAGAATTCATACAGGGGAGAGACCTTACAAATGCACTGAGTGTGGCAAAGCCTTCATTCAGAGCATTTGCCTTATTCGGCATCAGAGAAGTCACACTGGAGAAAAACCTTATAAATGCAATGAATGTGGGAAGGGCTTCAATCAGAATACCTGCCTCACTCAACATATGAGAATTCATACTGGAGAGAAGCCCTATAAATGTAAAGTATGTGGGAAAGCCTTTGCTCATAGCTCGTCTCTTACTGAACATCATAGAACTCACACTGGTGAGAAGCTTTATAAATGTAGCGAGTGTGAGAAAACCTTCCGCAAATACGCACACCTTAGTGAACATTACAGGATTCACACTGGTGAGAAGCCTTACGAATGCATTGAATGTGGAAAATTCTTCAGACATAGTTCAGTCCTTTTTAGACATCAGAAACTTCACAGTGGTGAATGAACCTGACATTAGGTTTTGACAGTTTCTAGAAACAGTGGCTAGTAATCTGGCTGCGGAGAGAGGGGCAAGTGGAGATCCTGGAGCGAAGGGTGAAGGAGCCTTGGCTAACTGCACTCAAAAGTGCGTTTTCAGAAATGTAGGTGGGGACTTGGAAAATGCAGAGCCTACAGGTGAGCACCTGGGAGTACAGGGTAGAAAGAAGGTTCCTGCTTTTCAGTAAATACTGCTGCTTGTCACTCGTCTCCTCATGTGACTCTCATACCTTGAGGTGCCATTTGTTAAGTTAGCACTTGTGATCCCTTAGAACACCCCTGCTCCACCTTCCAAACTTGTCGTATGTTCACTGACCAGCAGGCCGAGGCGCTTTTCCAAACACTGTCACTGTGGAGGCGGCAGCAGTCCTGAGGTAGAGCTGAGTAGCCTCCAGATGTCTCAGGTAGATCTACCCATGCTCCTGTGGGGGAGGCTGCTCATCCTGTGGAAGTGGTCCCATGAAGGGGAGACAAGTAAAAGACAACCCATGTTCATTCAACAGATGAAATAAGTGGCAAGAACTGGGCTGATCACTATAGGTCTGTTGGTTTAAAAAAAAAAAAAAAGGCTCTATCGGTGAGAGAGATCTTCCCTGATCCTTTCCAGCTGGAGGGCAACTGGGGGCTAGTAAGGAAATAGGTTGAGAGAGACTTCTTTTGATGCCGGTTTGTGGGAAGGGAGTTAGATTTGCTCAGAGGGCCATGGAGAGGAAGGCCCAGCCTTTGTCCCAGAGGACTCCTGGTTTACCTAGGAGGGAAATAGCCTGTGCTAGACTGCTGGTGATGGCTATGACCATAGATTCGTTAGATTTCAGATGTTTCTGTTTTTATCAGACCCATCTTATTCCTGGATACTTAACCTTCGCTGCAAGTTTGGAGTACCTGGGGAAACACTTCTCATGGGATGGATTTGGAAAGAGCTCTAGAGAGGATTTTCTCTTTCAGATCTCTGAAAATCAAGATGTCACGGGTTGCCACTGACTTTGATAGTGTTTTAGTCTTTTGAGAGAAAGGGCATGTGTTTTCCTCTATATCCTCACTCTCTTTTATGTTCAAACTGCTTCCCAGAGATTCAGCTCCGGAAGGTTAAGTGAGGACAGTCTGAATGGTATTTGAAATCATTTCTATGTTCTGAAGCTTATGCAGTTTTTTAAAATATGATTATTAAAAACAAAGGCAAGATGATTTTGGAATGGTTGATTACTGGAATTCAGCATTGATTTTTTTCCAGAGCAACTGTCTTGTAACCATTGCTTTGAGCCCTTAATTACCATTAAAAGGAATGTGGCAGAAATGTCACATATACTTTTCCCTCTCCAGCTGTGAAGATTATCTTCTCAAAACCTGGCACAGGGCAATTTATATTTGAGTAAATTAGTATACCTTATTGGCAAAAATAACCCAACGAAAAGTTTTTATGTTTATAAAAAATATATATAGTATACTGAAAGCAAATGTCAATGTATTTATACTTTCCAAATGAAAAATAACAATAGAACTTATTGCTAGCACATAGTAAATGTTCAATAAATATTTGTCGGATTAATATTTTCTAATCTTTGCCCACTAGAAACTTTAGCAACTTCCTGATATGTAGGTATTTAACGTAATGTTTATACACTGCTGTCTCTAGAGTCTTGAGTGGAGAAGAGGAAGGATAAGGAGAGTTTTCTTGAGGAAAAAATGGTAAAACCTTAATTGTGAAAAATGTCTAAGTTCTTGTTAGAAATATTTTCTCAAATGGGCACAACTCTTGTGTTTTACTCAAGCTAATAGAGTGGTACCATTTTCACTTCCTGGGGAAACAGGAAGGAAAGGTACTCATCACTGCCCTCATCCCATATTCTCACACTTGCAAATGTTTGTTCCTAATTTGCTCTCAGCTGTTGGCCCACTAAGTGTACAGTCACTCCAGCTTGGCCTCAAACTTAAGAATTGTCCTCTTTCTCAATCTTCCCTCTTGAGTCTTCATATCCAATCGACCACTGTATCCTGTTGATGTTATTTCCTAAATCTTCACTGCTGTTGCTTTAGCCCGGCTCCCCAATTTATTTCCGAGGGATTTTTTTTTTTTTTTTATTTTAACCACTCTTCAAGTTTTTTGCCCTACTAGGCCACCTTTCACATTTCTTCTGGATGGTCTTTGCAAGACAACAGTGGCAGCACTATTCTCTCTCAGGATAAAGCTCTAGCCCCCTAAAGAGGCATGGGAGGTCTCTTCTGGCCTGTGCTTATATTGCCATTCTCAGCTGTCATTCCCTGCCTTGCACATTCTGTTCTATAGTGCAAATTCCTGGGGTTCTACATCACCCCTGAACTCTACTTTGCCACCTTTGCACGTACTATCCCTATTACCTAAATTCTCTTCCTTCTGCTTGCCTGGAAAGCTCCATTTGTCACTTATAAATGTGTTCAGGCAACATTGCCTTAAAGCTGTCTTTGACCTCACCTATTTTTAATTATTTCTGTATTTTGTATCTTCATCTTATTTTCATGTTAAATACATTGTGATGACTTGTTTACAAATCTTTCTGTTCGAACTGAACTGTCAGCTCCATCAGGGCAGAGGCCATGTGATATTTATTCATCTTTGTATCTACAGTCTAGCACTTAGAAGTTGCTCAATAAATATTTGTTGAGCTCAACTAAAATATTGAGTCAGAATTTCTCCATGCCAACATGTGACTTAGGTCCACAGTTAACCAGGAGAAAAGAGGTATGGTGAGCACACGAGTATGCCCATGAAGTGTTTTAAGGAGCAAGAATTCAGAACCTTTTCTCAAGATACGGAGTGTGTGGTTGTTATTAAGTAGAAGATCCCCTAGGAAATGTTTTGTAGCAAAAAATTTATTTTGTTGTAAATTAGGCATGTAAATGTCCCATCATAGTTTTACAAAGTGCTTTCAGATATGTTGGTGTCAGGGCCAACAGGAAGAGGGAAATGCATGCAGCTATTGAAGCATAGCTACGTCAACTGGAATCTTTATGAAAATAAGCAGTAGGTGAACAATGATGCAGGCCCTGTAGGATAGCAGTTGAGCTTAGGATTCCCAACTTGGAAGTACTTACTGAGCTCATGGCTTTCCTTGGGCTCTGGAATAAAATTGAACTAGAATGTGTTGCTTATTCACAGTGCCGAAATTTCATTACTGACTTCTGAAAAACATAAGGGCTGAAGTCACATTAGATCCTCAAAACAAAAGGGAAAACAGGTGGTTGGTCTTGCCAGGGTCACACAGCTAGTAACTGTTAAGTGAAACAAACTCGTGTTCTCACTTTCCCTTCAGATTTTTCTTTATTGGTCGTACCTCTGCTACATGATGTTACTGTTATAAGACACAAACATATTGACCGCTTAAAGTTCTAACGTTGCCTTACTCGAGGATGGGAGGAGCTCACCTTAGATCAAGAAGTTTCTTGGCCCTCAGAGTCAGACCTTCCTACATGTAAGTGAAGGTGAGAAATAAGTTGATTTTGCATCTTTCTTCCTAGCAGAAATCTAGCCTTTATCCCACGTGGTTTCAGTTTCACTCTCCTTCAGCTACTGGTCACAGCAGGGCTAAGGTCATCACAGTTTTGGGGAATGATTTTGGTTTCCACCCCTCCGGTCCATTTTCCACTTTTCAGTGAAAGCAGCTCAGCCCAAATTGCTTTAAGCCTGATTCCTGTTACTAGTATCCTGTCTTGCCTTGGGTACCATCCTCCATGGTTAGTTTCTACACAGCTTAGCCTGCCGATTTAGACATTCTTTGAAGCCTAACAGGGAAAATATGATTAGGTCTAGGCTGTCTGGCCTGCGCAGTGTTAGGGCTGGGGTGGGAACTTGCCGATTCCACAGAAGTGCTTAGAATGTGACACTGGTAACGCTAGCGCAGCGTTGTTCCCTAGCATGTCAGGTGACATTTCTACATCTTTTGGCTGAAGATGGTTAGTGATGATTTCAGTCTGCGGCATCTGCACACCTGATTTGAGTTTCTCAATTAGGGACTCCATTTTGAAAAAACAGCCCATCTGAACATTTGAGCAAGTGGTCTTTTGCATCTCATCCACTTATTCAGGTGTTTACTGTCTGCTGCTGCCCACTAGGAGTGTGGTACTAAGCACGCAGCCGTTTTCCTGGGCCTGCTGATTGACAGGAACGCTTGGAAGTGGCTCAGGTGCCTGCTGCCCATGCCTGTATCCCTGGAACACACCTGACGGGGGAGCCCTTATGTGCAGATACTTCCTGAATGAGGCAAGATCTGAAGTTTTGTAGATGGGGGACAGGGGCACTATGGAGGGCTGGAAAGGTCAGGAAGCCAATGCATAATGGGGACTGGCTGGAGCTGGGGTTTGAGAATACAACAGGATGAACATTTGCTCACATGAATTAAGCTCATTTATTCCTCGGAACAACCCCATGACATTTAGTACCGTTACGATCTGTTTTATAAGTGAGGAAACACGCACAGAGAGGTAAAGTAACCTGCCCAAGTTCACACACTGAGAATCTGGGACATAAGCCCAAAGCAGAGCTCTTGTTCTTTTGGCCAATTGTTGAACAAAGATGCCAGAGCAATAGGGTGTTTGGGATTCCTGAGAGAAAGCCAATTTTCTGACTGGTGAGAATGTGAGTAAGGAAGATTGAAGCCAGTTTTGTGAAAGCCTTGAGAAGACCTCCAAAGGACAATGGAAAAGGTTTTAGGAAGATAAATGTGTTGTACGATGAATTAACCCGTAATAAGAGCTCCTGTGGTCGACCCCCACTCACGTCCTTTCAGCCTCCTTATTCGGAAAGAGGCACGTGGCGCCTGGTTTGCGCACAGCTCCCGCAGCCCGGCTCCGGGGCACCGACCCTCGGCGCTCTGAGGCCGGGCGGAACCACCGAGATGAAGCCTCTCTCTCCCGCCGTCCTAGAGAGGAGATGGCAGTGGTTCTCCACAGCGGCGCGGCCTGGTGACATCACGCCAGCCGGGAGCGTCGGGGCATGCTGGGGCGGCTGGGACGGCCCAGTGTCGCCAGGGGCGTGTAGGCGGCGCCCCGGGGATCCCTTGCTGAGCAGTGTCAACTACCTGCCTGCGGCGGCTCCTCCCCAGCACAGCACCTCCCTTGGACCCGGGGCGGCCGGACCACAGCGCCCTTTTTTTCCAGGCGAGCTGGGGCCTTTGGAGAGGAGGCCCAGGGGACGGAGCCCCCCCCGCCCTGGAGAGGGACGGGAGAAGGCTGGTCGAGAATCCTGTTCTGGAAGTAAGGAGACCTGGTTTCCATGTGTATGCGTTTGAGCGAGCAAACGAACTTCTGAGTACTACAGTTTCCCAGAATCGAATACTACTTGCTTTGTCACTTCACAAAGTTGTGCAGGTTGAATGTGTGTCCCGTATGTGAGCTACCGCCTACCTTTCATTAAACTTTTATTCTTTAATAGCAACAGAGTAGGTACTGTGTGAAGACTTAGACTCAATAATTGTTTAACAGCAGATACTATTTATTGAACGCTTACCAGCCGGCAAACTTGCACATGCGTCCCATCGATTAACTCATTTATGCATCTCACAGCTCTTTGAAGTAGTCAGCATCATCTCCATTTAACCTTTGAAAAAACTGGAGCACAGAACGGTTAAGTAACTTACCCAAGATCACTTAGCTAATAAAGGGTGGAACAGGGATTCAACCCTAGAGAGTGCTAGCCCCAGCCCATGCTATGCTTGTCTTCAGGGTTAGCGAAGGCAGACAATGTACTCAGAGAATTAAAACGCAGGGTGGAAAGTGCCACAGTAGAAACGTGTGAAATTCTTTCAGAATGTCGAGGAGGAAGTGCCACGGAAACATTAAGAAGAATTTTCCACAAGGAAGAGGTGTGGTGGTTCACATTTGACATGAATATTAAAATCTGACTAGAAGTTTGAAAAGTCTTTGTTCAATGTCAAATAAGATGCTGGTGGTTTGGGCTGCATTAGACTGGAAACCAGGTCTCCGCCTTTTAATAGCATTCATTCCTTTCTATTCAGAGTAGTTCTTAAAACCTTCCTCTTAGGAGGGGCCCTTCTTCCAACAGACTCCCCTTTGTCTTTTTGGAGATTCTGCTTCACACAGAGGCTGTCTTATTTTCCTGAAATCTCTCCACCTCTGATTGTGGAAAATAACTGCTGGGAAGGATCCATGCTGTTGACTCAGCTTTTTCTCAAGAGGTGATCTCACTGCTTGACTCGTAGTAGCTGTTCAGTTAGTACTTTTCAAATAAAATGATGAAAAACCAGTGTCAATCAAAGACCGACTGAAGGGCTTGATTTAAGGTTTTTGCTCTTTTCCCATGTCTTTAGAATCAAAGCGTCACAGAATGTTGTGACTAAAGGAAACTTGAGATATCTAGTTTTTCAATTTCATTTCACAGATAAGAAAAAAATCACAGTTGAAATTGAGTGACTTGCTTCAGGTCATTGAACAAGTCAGTGGCAGAGCAGAGACTAGAATCACGACCTCTTGACTCAATCCAGGGCTTGTCTCACTGCCCGCTACTGTCGCCCCACCGTCTTTGACTTCTGAAGTCAGCGGCTTCTGCATTAGATATGGAGGAAGGGTGTGCTTTGGGCTCTGACCTTAGCTCTTTTTACCCCAGGAAGCTTAGTCTTTAGGAGCACTTGCCCTCTTTCTTTGTGCATTGTCACATCTCTCTGAAGTCTACCCACGCTGACTTTTTGTCCTTCGTAATAGTCTTCTAGGAGAACAATGGTATTCTTTCATTCAGACTTAAAATAGTCATTTGGTTAGGGATGGGATAGTCCTAGGTTCCCCTGAATCCAGAGTATGGAGGAAGTAGGCTGATGATTTATGGGTGTTCTTTCTCCTTTGTGCCTCAGATTCCTGCCCTTCCTCAAGAGGAGAGTTCTTGGGAAATGATTGTTACTTGTGTTCCTAACAGTTTGTCACTAGGTAAGTAAAATCTAAGTAGAGAGCTCAGGATGGGTTGTTATGGGGGTGCTCATTCAGCGGTGGTGGCAGACATGTAGTGAGACCCACCAGTGACACTGTACCTAGACCCTTCAGACTGAAAACACAGAACCACCCAGAAATGGCACCAACCTTTCAGATCAGAATGAGAGTGGCCTGTTTGGGAAGAAGGCTATGGAGTAATTGGTTACAGTACAGATCAGTTAGCAGGGCTCTAGTTTTCAAACCTAGAGATTTCCCAGTTGTACTTAGGGGGAGAGCTATAGATGCTGAATGTTTTGGAGAGAAACAGAGGTCTAAAGAGACATTTATCAAGGTGAGTGAATAAGGAAGAATTGGTAAAATGAACCCAGTAAGTTATAGCCTGGATTACTTTTGAATCCTTGAGAGAGAAACTTCCAATTATCACTAGTCTGCCAAGATATTGCTTATAGGCAACCTAAGGAAATATAATTTTTCACCTATTTTTTTGG
>NW_011888816.1:1364224-1375521 GCF_000151845.1 Pteropus vampyrus | reverse complement strand
TAAAATCTGACTAGAAGTTTGAAAAGTCTTTGTTCAATGTCAAATAAGATGCTGGTGGTTTGGGCTGCATTAGACTGGAAACCAGGTCTCCGCCTTTTAATAGCATTCATTCCTTTCTATTCAGAGTAGTTCTTAAAACCTTCCTCTTAGGAGGGGCCCTTCTTCCAACAGACTCCCCTTTGTCTTTTTGGAGATTCTGCTTCACACAGAGGCTGTCTTATTTTCCTGAAATCTCTCCACCTCTGATTGTGGAAAATAACTGCTGGGAAGGATCCCTGCTGTTGACTCAGCTTTTTCTCAAGAGGTGATCTCACTGCTTGACTCGTAGTAGCTGTTCAGTTAGTACTTTTCAAATAAAATGATGAAAAACCAGTGTCAATCAAAGACCGACTGAAGGGCTTGATTTAAGGTTTTTGCTCTTTTCCCATGTCTTTAGAATCAAAGCGTCACAGAATGTTGTGACTAAAGGAAACTTGAGATATCTAGTTTTTCAATTTCATTTCACAGATAAGAAAAAAATCACAGTTGAAATTGAGTGACTTGCTTCAGGTCATTGAACAAGTCAGTGGCAGAGCAGAGACTAGAATCACGACCTCTTGACTCAATCCAGGGCTTGTCTCACTGCCCGCTACTGTCGCCCCACCGTCTTTGACTTCTGAAGTCAGCGGCTTCTGCATTAGATATGGAGGAAGGGTGTGCTTTGGGCTCTGACCTTAGCTCTTTTTACCCCAGGAAGCTTAGTCTTTAGGAGCACTTGCCCTCTTTCTTTGTGCATTGTCACATCTCTCTGAAGTCTACCCACGCTGACTTTTTGTCCTTCGTAATAGTCTTCTAGGAGAACAATGGTATTCTTTCATTCAGACTTAAAATAGTCATTTGGTTAGGGATGGGATAGTCCTAGGTTCCCCTGAATCCAGAGTATGGAGGAAGTAGGCTGATGATTTATGGGTGTTCTTTCTCCTTTGTGCCTCAGATTCCTGCCCTTCCTCAAGAGGAGAGTTCTTGGGAAATGATTGTTACTTGTGTTCCTAACAGTTTGTCACTAGGTAAGTAAAATCTAAGTAGAGAGCTCAGGATGGGTTGTTATGGGGGTGCTCATTCAGCGGTGGTGGCAGACATGTAGTAAGACCCACCAGTGACACTGTACCTAGACCCTTCAGACTGAAAACACAGAACCACCCAGAAATGGCACCAACCTTTCAGATCAGAATGAGAGTGGCCTGTTTGGGAAGAAGGCTATGGAGTAATTGGTTACAGTACAGATCAGTTAGCAGGGCTCTAGTTTTCAAACCTAGAGATTTCCCAGTTGTACTTAGGGGGAGAGCTATAGATGCTGAATGTTTTGGAGAGAAACAGAGGTCTAAAGAGACATTTATCAAGGTGAGTGAATAAGGAAGAATTGGTAAAATGAACCCAGTAAGTTATAGCCTGGATTACTTTTGAATCCTTGAGAGAGAAACTTCCAATTATCACTAGTCTGCCAAGATATTGCTTATAGGCAACCTAAGGAAATATAATTTTTCACCTATTTTTTTGGTGTAAAGACTATAGGTGGGTGGTAATTTTCCCCAATGCTTAATTTACCCAAGATGAGTATACTTTATCTCTGTCACATTCTCCTACTGTTTATCACTGTTTGATACTAAATTAGCTGGATTATTAGTAATTGTTTCAGGATCAGTCACTAGAGGGAATTTTATAGACTTCACAAGACATGTCACTACTGAATCTCTCTCTCCCTGTCACCTATTCTAATCTTTTCCCCGTGTCATTGTTATCTCCTTTCTCTATTATTGAGAAGACGATAAAAATGAAGCCTCCACATTGAGGTCCCCAGTTCTGCACAGAGGACATTTTTCTTTGTGAATATTTTTTCAGGCGAGAAGACCAGCCCTGATGGCACAGTGTTAAATGTCTTGAGGAAGATGCGGCGAGTCAGAGAGCCTGGGCATCAGGTGTTCACATTTGGAGAAATCGAAGATGCATGCTGAGCAAGAAATGAGAAATCCTCCAGGAATGACTGTGAGGACAACACGTTCACACATGTAAACTTTCTCAGGAGAACTGTTACTCTAACAATAATCACCTTTGAGAAAGTACTATGTAAATATCATGAATTTGAGCGAAATTTCCTCTAAACCTGAACCTATTGGACGAACAGCCCCTTCACCGTGTTACAAGCAGCATGTGTTCCAGCTGGGTTTCACTGCAAATGAAACATCAGAGACTTAACATGCAGAAGAAACTTTCGAAGTGTGGTGAATGTGGAAAATTCTTTACTCAGAGATCATCTCTCACTCGGCATCATTCGGCAAGAAGCCCTACGTGTGTAGTGAGTGTGGAACTTGTTTCCATAAAGTCAAATCTTACCCAACGTCTGAAGATTCATACAGGAGAGAAACCTTATAAATGTAATGAATGCGAGAAAGCCTTTCAAGCAAGAACGATCCCTGCCCAGCATCTGAGGATTCATACCGGAGAGAAACCCTATAAACGCACAGGATATGGCAAAGTCTTTTGTCAGAGCCCCTCCCTTATTAAACACCTGTGGATTCATACCGGAGAGAAACTATATAAATGCACTGAATGTGGCAAAGCCTTCAGCCAGAGCATCTGCCTTACTCATCAGAGAAGTCATTCTGGGAATAAACCTTATAAGTGTAATGAATGCGGGAAAGCCTTTAATCAGAGTGCATGCCTCATGCAGCATCAGAGAATTCATTCAGGAGAGAAGCCCTATGTATGTAAAAAATGTGGTAAAGCCTTCACTCAGAACTCGTCCCTTGTTGAACATGAGAGAACTCACACTGGAGAGAAACTTTATAAGTATAGTGAATGTGAAAAAACTTTCCGCAGGCAAGCACAACTTAGTGAACGTTATGGGATTCATACTGGAGAAACGCCTTATGTGTGTGTTGAATGTGGGAAATCCTTCAGGCACAGTTCTGCGCTTGTCTGACATCAGAAGCTTCATGCCGGACAATAAAATTTGGGATATAACCAGTGTGGAAAGACTTGTACGAAAATGTCATTTGTTTCTCAGTTCTTAGGAGTTTGAGACTCAGTCTTCATTTGGGATGAATGTTTTATATGTTGAACAAGTGGCAGTGTGTTTTGAAAGAAAAGCGACTTGGTACTGGGTAGCCTTGACTTTGATGTCTTCTCTGACACGTAATGGGTGTGTGAGCCTGTTTTCCCCTCTCTCCTCCCCCAAGGAATAGTGAGGCTACTTGTTAGGGTTGTCTTGAGAATAAAATGAGCTGTATATAATAAATAAGTGCCATTAATTAGTTTTCAGTTATAGAAGTTCTAGAAGTTTACTAATGTGGCTACTGAAAACAAAGTTCAGCATGGTTTTTTTTTTTTTTTTTTGTTCTCATAATTATTTTTTTCTTATGGATATTCTTGACATTACCGTGCCACTGCCATCTCCTAGGATTTTTGGCCTCTTCAGTAGTGGACACAGGTTGCCCTTGAAACTTATCCTTGAAAACCAAGGCCCTAGAAAGATCTTGGCCTTTGGAAGTGTTGGAAGTGATGTGCCCTTCTCATTATGTCATATCAGGTCATGATGTCAATATGACTTATTACTAGTAATGTTACTTTGATCATTATGATAAGCTGGCATCTGTCCGGTTTCTCTACTGTAAAGTTATTAATTTTCCTTTTCTAATTACGAAGTATCTAGTGGAGAGATACTTTGAGACTGTGTAACTATTCTTTTTCCAATATTATTGGCCACTAATTTTCAAATCTTTTGAGGAATCTCTCCAACACCACTTATGTATGTTTTCACTATGGCTGCTGTAACAAATTATCACAAGCTTGGTGGCTTAGAGGAACAGAAATGTATTCTCTGATTTCTAGAAACCAGAAGTTTGAAATCAGTTCTATTAGGCTGAAGTCAAGGTGTTGGTAGGGCCACACTCCCTCCAAAGACTTTAGCAGAGAATCCTTGCTTCTTCCAGCTTCTGGCATTCTTTGGCTTTTAGCCACATCATTTCCATCTCTGCCTGTCTTCACTTTGCCTTGTCTGTCTAACCTCCCTATGCCTCTCTCTCTGATAAGGAAATTAATGATGGCTTTTAGATAATCCAGGATTATCTATTTGAGAGCCTTAATCACATGTGAGAAATCTTCACGATGGAAGGTTACATTCACAGGTACCAGGGAGTAGGACCTACCTGTCTGGAGGCTGCCATCCGGTCCATTGCAACTTATTACTGTGGAATTTGCTAGATGATTTTTCTATTTCCATCATTACTCCTTCTCCCTTATTTAACAGTTAATTTATAGCCTAATAAAAGTTTAATAAGAATTTTATTCTATGGATTGCAATCTACTACTATCATAATTTATTTTCTTGTTCAAATTGTTCCGGATTTGGCCATTGGTAATTAGAATGTTTGTTGTAAGGAAGACCTATCCCTTCTCCGTTTATGTCCTTTTGACATGTCCTCATTCTTTCAGCACTTTCTTTTTGGCACCAGATGGTCCAGGCTCTTTTTAGTACTCCTGCTTCTGCCCCAGCAGCACATCATTGGCCTGTCTAGCCCTGCTCCCATGATCCATTCCTGAGAACAAATGGGGGCAGTTCACGAGGGAAGAGGACTAGCCTCTTCGCTGGCCCCAAACTCACTTTTCTCAGCAAAACAGATCCTGCATTAACAGGGCCTACTGTTCTTAGTTTAGAGAAGGTGAAACTTTTCTTAAGGCTGCTCATCATCTCTCACATGCTAACATACCTTGGTCTTTCATCACAAGATGTGCTTCCTGGCTGACAATGTACACTTACGTTGTTAAAAATATCACCTATGGTAAAGACTTCATCAATATGAATAAATTTAAATATTTAAGACCTTTATATAGTCTTTCATATTATTTAAATTTTTTATTTTATCCCACTTATTGTAATAATGTAATAGGCTTTAGCAATATTTCTTAAATTTGACCATCAAAACTATATGGCAGGCTTGTTAGAATTCTGGGCCCTATCCCGATTCTGTAGGCAAGCCCTGAGAATTTGCATTTTTAAGTTCCCAGGGGTGCAGATGCCACTAGTTCAGGATCCACACTTTGACAAGCACTGGTCTGTTAAAAAAAATACATGAGAGAAACACTCTCCTTCATTCTAACTATATTTATAATGCTCTTAATATGCTACTGTTCTGGGTATGGAGGATATAGTGATAAATAAAGACAAAGTCCTTGCCCTCAAGACTCCCACCTCTAGATACTAAGACATATTAAAATTTACAGCAATTAAAAGTGTGATATTGGTACAAGGATAGATAAAGCAGTGATACAGATTTAAAAGTACTTGGCTTGTATAATGAGTAAGTGTCCATTAAAGACAGTACTGCAGAATGGTTTCAGGACTAGTTTGTGGAATCTAGAGAGTCTATTTCAGGGCTCCCTAACCCCCACACACAAATCACTTTTGAGTATTCTTTAAGGCACTAGGTCTTAAAATGGGGGAAAGATAGATGTGGTTGCTCTGAAATGGATGTGGCTGAGGATGGGATTTTGACAAGTCCCCAGTCTTGGTTGACTTGCAGTAATGAAACCTGTTAGGCTATTAAGCAGGGTCTTGGAGTTAATCTAGAAAGGCTCTAACTTTACTGTTCTATCCCTTCTCTACCCCAAAACTTAGAGAATCTCTCTCTCATTTCGATGGTCTTTCAAGTAAGTGAGACACAGATGTAGTTCTAGGACAATTAATTATTCAGGAAAAAAAGTATACCAAAATAAAAATGAACCAAAATAAAGTTTAAAATGTAAAAAAATAAAGAATGAGAATATAGGTGATTCTTTATCTGATACAGGTTGGGAAACGAAAAACAACAACAAAAAACTGACATTACAGATTACCATTTAGTAAGAAAAATATGACTATACTAATGGGAAATGAACAAAAAGTTAATTTAAAAAAATACGAAATGGTCTGTTAACCTATGAAAAACAGTTCAGCCTTCCTGGTAAATCAAAGAAATACCAATTAAATTTATTAAAGTTTTAATACTATGCAATATACATATGACATAATTGTACACTTTGAGCCTAAATCATCTTATTAAATAACCACTGTCACTCCAATGAATTTAACAAAAGAAAATTTTTTCAATACATTGAATTGACAAAAATGAAATGGCTGGTGCCAGCCCATGGCTGGTACACGGTTATGGATGAAGTACAGTGAGCTCTTGTAGATGGTAAATGAATAAAATGGTAAAAACCTCTCTAGAAAGCAATTTAAGCATCAAAAGCTTTAACAATATTTAAATACTTTTCGTTTCACAATAGATGTAAATCAGACCATTATGCTGTATACCTTAAACTTCTACAGTGATGTTTATTATTTCTCAATGAAACTGGAAAAAATATTTCTAAGGATTGAAGAAAAACAAGACTTCAATACTTTGACCCAGTAATTCTGCTTCCATTCTTCCATCCTAGAATCATCAGAAATACACTTGGAGGTTTCTGTACAAGCACGTTTGACCACGGTCTTACTTAGGCTGCACATAACAGAAACCTGACAGAGACTTAGATAAGAACCCCATGAGTTTGGCAGTCCAAGGCTGGTGCAGTAGCTCCTCCAGGCATGCCATTAGGATCCAACCTCCTTGAGTCTTTCCACTGGAGCCCGAGCATGTGGCTGCCTTCCTTATGTCTAAAAATGAGCCCGGTACTCCTAGGTTTCATGTCTCTGCTCCGGATAGGATAAAGGGAGAAGGACAAAGGTTCACGTTGCCAAATCTGTCCTTTTGCATCAAAAAACCCAGTAGCTTTATTAAGCAGACTTCCACTTGTACTCACTCTTTTTAGTGTTATCAACTACAGTCACCAGGTTATACGTTAGATCCTAACTTGTATCAGACCCTTACTTGTAGATGACCCACTTGTATCTCGTAACTTGCCAGAGCTGTCACATGACTACCCTTAGCAGGGGCAGGGGAAGTGTGCTTAAAAAATGTAATTTACATACATACACGCCCCACACGGGAAATAACATGTTAATAGTCTACAGAGTCAGCATTTCAAGTCAAAGGTGTATTGATGGGTGGACATGTTTTTCCCTTACTAAATTTTTTCTGTATTTTCTAAATTTTCTATAATGAACTTGTATTATCTTTATAATATGAAAAAATATTTTTTTTAAAAATACCCCATATACTCTTAAAGACTATACTTATTCATTTTCATCTTCACTGTCGAAAGAAAGGAGGCTACTGTTTTTGATTTGCTTTTGCGAGTTCTTTTTAACCGAGTCCTGCTCATCTGCCTCATCTTCCTTTGTCTTCTTCTTTTTTGAGCTTGCTGTTAAACCTGAATATTTTTCATCGGAGGAACGCTTGACTGGTTTTCGATACATGATTCTCCCATCAGCTGAAGCTGGTTCTTCATCTGCAGCAAAAACAAAGGTAAACAACTTCCTTCTCTCCTCATTACTTTGCCTTGAAGAATCAGAAGGCAAGGAAATCTCACGCTGTATTTAAGGATGGTCTCGAGTCAGCTCAGTCTGGTCTGCTCCATCCACTGCCTCTAACTGCATGCAGCCAGACATGCAGTCCCTTATAAAAACTCACTCCCTGAAGTGTTCCAGTCCTCCAGGAATTACAATCAGGCTATAATTTTAACTATTTTGAAAAGTGATTGGAACTCCAGCGTTTTCCAATGTAATAAATATTTAGGAATAATGAAAAATACACTATATAGCACACCACACTTCAGGCAATCATTAAATAGATCTCTGATTAGTCTGTAAACCTAACCACTTATTATTTTAAAAATAAGATGTTTTTACTTAAATTTGCACTTAATCCTCTTAACAACCCCATGAGTAGACATAATTATTGTTTCCATTTTACTGATGATGTAACTGAGGCTGAGAGGTGAAATAACTTGTTCCAGGTCACATATCTGGTAAGTGTTAAAGCCAAAGTTTGAACCCAGGACTGTGTCCTTCGAACTTACCATACTATTATATAAAATAATTTCATACTCCGGGCTCCTTAAACTGTTAGAAAAGCCAGAACACTCTGATGTACCTGCTTTGGCGGCCTTTATTTCTGCTTTAATTTTCATGGCTTCTTCAGCTGACAGGTCTCCCTTTTTTAAAACCACAACTTGGGGCTGTTCGTCTTCTTTGTCACTGTGATCACCATCTTCATCTGGGAGCTGGGGCTGGATTCTCTAGGGGAAAACACAAACACAATGTGTAAGCTGCTGACCTTGAACCAAATACAACCACTGTCTGTGAGAAACTGTGATTACTAAACTGAGAAGGGAACTCTACTGACTATATGTGTTTGGCAATGAATTTTCAAGTAACTCTTAAAAGCCTAACCTGTCAGGTAGGGGAGAGGTCTAGCTGCCAGTGAGCCTGGGGTGCTGTCCAACGAGATGAGTTTCCACCTCAGGAGGACCCCAGCTTGCAGTTCCCAGAGTCAGGGGCCCTCTGCTTCACGTAGGCTGCATTCCCAGCCTACTCAGGGCAGCCTGCTCTTCATCAAGCCTTTGTACTTCCACCTCTCCCAAAGGGTGGCAAAAAATAAGCAACCACCACCAAGCACAGAGAGCAGCAAGTAAGAAGGTACTCTTTCTCCCACCTGTGCATCTCTCCTCCCTTCCGACAGGTATGTTATCAACTGTTATCTACGTGTATAAAAATATGGAGTTATCTAAATCATTTTGTATACAAACAGGATACAGTACATAATACTATGTGATGTGCTCTTTTCTTTTTAAATTATGAAACTCCCCAAACATAAAAAAGTGTAGAGAATAACAGAAACCATGCACTCACTCACTATATACATGGTAACGTTTGGCCAGTTGATTTAGATTTTTAAAAAATATCAGACACCATAAAAGCCCCAACTTTTTACTCAAAAAAAAAAAAAACAACAACTTTGTACAATATCTTGAGATACATATAGAATTACTTATTTTTAAAAACAACTGCCTAGCATTATGTATGTGGTCATCTCACGGTTTATTTGACCAGTACCTCGTAAATAAAAATTTTGCTTGTTTCTAGTTTATTTCTACTATGATAAAAAATTTGCATGTTTTTGTTCACATTTGCAAACTTCTATGTAAGATAAATTCCTGGAGGTGAAACTGCTGGGTTGAAAGGCATGTGCACCCATCACACAGTAGTTAAACAGCTTGTTAGCCACCTCTCACAGAGCCTTGTCTCTCAAGCAGGATGACAAAGCCCTGAAGGATCTGTCCTTGCCCTATGACCTCCACCACACTCCACCACGCTCATGGTCTCTGGACTCCAGCCAGGTTTGAGTGTGCATATCCATGAACATATTATATTAGCTCCTTTGCCCTCCCTCTCTCTTAAAGTTCCCAGTGCCTAGGAAGCCCCACTGACTCTGGCCAACACTGACTCAAACTACCTTCCAGACTTGGATCCTTTCGAAGTGCTCTCCTGATCTCACCTCCTATCTCTCACTGGGAACAGCTCTCATAGGTAGCATGTACCACACTGTTACTAATGTTTTTCTGTCTCTATTAGGTGAGCGCCTGTGAGAGAGGTACCATGTGTTTCACGTCCGTATGTAAGGCAGAGAGCCTGGCAAACAGCGGGGACAAGAAATATTTGTTGATCTACTCATGAATGACCAATAGAATGAAAAATGATGAACTACCTGGAGCCCTGCCAAGGGCTCGTCCACTTTGTCTGCATCCCATGTCTGCTCATCACTTGACAAGTGTATTCTCTTTAATGATATCCATGTTAGTTTGCTAGTCATTAATTTTGCCTATTTTTCTCTAAAATTTCCAATAAGTGACCATAAATAAGTAGGTAATTAATACGTACTCTTAGCCAAGAAAATGAGAAAATGAAATAAAATCATTCCTGGTGTTCACTAGATCGTGAATCATTAATTCTGACTTTTTGTTTATACAACTGGCTGGAAAAACAAGAGACCAGTCTAAAGAACAGTGGCGGCAACCAGTGAAGACTGTTCATAGCCTCTCCTGAATTTACTCTCGACAAGGTGAATACGATGATTTAGCTCAATTACATAATGAGTTCCCATGAAACTTTTCTTTTTATCAGATCACTAGAATGATTGTATTGCCAAACTCATTAAGAATGAAGCTGTTTTCACAAACAAGGACATGGGGCATTTCTCTACAGAAAAGTCTCTTGACTAAATAAGCAATCCCAAATCACTGATACTAATTGGAAAGACTCTCCCTCAGAGTTCTCCTAAGTTAGCATTCCAAGCTGTACCCTTCAAAGTTTTGACTATGAACACTGATCATCGCCAGGACCTCAAGCAAACTATAAAATCAGGTCTCATAATTTCTTTACAGCTGAATCCACGTCCCTTTTCTCAGACGTCATCCTCTTTGTCATCATCACCGTTTGGTCCTGGGGATCCCTGATATGTTATCTCTAACCAAAAACAGCTCCTTGTTGCCTACTGAATAGTTCGTAAGGCCTCACCTCTATCTGCCCCACAATCACGTCTACATACAGTCCAGAATTCACCATGTCTACATTTTTCCCAATGTTGTTGCTTCCATCCCTATCTGCTGACCTACCTATGTATCAAGATTCCATCAGAATATCCCCTTCTCCATGAAGCCTTGCCTGATGACAAGCATAGTAAACTAACCAATGTAACTTGTCACTCACTATTTGGTGCCAGGCACTGTCCTAGGTGCTGGGAAGAAAGATAAGGATTAAGATACTTAGAGTTCGATTTGGTGGTGGAGATATACAGGAAGTTAAGTAATTGCCATGCGAAATGATGCGTATTACATCATTTTGGATATACAGACAAAATGAAGGACAGAGGAGGAGTAACTGGGGGGGCTTTGAGAAGTTTCATAGAGGTCATGTCTTCTGAAGGCAGAGATGAGGCAGGCAGGAAGGTGTTAAAGAATATGGCATTTGGGGAGCCATCTTTTTGTCCTTTCAAAGCCTGGCACAGTGCCTGGGTTTAGCCCATACTCACTGGATTGAGTAATTTCACATAAATGAGTCTTGTTTCCTCTATCAAGCTCTAAGTGACTTGAGGGGTGGGTCTTAGTGCAAATGCTGGATACAAAGTGCTACATAAATTCTTTATTTCGCCACACATGCCCTAAGCACAACAGTCTCTGTTAGGGAGGCTGGTTTGGATGTGAACCAGTTAGGGCTGAAGCCTGGGAGGGCTGAAAAGTTGACTCCCACCGATCCCATCCCTAAACTATTCAAATGTGGCTCTTCCCTGAAGCTCCTCTTCTGCTACTCAGATCCAGGACATCTGCTTACTTTTTTTTTT
>NW_011888816.1:1356907-1363193 GCF_000151845.1 Pteropus vampyrus | reverse complement strand
GGCGGGGGGCGTCTGGACTCTCTCTGACTCTCAAAGACACTGATGGACTTTTCCTTTCCTTCTGTGTATTGGGCGCACGCTACGAGCTCCGCACAGTTTTAGTCGCTTGGGCTGAGCAGTGACATGGAAAAGAGAACCCTCACCCAGGAGTTTGGCTCTGTCTTCCCTCGCGTTCTCGGTCCTGCGGTACCGTAGCTGGCCTCTTTCCTCTCTCGGAACCTTTGTCCGAGGGTTGGCCCTGGCTCTCACCACCTTCTGCGTATTTCCACATTACTGACCTTCCTGAAAGGGAGAACTTATCCATGTTCCAAGCACGTCTTTCTCTTTGGAGGGCCCGATATAGACTCTTAGATAAGGGACTTTTAAAGTGCAGTTTTACAGCGATTTTTTATTCTCACAACCCCTATTTTCTCAAGGAGACCCCTCCAGTTTCTTCCTTTTTTCGTGGAGAGGAGCGCTGTCATTTTTGCTTTTGATAAACCCTTTAATTTTCACTAATTTCTTGGTCCTTTGTTGTTCTACGTACCCCACGTCTTACATTGCATAACACATTAAGAAGTCTTGTTTTTTAAAGTTGATTTTGAGCTGATCTGATGGATCTCAGTGAATGTTATGAGTTGTAATGAGGAGAGGCTTATGTTAAAACATGGAGGAAATTGTGAACTTTGGGCGTTTGAGCCTTCCAGCAACATCAGTGCTTCTAGCTGTCAATATTAATTCACTTCTGATGTTTGTTTCATTGACCTTTTCCATCAATCATAACCTTACCCGAACACCTTCTTATGCTCTTTTCCACCTAAAATATTCCTTTTCTTCCACCATTTCCAGTATTCAGAATATTAATTAGCACACGAATTGGTACATAATTGGACCAAAATGTTCATCGTGCTTTCTGCACAATCACAGTATTTGTTCAGCAAAGCCGGCCTCAAGCAAGAGAATCGATGCCAGTGAAATGATTGGAGCAAAGTGGTGTAGTTCGTGCCTGTCAAAGAACTCTGCTCTGTCCATATCCATCATTCTGGAAGTGAGGGAAGCAAGGATATTATTCACAGCTCCCCTTTGTGATGGCAGTGATTTCCATGGGGAACTCTCCTACTCTTTTAAGTTTCTTAGTGAAGTTCAGGTTGATGACATCCCAGGTAAGTGCCCTTGCATTCTCAGCAGTCCATAAACCTGGAGCATGAAGTGGGCACACAGGAGGAGAGAGCCCATGCAGTGCTCTCTGCAGCTTTTACTTTTGTGCCCATGAAGGTTCTTTCTTGGGATACCATGGACACCACAGGTTGCCGACTGAAGTTAGAGAAATGAGAATGTGAAATTGAAATTAATGAATTTGAGTTTAAGATTTCCTTTCTGAACTTAATCATATTTGGTCACATGCACCATAGGTATTTATCTGGACTGTAGAATAAAACATCTTATGGTCTTTTTTAAAGCAGAAAGATTCTTTTAAAAATTTATTGTTTCGTTGAGGTATAACTTACATACGGTAACATACACAAATCTTAAGACGGCTGCTCAATGAATTTTTACATGTAAACAGACTCTCGTACCACCACCCAGATGAAGAAATAGAACCGTTCCTGGTCCCCAGGAAGTTCCTTGGCACCCTTCCTGGTTAATAACAACCCCGCCCCCAACCATTGTTCTGATTTCTATCACCGTCGATTAGTTTTACCTATTCTTGAACCTCGTGTAAGTCATACAGTATTTGTTTTTATTCTGGCTTCTTTTACTGAATATTATGTCTGAGAGCATTGTTTATCTGTTGTACGTAGCAGCAGTCGATTCTTTTTAGTTGTTCAGTGTTCCATTCTGTCAGTATACCATGATTTGTTCTATCGATGGACTTTTGGGTTTCTAGAGGAGCTATTGTCAATAAAGCTGCTGTGACTGTTCAACATATTTTAAGGCGGACACATTGAGGACCTCAAAGTTGAAAGAATTTTACAGTGAATGCCTACAAAGGACTCCCTGTAATGTCAACTTACTATGACGGCCACACAGGAAATTTTCATACTCCCTTTATCTAACCTTTGATTAAGCCGCAGCATAAGGAAGTGGTTAAGAGGAGAAGCCCCAGAATATCTGCGTTCAATTCCTAGCACTTCTCACTGACAACATGTCCTCAGCCCTCGGTTCTGAATAATGCCAGAACTATTTACCTCCCTGTAGTTTTTATTTCCTTTTATCTCACTGTTGGCATATGACCTCTGCTGCCGCTGCTGCTATTGCTGCTGCCGCTTTTGGTAAACATTTCATTTTGGAATAATTTTAGATTTACAGAAAAGTTGTACACTTGTAGAGATCAGTATTCATCCAATCACTAGCTCTCTGTGAACCTCTCTTCTTTGATTTTTTTCCCTACCAATCCTAGCTGCTTTGGCTTCTCCAGACTCTCAACTACTGCTCAACTCAGTGAGACCACCAGGTTCGCATCCGGACTCCCCTCCCTGCAGAGAAGACGGGAGGCCAGGCAGTCAGGCCGGGGCAGTCGAAGGGCTCACTCGTTGTTTTCCTTCTGTCAGATTCACTTGATTGTTCTGTTTGTTGTCTATTGTCTGAAAACTTACTGCATATATTTTGCCCAGTTTTGCAGTTACTTAAAATAAGAGAGTTAATTCAGTCTCTGTCACTCCATTATGGCCAGAAGTAGAATTCTGGGTCTATTTTTGGTCATATTTACACCTAGGTTGTGGCCTTTCAGTCTCTGTTTTGACAGCGTGGGACGTTTATCAGGGCTCTGAACTCTGATTTTGTTCCTCTAATCTGTGAGTCTGTTAAAAACTGCTTAAAATTTTAGCCTGTTGGCTGCAGCTTTCAGAACCTGCAATCTCTTCTAGGGAAAAAACCGCCTCCAGTGCTGTGTTCCCACCTCTGGGCTTTGGGCTTCTGTCCTCTCTTGGATTTTGGCTCCGTAAGACCTTCTTTGGCAGGTCCCCAGTGCCTTCAGGTAGATGTTTACTATAGTTTTTTTCTGCTTTTCTAGTTGCTTTCTGGCAAGAGGGTTGGTTTGAAATAAACTAGTCCTTTAGTTCCAGACAGTAATGGTAAGAAAAGCCTTACTCTCATCAATTCAGTTTTATTTCAGGATTTAAAAAGTCTGTATCTGAGGAAGCATAAAAAGTAGAAAGAAGATTAAAACCGGTCCCGTTAGCATAAAGAAAGGCTGTAACTGCAACCCACGGTAGCGTCATCTTTCTCTGCCACTGTCCTGCCTCGCAACTCAAATCCTGGCCCTGTTATTACCGTTATTACGGGACATGCTTCTTTGAATGGCTTGTAAGTTTTTTGTTGGCAACTTGACATCTTAGATAATAAGTATGTTAAGCAACTCTGGGGACTGGTATTCCTACCCTCTGGGGTTTGTTATTTGCTTGTTTATTTGTTTAGCCACTGGCTGGATTGTTTTAGTGAAGTCTTTTCCCTTCCCCTTCCCACAATGAGAGACCTCTGATGCTGCTCCTCAGAGCAGCACAGCTTTAGGTATGCCCAAAGTCACCCTGGATGACAGTGGTTTGGGGATTCTTTTCTCTTTCCCTGACCACACTCACTTGTTTAACTCCAGGAATACCAGCTGATTGCCATATGGTAGGACAGCGCCTTACAAACTAATCCAATTTAATTCCGGCTCCTTTGAAGGAATAGTGTTTGAGATCTGTGTTTGATGTTTGTTCTGACCTCAGTAAATCTGCTGCCCCCTTCCCCAGACAGGCCTACATTTTAGCTTGTATCTTGAAACTCCTAATTGCCATTCACCACAAGCTTCACTGTCCTTGAGACTGCAGTTAGGCTTGCTCTGTTCTCCATGCTCTATTGTAAGTGGAGTCAGCTCCTTTGGAGAAACTATCAGTTTTATAGCGTCTCTTCCCACTTAGGCAAAATGTCCGAGCCCAGACTCTGGAGCTGGGGACAATGACAGTCTTCTCTCAGACACCTCTGCTCTGTTTGCTAAGTGTTCGTTGGAGCAGCATGTGTGTAGCAGCCTAGAGTCCTCTTGACTTGCCTCTCCTAGTGGGGAACCACTGCCTCACGAGCCAGGACAAGGTGGTTAGGGCCTCAGTGTCCTCAGCACCTGTGTCCAAGGTAGAGCCTCATTCCCTGAGTGGGGCCTGAGTGGAAGAAGGGAGCCGCCACCTCTCAGCAGCACGAGAACCTGATGGAGTTGTCATTACTTGCATTGGAGAAGCATGCGAGGGTGGTGATCAGGAGCTCAGTTAGACAGGTTAAATTTGAGCTGTTGCCTATTGGACAGCCAACAGGAGACGTCAAGTAGGTAATTAGATGTAAGAGTCTGGGGCTGAGGTTTAAATTTAGGAATCCTCTGCATGTATGTAACATTTAAAACCATGAGATTTAACATCATCGCCAGTGGACTGGATATGGGTAGGACAGAGAGGAAGATCAGGGCCCGGGCCCTGGAGCACCTGCTGTCAAGAGCTCAGGGAGCTGAGGAGAGTGAGGAGTGGCAGCAACTGAAAAGGGCGTAAAATAAGAAGAGGAGTTTTATGCTGCACTTGCAAACACCTCTAATGGCTTCTTATCTTTTTTCTAGCTGAGTTACGCAGTGTGACAAATTGTCAGTCTAACCAACCAAGGTAAGGAAAAAACCTCGTTAGGGATGTAGTTTTCCTAAAATAACATTTAGCATTGTAAGGAATACTTGGAACAAGGGGAACTTATTTCAGCATTAAGCTTGGTCCTTTGCTACCTGGAAATCTGGAAAAATCACATCTCCCCACTCCCTGCCCCATCACCTTCCAGCCTAAAAGATGGGATCAATAGCATAATTCTCCCTTGGGATGGCCCATTTTGTTTTTGCTGTGAAGAGGGAAATCAGAGACAAGCAGTGCTTAGAGCTGCTTGGAATCGACTCCCTTTGAGTTGATTTCCAGTAAAGGCTCGTGTAGGTGACTGTCCTGAAGCACATCAGTGGAGGCTGAGGGCCACCAGGCCTCTTTTAGAAGCGGTAGATGGAAGAGGGTAGATTTTGGGCTTTGCTGAGGAAACTCTCAGTACAGAAACATTAGAGGCAGTATGAGACTCATCCTTTTTTAGTTTTCTTTTCTCCAGTAAACTTAGCTGCTACATTTTTTTGTCTTTAGTAATGAAGGTGATGCCATCAAAGTTTTTGTGCGGATTCGTCCCCTTACAGAGGGTTCTGGGTCAGTTGATGGAGAGCAAAACTTATGCTTATCTGTGCTCTCATCCACGACTCTCCGGTTGCACTCCAGCCCTGAGCCCAAGACCTTCACGTTTGACCATGTTGCAGGCATGGACACCACGCAGGTAATGGTAATTTTGAGAACTTAACTTTACATTTGTAGCATGTGAGATTCTGTTATTTGTAAGGATTTCATTTCTGGTCTCTGATTTCAGATAAGAAAGAACTTAACTTTACATTTGTAGCATGTGAGATTCTGTTATTTGTAAGGATTTCATTTCTGGTCTCTGATTTCAGATAAGAAAGCTCAAACATTCCACACATGTATTAAATTTAATTTTATTAAATAATATTTCTTCCTTCATTAAACTTTGTACCAGAATGACAAGCCTGCTTTACTGGCCCTCTCCATCCAGTGTTGGAAGTTAGTGAAGGTGTACGTGTCAGAGCCACTTAGACGATCGATAAGTACAATTGAACTGGCTAGTTTAAGGAGACTGTCTTAATTAGTTCTGGCAGCTATAATGAAAATATCAGCGATTGGGTGGCTAGAATAAAAAATATTGATTTTTCGCAGTTCTTGGAGGTTGGGAGGTCTAAGATAACAAGGCCAGGAGAGCCAGTGTCTGGTGAGAACTCGCTTCCTGCCTTGTAGACATGTGCCTTCTCACTGTGTCCTCACTGGTGGAGAGACGAAGGGACAGAGAGGGTGGGGAATGGGAGAGTAAGGCAGAGACAGAGACCTAATAACCTCCCAAAGGCCCTATCTCCAAATAGCATCACAAATGAATTTGGGGCTGGGGCGGGGGGGCGGGGGACACAAATATTCAGTCTATAAGGGATAATAGATTTAAGATTACTATGATGTCAATAACTGTTTTTCAAATTAAGGACAATTTAGTTAAGGTCTAGTCAGCACTATCCAGTAGAACTTTGCGGCGATGGAAGTGTTCTATATTTGTGCTGTCCATTACAGTAGCCTCTGGCCACATGTGGCGATTTAAGTTTGATTAATTAAGAATAAATAAAATTTAGAATTCAGTTTCTCAGATGCACTAGCCACATGTGGCTATTGAGCACTTGAAATGTGGCTAGTGTACCTAAAGACCTGACTTTTAA
>NW_011888816.1:1339041-1356857 GCF_000151845.1 Pteropus vampyrus | reverse complement strand
AGAACTTAACTTTACATTTGTAGCATGTGAGATTCTGTTATTTGTAAGGATTTCATTTCTGGTCTCTGATTTCAGATAAGAAAGCTCAAACATTCCACACATGTATTAAATTTAATTTTATTAAATAATATTTCTTCCTTCATTAAACTTTGTACCAGAATGACAAGCCTGCTTTACTGGCCCTCTCCATCCAGTGTTGGAAGTTAGTGAAGGTGTACGTGTCAGAGCCACTTAGACGATCGATAAGTACAATTGAACTGGCTAGTTTAAGGAGACTGTCTTAATTAGTTCTGGCAGCTATAATGAAAATATCAGCGATTGGGTGGCTAGAATAAAAAATATTGATTTTTCGCAGTTCTTGGAGGTTGGGAGGTCTAAGATAACAAGGCCAGGAGAGCCAGTGTCTGGTGAGAACTCGCTTCCTGCCTTGTAGACATGTGCCTTCTCACTGTGTCCTCACTGGTGGAGAGACGAAGGGACAGAGAGGGTGGGGAATGGGAGAGTAAGGCAGAGACAGAGACCTAATAACCTCCCAAAGGCCCTATCTCCAAATAGCATCACAAATGAATTTGGGGCTGGGGCGGGGGGGCGGGGGACACAAATATTCAGTCTATAAGGGGTAATAGATTTAAGATTACTATGATGTCAATAACTGTTTTTCAAATTAAGGACAATTTAGTTAAGGTCTAGTCAGCACTATCCAGTAGAACTTTGCGGCGATGGAAGTGTTCTATATTTGTGCTGTCCATTACAGTAGCCTCTGGCCACATGTGGCGATTTAAGTTTGATTAATTAAGAATAAATAAAATTTAGAATTCAGTTTCTCAGATGCACTAGCCACATGTGGCTATTGAGCACTTGAAATGTGGCTAGTGTACCTAAAGACCTGACTTTTAAATTTTAGTTATTTTTAATTAATTTAAATTTAAATAGCCACATAATGGCTACTATATTGGACATCACAGATCTTGATTACCTTATACACATGAATGTTTTTGGTGAGACATTTAGATTTTAGATATTTTCTCTTTTCATCTAGGGCATGGCTGGACAATGGAAATATAAAGTGAGCCACATATATAATTTAAAATTTTCTAGAAACAGGTATAATTAATTTTAATTTGTATCTTATTTAATTCATTATATACTTTCAACATGTAATCAACATAATGAGTCTACGGCCATGCCACCCTGAACAAGCCCAATCTTGTCAGATTTTGGAAGCTAAGCAGGGTCGGGCCTGGTTAGTACTTGGATGGGAGACCACCTAGGAAGAACAGGTGTTGTAGATGTTTAAAAAAAAAAATAATGAGATTTTTTTTTTCATGCTCAGTCTTCCAAATTTGGTGTGTATTTTACAACACATCTCAAGTTGGAGTAGTCACATTTCAGGTGCCAAATTGTTACATGAGGCTCGTGGCCACTGTATTAGACAGTGTAGGTCTAGGAATTCTTGCATTGTTGATAAATTGCATCTACTCATGTGTAAAAATGAAAATAGAAACCAGATATTGGTTATTTAGTACATGCTTGTGAGAAAAGCACTGAAGAACATGTAAGATTATATTTTTTATGCTAATACCAGTATAATATTTGCATGTAATATGCAAAACAAAATTCTATGTACTGTCTAGATCTGAGCCTTAAACCTATAATTGTATAGGAAATTGACATAAATATGTTTAAAGTTTTGTCATCTTAGATGTTTTAGCCTTTTTAAAATAAAATAATTTCCATGTTATCACAGTGTTAAAAAAATCTAAGCACACAATTTTTATTTTTATTTTAGAATGTGTTTAAGAAAAATGTTTTCATTTTCATGAAGTGCTAACGTATTTGGCACTTCCGTTTGTAGGAGTCTGTGTTCTCCACTGTGGCCAGAGGCATCGTGGAATCCTGCATGAGTGGTTATAATGGCACCATCTTTGCGTAGTAAGTTGTTGACTGTGTCCCTACGTCAGGGTACGACGTTAAGTGCTTCTATTGATTTCCTATGGCTGATGTAACAGGTTACCACAAACTGGTGACAACACGAATTTATTGTTTTACATCTTTCTGTCAGACAGATGTCTGACATGGTCTCACTGAGCTGAAATCAAGGTGTGCGCAGGGCTGCGTTCCTTCCTGGAAGCTCTAGTGGGGAATCTGTTTCCTTGCCTTTTTCAGCTTCGCATTACAGGCCACCGAATTACCTGGCCGTCAGCCCCCTTTCTCTGCCTTCTAAGCAAACAACGTGCAACTCTGTCCCCTTCCTTAGTCACATGCCCTCTGCCTAGAGCTGGGACGGCTTCTCTAATTTTAAGGACTCATGTAATTGTATTGGTCCCACCTGGATAATCAAGGTGGCAGGGATTTAACTTCACCTCCTGGAGAAGAATTATCTGCTTATATTGCAGCAGGTTCTCGGACATAACTCTTGTTCATATCGATTACCCTGTGGCAAAATCGGTTTTGTTATCCTTAGTTTTGCTTGAAGTCGAAGAACCCGTTGACAACATTAAGTGAGGATTACTGTACTTGGAATCTGTAAGGAGGATCTGCCTTTTCTCCCCCATTTATTTATATATATGGCATGGACTTGTGTATTTATACCTTAGGTTATAATCTAATGCTACCTTATATTTATCTTGTTGCTCATATTGTTCTGTCTTGGCCATTGGGATCTATCTGAGGTTGGTTTCTGTGTCCCATTGATATGTCGCATCTTTTTTTTTTTTTTTTTTTTGAGCACTTCCTTACTTTATGATGCTACAAGATGCTTCTGGCTCATTTTGTATTTTACTGTCCTAGGCCTAGAATCAGCCATTTTGCCAAAGAGCCCTGTTTACTTTTATTGGAGAATGGTATTTAGGATCCAATATCTGGGTGGAGTATCATTGCTTTTAGGCTGCCTCAGACAGCTGAGTAATATGTGTATATATACTAAGTCATGTATACAGACGGATCTATAATTGTTTCTGTATCTATCCATTTGTATATATATTAAGCTAAACAAGAGTTCATACTGTTGTCTCTGACTCTAATCCAAGGGTTTATAATTCACATGGGTTCATTCTAGCCTTTTTGTCTTGTTTATCTGCAACTTTCCTTGCTGACAAACCTGGCTCCCACCTTCTGTCATCCATTTATTTATTTGTTTAACCCCAGTGCACATGTAAAGCAGCTTCAGAATGGTTAGCCTATATCCCTTTGATATACAAATTGATGAAGTACAGTGTTTATGTACAGATCTTTTTATTTTTTTTAAGCCTTAACAGTTTCCAGTCAAAACCTCATTTTCTAAAGTCACTTAGGTTAGCTACTTTTCTACCCTCCCTCTTCAGTTCATTTGTGTCCTGTTCTTGTAATCAGCAGGAAGCCTTCTTTCCTGGGGTCTTTGACACCCTGCTTGGTGTGTTTTGCTTATTTGTTGAGTTTGCCTGCTTTAGAGTGCGCCCTTTAAAATGTACAGGTCTGTAGTGTTTTGACAAATGCAGAGAGCCACGTATTTACCACCCCAGTACTGAAGAGAACGATGCCCACTGTTTGTCCTTTTTGTAGTCAGCCACGCCCCTCCCCTCAACCGGATTGTCAGGGTGTGCTAATACAGTTTCCATTCCTGTAGCTTTGCCTTTCCAGAGTGTCATGTGAATGGAATCAAACAATATGTAGCCTTTTGGATCTTGCTTTTTTTCTCTTAGTAAAATACATTTAGGATTCATCTATGTTGTTGCGTGCATCACTAGCATATTCTTTTTTTTTTTCTTTTCCGAACAGTATTTTATTGTATAGACATACCACAATTTGCTTATCCATTTCCCTGCAAAGGATATCTTGGTTGCTTCCAGTTTTTAGTGATTATAAATAAAGTTGCTTCAAACATTCGAATATTGTTTTTTTACGTGAGCATAAGTTTTCAAATCATTTGAGTAAATACTGGGAATGTAATTGCTGGGCTGTATGATTAACTTTACAAGAAACTGCCAAACTGTCTTCCAAATGTATATTTAAAGTGAGTGATGATCCCGAGTGTCTAAATGTTGGCAGCCTTAATATTGCTAGGAATTTAATACTGGGATATAAGCTGGAGATCCAGAAAGCATTGAGACAACTTTGGCAGTACTACAAGGTGAATTTTAGTATCATTTCAGAGTTGTCTCATGAATAGGAATATAATTTGTAGTGTAATTATTTTTTTCTTTCTAACAATAGACTTTTTGAAAATTAAAATTTCTTTTTAAAATTTCTTATTAATTATAGTTGGCATACAATATATTAGTTTCAGGTTTACAACAGTGATTCGACATTTATATATCTTATGAATTGGTCACAATAAGTCTAGTAACAGTAACAGATGGTTACTAGACTTATTGTGACCATTGTTATTGACTGTATTCTATATGCTGTACATTGCATCTTCTTGACTTATTTTATAACTGGAAGTTTGTACTTCTTAATCCCCTTATCCTTTTCTGCCTATTCCTAGCAATAGACTTTTAAATTTTATTTCTAACTAGAGATTTTTTAATAGGATGTAGTGAATTATGTCATTCATTTTGAGCAGCTGATGGTTTTTTTGTCTGTATCCTTGGTTCAGCCATAAGTTGCTCAAAACACAAGAAAATAAAAAATACATTAAGAAGTTTAAATATTGTAAATACATTTTTCCATGAAAATTTACCTTCGCCTTTTATGGTAATTTTTATTCAGTTTTGTAAAGCAGAACTAAATGTTCTCTGTGATGAGGCAGATAACTTTTCTCAAGAGAAAAAAAGATTTTTGTTTTCACAGAATATTTTGAATGGTAAAGTTCAAAAATGAATTTGAAATAAGAGACACAATTGCCAGAGATTATAAATCTCTAGAACAGTTTTCTTTGGGGACCCTGTAGGTGCACCAATTATAATGTTTAATTTGTGGCATGTTTATTAATAACTAATGAAAATTGCTTTTGGTAGTTGAGGGTAGAAATGAGAAACACTTGGAGAGAAATGAGTGTTTGACTTCTTAGTTGGGTGAGCATGCTTTCTGGTTTACCTGAGACCCTCCCAATTCTAGAGTAATTGTTAATAGTGTTCCCTTTATTCTCAAGTATGGGACTCAATACTATCCATTTCTCATTCCGAGTTACCAAAGAACTTTTTTCCTCTGCCTACACAAGAAAGGTAAACAACTAGACCACACTGTTTTCTTGCTTTGGGAGTACTTAACCAAAAAGTAAATTCAAATTTTATATTTGTGTTATGAAAGCAAGCTAAAGACATTTGACACCCTAACTGACATCTATCTTTAACATAAACTTTTTTTATTTTTAGTTTTTTGTTACTCTTGTTTCTCAGGATAACTGAGCAGATAGGACATTACACACAAAAATTAAGCCTAGAGTGTAAAGGTTTTTTAAGTTGCTTTATTTTTAAAGGAAGACATTTTAGTATCTTTTAAAGGGAGAATTTAGGAAAGGAATTGCTGTGTTATTTAGAATAGCAAAAATTGGAAGAAAAAGTCCAGTTCGTTCTGGTTAAATTATGATACATTGAAGAGTAACAGTGCAGCAAACAAAATAAAGAAGTAGATCTCTTCTGACTTAGGAAAATATCTGAAGCAAAACATGAAAAACAGGTTACAGAGCAGTATTAAGAGCGTCATTTCAATGCTGTAAATAAAAATTAAATGAAAACTCTGGTGCTTGTGTTCGTATAATCCGGAAGCATTTATCAGGCAATTAGCAGTAGTTAGCTAATTAGTAGTAGAATAGGAGAGAAAGAAAATGGATCATTCACTTTTTACCTAATGTAATTCAAAAAAAGAAAGACAATAAACTCTTTGTGGGGAAAATTTATACACTAATAGACCATATTAGAGTAGAAGGGTAGTCTTCTAAATTTTATGTGTACAAATAATATATAAAACATTTCTTTTACAGTGGGCAGACTGGCTCAGGAAAAACATTTACTATGATGGGTAAGTAAATTAAAGATTAACATTTGCTGGCTTAATCTCTGTTGATGAAAACACCTAGGACATTTTGGGGGAAGGTATAATTTCTATTCATATATGATGTTGACCTCATAAAATTAGGAATATTTCCTAGGCTTCTGTCAGATTGTGAGTTCCAAGGTAGCAAACCCCATGTTTGCAGCTGTGTTCCCAGCTCAATGCATAGCACGAATAGGTGCTGAATGAACAGTCTTTGAATTGCATGTAGTAATTTTTATATAGTTACATACTTGTATAACCACTACCCAGATCCAGTTCTTAGTCAGCAACCATTCCCGCTCTCATTTCCTGAAGTATGTATTACTCTGACTTTATCATCATTAGTTTTACTTGTTTTTGAACTTTTACAAATGAAATTTTACTGTATATGCTCCTTTAGGTCTGACTTTTTTCTCTTGGCATTAAATTCCTAAGATTCCCTATGTTGTTGCATGTAGTAGTAGTTTATTTCCGTCGCTGTATAAAATATTATTGTATGAATACACCATAATTTTCCATTCTACTGTCAATAGATATTTGCATTATTTCCATTTTGGGCCATATGAATAATGCTGTTGTGAACAATTTTTCTTGTATGTATTTTTTAAAGTCGTTTCTGTTTTTCTGTTGGATATAAACCTAGGAGTGGAATTGCTGGATCATAGTCTATGTATATTCAGCTTTAGTAAATACTGCCAAACAGTTTTCCAAAGTGAGATATGGAAGTTTCAGTTGCTCCACCATCCTTGGCCACTTTCGATACTGTTAGTTTTTGAAATTTTAGCCATTCTGGAGGGTGTATAGTATTATCTCATTGTGTGTTTGTTTCCACTTCCCTGATGTCTATCGACAACTGAGCAGATTTTGTATGCTTTTTGGACATTTGAAGAGCTTCTCTGGAAAATGCCCATTCAAGCTTTTTTCCTACTTAAAAAGCTAGCTTGTCTTGTTTTTTTACTCTTTTGTAGGAATTCGTTATAAAGTAGAGAGATATTAGCACTTTGTCTATGATATAGATTACAGATTTTTCTCTGGGTTTTTAATTTGTCTTTTGACTTATATGGTTTTTAACTATGCTAAAGTTTTTTTCTTTTATGTGGTTACATTTCAGGGTTTTTAAAAATAGTTTCTGAATTGTAAGTTGTAGTAAGAAAGGTCTTCCCCTTGCTGAGGTTATAACATTATAACAGTTGAGACTTACGCCAGGCTTTCTTTAAGGCTCTGGTGCGCTACTTGAATACAGGGTAGTGTCTGGGCTCTTGTAGAGCTTATATTCTCAGGAGGGATGTACCATTACAGGTAAATAAATGTCTAGTAATTAGGCCAGAGGTAATAAGTGCTATGAAGGAAAAAAAAAAAAGGATGGAAAAGAACAAGGGAGGTGGGTGGTCAGGAAAGGCTTCTCAGGAGGTGATATTTGAATAGAATTATTAAGTAGAATGAGACTGAACCATGAACTAACCAGGAAAAGAATCTTCCAGGCAGAGGGACTCAATGCATGGGCTTTGAGGTGGGAGCATGCGCAGGAGTGTATGAGGAACAGCAAGAACACTCACAGGACTCGAGTGGAGTTTTCCAGAATAAGAGGCCAATAGGAAGGGGAGTTGGAGCTGTCGCCTGAGGCCAAGTCATGTAGGACCTAGTAAGGATTTTGAATTTTGTTATGAGTGTGATGTACAGTCAGTCATTGGAAGGAAGGCTTTGGTTTTTGGTTTGATAAAGAATTATGTGATGTAAAGTATAATTTAAAGGATTACTTCAAGCAGCTGAATGAGATAAAGACTGTAGGAGGAACTAAAGGATTAGGAAGGATCAGGGGGATGCAGGGTTAGCAGTTAAGGCAGTGGAGTAGGCGAGGGATGGTGAAGGGAGCTAAAGAATGTGCTGACCATCTTTGTGTATTATTTCACAGGAAAATGTTATAAAATTATCTGCATACTCTAATATTATTTGTCCTCTTTGTTCATTTACTTACATTTTCTTTCTCTATTATATATGTATATATTTAAGGTATAATTTGCAAAGACTATTTAAATATTCCATGTGTAGCGCATCGAGACAATGATAATATTAAAAATTTTTTTTCTGTGCATTTATTGTATACACCAGCCTTTCGTTAGTTCCTTTGGTTGCTAAGGCATATTAAAATGATATTTATAGTAACTTATAGATATTTTCTAGCTATATTTTTTTCTGGCTTATCTATATATCTATCTATATCTATATCTATATCTATAGCTTGAATTAGTATTCCATAAAGTCCTGCTGTTTACATATTCACTCACCTCTCCTTCTTTCCCTAATGTTAACAAAATAGAGGTAGGACAACTCTGCATTTTTCTATCTCTGTAGAAATCTTTTGAAATATTCCTACAGTATGTTTCTTACCTACTTGGCTTTTATTGCCCAATTTAAATAATACTAGCTAATGCTAATCTTTAATAGTAATCTGTGAGGTAGTTATTACCATATTATCCCCATTTTACAGTTAGGAACTCAGAATAAGTAATTAGCCTATGGCCACATGGCCATTGTGTACAGGTCCATAAGACCAAATATTATAAACAAGTAAAGTACAATTGTTTGATATTTCTGCTAGTGTTGGTACATGGCAGGAAGAAAATTTTCAAGCTTGGTACCTAGATGGATTTTTTAATTTATTAAACAGCAACTACTTTTTAAAGTTGGTCAGTGGCTATTGTAGGTCTTCAGTCCTGTTGATAGGCAGGTTCTATTATATGATCTCTCACAGACCAAAGCTTAACTTGTCTGGGGGCACACATAGGAAACTGATTATATAATGTGTCAACTTATTTCTGTATAAATTGCCTTTCAGTGTTGCCATTTTGAAAGACTCCTGTATTAAGAACAAAAATGAACAGCTATATATTTTACATTTTTTAGGACCATCTGAATCTGATAATTTTTCTCATAACCTGAGAGGAGTAATCCCACGAAGTTTTGAATATTTGTTTTCCTTAATTGATCGTGAAAAAGATAAGGTAAAACTTACTTTCAAAATAAAGCAATTCTGTTAAATATCTAGTTTTGAGTAGCTAGCTACTAATTAGGTCATGGTACATGGAGGCTTGTACTTTACAATGTGGATAGGCTAGTGTGGCATAAAAAAAACCTCAGTTCTTAAAATTAAAGATTCTGAGTTTTTGTTTTCTAAAAGTTCTTAGTTTGTAAAAGATGCATCATCTGTGAACTCAGATTGCTGGTTTAAAAGAAAGAATATAGTGCTTCTTAGGCTTTCAGATTTTGCAAGAGAGAAAGTGTAAACAAAATCTTAACTGAGGAACACAGATTCTCTGAGCTCCATCAGCAACCTGGACCTCGGCTCACGGTTGACTGCGAGTTGATTAGACCCTCATGACGTCCAGTAGTGACAGGCCCATCGTTATCTCCTTAGCAGCACCTGCTGCCACCTGGCTGTGATCTTGTTCCACAGGTGGTGTGGCTCCGTCATCCCTGGGATGTGGGCTTCCCTCTTCCATCGGCTCCCAGATTGGGCTATTCTCAAGATTATGCTTCTGTAGCTTGGGAAATTCCAAGCTTAAGAGCCATTTGTGTTCTGTGTTCTAGTACATGCGTACCATGGACATGGATACATAACATTGGTTTACCATTTACTCCTTTGCGGAAACTACCCCTAACCACTGCATTTAGACACGCCTGTTGCATGCCAGGGACGTGTTTACTGCCTTGCATTTCTGTGGTTAAAAATTCTATAGAGAGGCTTTTAAAATAAAATTTCAGTCTTTTAAAGAATATTAACACTTGCTTCAAATAAAACTTTATGAGGAAGTTCAATGTATAAGACGGATAAAAATGGAATCGTCCATCCAGACTACCCAGTTCCCATCTTCCTGGCCTAGTTCTCAGCACTTCTGGAAACTTTAGGGCTCCTGGGACCACAGTGATGCGGCTTTAGAATATAATTATGTGTTGAAATTAGTTATCTAGATTTTTTAACTGACTTTATGTATTTTGCATGGTGTAAAGGATAATATTGTAGGAAATTTATACTTGTGAAGCAAGTGAAAGATTAATGTTCATAAAGATAGGAATGAATGTATGAAAATAATATATCTAAACGAGGCTTCTCTTTTGCAGGCCGGAGCTGGAAAGAGCTTCCTTTGTAAGTGTTCATTTATTGAGATCTACAATGAGCAGATCTATGATCTACTGGACTCTGCATCGGCTGGACTGTACCTAAGGGAGCACATCAAGAAGGGCGTCTTTGTTGTTGGCGCGGCGGAACAAGTGGTGACCTCAGCTGCTGAGGCCTATCAGGTGTCCTACCTTGAGTATTTTGATCCTCAGACACCATGACATGCTGTGAAAAGCACCTCAATCTCAACCAAAGCAAGAATTGAGCTGCTAAAAATATTTTGTAAAGGCATAACCCAGAATGTTTATGGGAAGGAAAGAATAAAGAATATGACAGTATTTTATAGGTCTCCCCTTAGTTAAGATAGAACTGAGCCTCTGGGTTTTGCACTATCTTAGTGCTGCTCATTCTAATCAGGCATTCCTAAAAACCACTCTGGAGGTCCCGGGGGACAGTTCATAGTGTTCATATTTCTTTAGTGGTTCCTCCTGGGAACTGCCCCTTTGAGGAGCTCCTGGGATCTCTGCCATTTAAATCAACTGTACATATTATGACCTTGCTACTCAGAAATATAGTTCTCAGACTGTATCACTTGGGAGCCTGTTCCAAATGTGAATCTCAGGCCCTACCTAACACCTCCTGAGTCAGAATCCGAATTTTAATAAGATCCCGAGGTGATTAGTAGCATACTACAGTTTGAGATGTTCTGCCCTGTGGGGTAGGTACCTGTATCCCTATTTTACAACTATGGCACTGAGCTTGAAAAGGTTCGACTGATTCCAGAGCCTGCAGTCTGAACCTTCACCTACCCTGCTTGCCATTGGGAATAGGGACGAGAACAAATACTTTATAGACCGAAAGCGCTAATAAAACTTAGAGCTTGAAGGTTATTTGAGATTTATCTTGTTTAGCTTTCTTATTGTCTAGGTGAAGAAAGGGTTTGGAGAGATTTTGTGATTTGTACTAAGTTAACACAAACGGAAGATGGCAAAACCAGTTCTAGATCCTATGTCTTCTGATTTCCTGTTTGTTCTCTTTTCATAATGTGGAGAGGGGACAAAAAGGAAAGAAAAAGGAAAATACTTGGAGTTTATTCCTCGATGGACCAGTATTTTTTCTCGCTACTGTTTACACATTTCCAACTGATGTTAGTGGCTGTCATGGCCACTTAGAAGTTGTGATGATACATTTTCCTTTTGCCAGGTGTTGTCTGGAGGATGGAGAAACAGGCGTGTGGCATCGACATCAATGAATAGAGAGTCCTCTAGGTCTCACGCAGTCTTTACAATTACAATAGAGTCAATGGAGAAAAGCAACGAGACTGTGAACATACGGACCTCTCTGCTCAATTTGGTGGACTTAGCAGGATCAGAACGGCAAAAAGACACCCATGCAGAAGGGATGAGGTTGAAGGTAAGGATGGACTTGTGACCTTCACTTGAACTTGTGTATGAATTCTTAGTAGAAGTCAATACCAAGCTAAGTGTTGTGAGTGTTACAAAGGAATAAGAAATGTCTTCCATCCAAAAGGTGTAGAAATTTTTGTTGTTGAGTAGAGATAGTAAACATACATGGGATAGGACAAGTCTGTTCTCAAATAGCAAGAGTCTTTGAATTCATTCCAGACAGTACAGGTGGCAGCAGGGGACAGAGGAGAGGGAGTGACATGGACTGCTCAGGGGAAGCATGGGGAACCAGGATTTGGGTAGGGAGAGAGGAACAGGGAATACGTGCCTGGCAGGGAGGCCTCTTAAGAGTTATTGTGGTTGCAAAGTGAGTATGGCATTTGGCATAAGTAGGCCTAGATCGTTGAGGACCAGGAGTGCCAGGCCAAGTTTACTCTCAACTCTCCAAACACTGGCAAACAAAAGTTTTGTTTTTCTGTGCAGAAAGCCCGTTTTATAAGGCTTAGCCATCTGGCCCACCACTGGCCATCTGGCCCACCACTGCCAGATTCATGAGGGGAGAGCCGAAAGAGAAAGGAGACCGGTTGTGCTGTTTAGTATTTCAGGGCTGAGGGTTAAGGACCTAGCCTTAGGCTAAGGTATTGACAGTGGGGCCAGAGGTTCTCTATAATATGTACTGCCAGTATGCATGCATGTATGTATGTATGTATGTATGTATGTATGTATGTATGTATTATAATGTGAATTGTCAATAAAATATGCGAGTTCTGTAGGATAAATGAGGGCTGGGGGCGAACAGTTGAAAATGGTGGAGATGAGTCTACTTTTGGCATTAAAAATATGGATTTGAGCCTCCTGAGGCAATCTCAGGCTCGTGTTTCTATTAAGACATATAGCAAAGAAAAATAGCATATGTGTATAATAAGACATACACTGGGCCTATTCTAAAAGCTTTATATGTATTTACTCATTTAGCCTTTCCAACAACTCTGGGAAGTAGGTACTATTATCCTTTCTATTTTAAAGAAACTGAAGTAAATTTTCCTAGGGTACACAGCTAAGAGTAGAGCTGAGATTCGAACAGAAGTTTGTTGTTCAGTTCCACAGACAGTGCTCTCAGCCTTTCTGGTTTACTGGATGGTAAAACAGGTGGTGGCCGCTCTGAACTCAGTGCATCTTGCTTTATAATTTCGACCCTTTCTCTTTTTTTTCTATGCTCCCACCACTGCAAACTTAGTTACCGACATATGCTACCTACAGTAAAAATCCAGTCTAACATATTTAACCTAAACATTTTTTTCTCCCAAACCACTTTTTAAAAGGGGTTTTATTATCCTATACAGAATTAGACTGAATAGTCTTTTGTAGTAAATCCATCAGTGGCTTTATGGGACATGGAGTGAGTTATGAGTTAGCACGCCCTTATCATGTAGCAAACATTTTAACATAAAAGCATTGAAAAATATGCCTATTAATGCATTACAACTTTTTTCCTGTTTTTTTTCCTAGTTTTTATCTTTATAGGTCAGTTTAAAACTATTGCAATCATGAGGTGATATTGATATTTTTCCTTCAAGTCACTTTGTATTTGCCTTTGAATACTAAAACTGCAGTGTGTGTCAAATAAGAAAAGGTCAGGGGATAGTTGAGGACATCTATCTGCTGAACAGGTAGTTATCCTTAACTAATACTGTCTCTGACTTGCCTTTCCATTCACTATTGTCACCTTGCTAGGTATATTTTAATACAAAATGCTAAACAGAAACCAGTGCACCTAAATTTTTGTTCTTTTCTCCCGATGCCGTAGGAAGCAGGTAACATCAACCGATCATTGAGCTGCCTGGGCCAAGTGATCACCGCACTCGTCGATGTGGGCAATGGAAAACAGAGACACGTTTGCTACCGGGACTCCAAGCTTACCTTCCTACTCCGGGTAAAGCAGATCCTTGGGTTCCTGGGCCTTTTGTTGGTTATGCTCATGATGGCTAATGGGTGGACAATTTCTCAGCTTTGGTGGTCAGAGTGTACGTTTTCTTTGCTTGAAAAGATCTGTGGGTTCTTCTGTTCGTATCATTAAACAGGATTCCCTCGGTGGAAACGCCAAAACGGCCATAGTCGCCAATGTTCATCCTGGACCACGGTGCTTCGGGGAAACCCTGTCAACGCTGAATTTTGCTCAAAGAGCCAAGCTGATTAAAAATAAGGTAAAATACTGAGTACAACGATTAATTTCCTCTCTCTCACAAAGGAGAAATTGGTCATCCTTACTCCAGAGGTAGACCCCTTGATCATCTTACCATGGTCAGAGTGTAGGGGTCCACTTCACCTCCTTTCCTGCGTAGACCAGTGTGTCGGCTTAGTCATTCATTCATTTCATTGAATTATGACCCTCGGGTTGGGTATTTGTAATATGAGGAGGAAAAAATCACTAGAGCTTCCTGACTATCTCTTGGAATTTATTAGAAGTTTTTGGAGAGTGGAGAACTGCAGAGGCGATTAGAATTATGATGTCACTGATGTGACTGTGATGTCAGAATATTGAGGAGTGCCTTGTAATGAGGCTGGCCATAAAAATCAGAAGCAACTAGAAATGGCTTCTTATAACTCATGAAACAACAGAACGGGGAGCCTTATACTAGTCACTATCAATGGTAAGTCCCCTGCTGCAGTGAAAGTGGCTAGGGTACCTGGGACCTGTTTAAGGGTGATCTGTTTCAGTCTTTCTTAATGGGCAGACCTGGCCTAAGAAAGGAACACGGGGACCTTGGGGCTGTCTGAGGGCTCGTTCCCTCACCGGAGCGTTGGGTGTTTCACAGCTGGGTCTCTTTGATCTGGTTTGTACTCTGCCATTCTCATTATCCCCTAGTTGGTCTGTGGGCCTTTCTGAGCCTCTTAGATGTCATCTCAAATAAGACATTTCTTTAAGAGAATTTTTTTTTTTTTTTTAGGCAAGGCAACCCTTGGTTGACCTCACAGATTGCAAGGACCTTGTCAGCTTGCAATCCCTTATTTTTATTTTTTTATTTTTTACATCTACAGCACCTGGTCTTCTTGGTGGTCTCTCATCCAAGTACTAACCAGGCCTGACCCTGCTTAGCTTCCGAGATCAGATGGGATCGGGCTTGTTCAGGGTAGCATGGCCATGGGCAGACAATTTCTTAAAGAGACATTTCTTTAAAATACATTAAGTCTGGTAATAAAACAGATGGAGCTGTCACACCAGCCCTCCTTCCAGGATGGCTGTTAGGGAGTTCAGAGTTGAATTCCTTTGGGAGGGAGGTTTCTGCCGGTGACGGGGCTCAGGCCAGCCCTGCAGCTCGCCACCGCCTTATTGTGAGCCATGACAGAGGTCATTCCCACTGAGGAGTTGCTCTTCTCCGCGGGACGGTGCCGTACGTTTTAGGAGGAAGGTGCTGTCGGACCCCAGGGTATGTTCATGTCATTAGACAGGATTTCCTTGGTGGTAATAGACTCAGCCCAGCAGGGCCCAGGGCTGGTCAACAGAGCCAAGAACTAAGTGGGATGTCATGGAGGAGGGAAAGGGTCTCTGGCTGTGGCTATGAATGCAGAGAAAGGAAGCTCCCTCTGCTCCGGCACACTGTGGTTCCGGTGGCCTTTTGACCGTTTGTGAGACGGAAGTGCGGTTTTGTTTGCTGTTCGTCACTCCAAATCATACAAACAAATATAAACACAAGACTATACAACTCAAAAAAAAATGTCCTTTTAGGACACGTGAAACTTACCGGATTTCATTAACCAGTGTCACCATTAAAAAAAAAAAAGTAATAAATTGAAAGAAAGTTCCAGATAAACTTTTAGAAATCCCTTAAAAAAGAAAATGTCCTTTTAATGCGTATTAAACAACTCTTGAACAGGCGGTGGTAAATGAAGACACCCAAGGAAATGTGAGCCAACTGCAAGCTGAAGTGAAGAGGCTCAAAGAACAGCTGGCCCAGCTAACCACAGACATGTACTCCCAGAGAGCTTTCTCACCGCAGGTAAGATGAGCACAGCGTTCTCTGTCCTGAGGGAGACCGCGCGTGGACATGAGCGTGAGAACCCTCTGATGACAGGCACGACACAGCAAGGAACCCAAAGTTTTCCACAAGTATTTTTCTGTTTATTTCACCTACATAGGAACATGGTACTCTGTCTATTACCAGATACAGATTCCAGGTACTGAATTCTGTGAGAGATGTGGGAAGGGGGAGGAGAAATAATTTTGAATAATTCATTTCTAATAAGTGCTACAACGACGTGCTAATAAACTTTATTTAGATCTACTTCTAAGATTCTGTTATATGTAATCTAGATATATTTACTAAATAGGATGAGGGAGACTTATTTTTCTTTAAAGAATAGCTAATATGTGGACTGGGTTAACCTATGATCTGGTGATAGTTTGATTCTTTTAGATTGAGAGCTGTCAGTTAAAGGCTGTTTTAGCTCTTGGCTTGGTCTTCAGATTTGAGAGATAAACATTTTTTCCCCTTTCCTTTTCTTATTGGATCAATTACAGACAAAGACGAGACTAATTACATGAAGTATTTCCAAGAGGCAATGTTATTCTTTAAGAAATCTGAACAGGAAAAGAAGGTAGGAAACAATTAACATAAAGTGGATGTAAGATATTTTAGGCTTTACTGTGCGGTGCCTTTCTGAGTGGAATAAATGGCACCAGTAAATAAAACCTAAAGGAAGGCTGTGAAAAATCTAATTTTGCCTTTGAGATTAAATGGAAAGTTAGCGTTTGTTGCTTAGTTTGTGAAAATTCTGGGAAGCTGCATTACTTTTCATGTTTAACCAAATTATGAATTTTTTAAGTCTCTGGTAGAAAAGGTTACCCAATTAGAAGACCTCACTCTCAAAAAAGAGAAGTTTATTCAGTCTAATAAAATGATCGTGAAATTCCGAGAGGATCAAATAATGCGCCTGGAGAAACTCCACAAGGAATCGCGGGGAAGTTTTCTGCCTGAGGAGCAGGATCGTTTGCTGTCAGAATTAAGAGACGAGATTCAAACTTTGCGAGAACAAGTGAGTACATGACTTTTACACTCTTTCTACCAAGGCAGGTATAAATTTGTCATCAGATTTTTAGAATACAATGGAATACAATGGAAGGTGTATTAAATGAATTCAACTGACAGTATGATTGCATCATTTATTTCCTGCCATTTTCTAAAATAGTAGATAGAACCCTAAAGGAATAGGGAGGAAGTTGTGATGTTGCTATGGCAACACTCAGCCCTAGCAGGCCACGCCTACTTCATCCCAGTGGGCCTTGTGGTTAGCTGAGTCAGTCTCTTTACAGTTCAGCCCTTTAGAGTTTTGTTGTTTATCCTTTCCCCTGGGAAGGACAGAGAGTTAATACAGGAACATCATTAAAAAACAAAGATAATCGAAGATCAGTTTTGTATATTTTTCCAGAGGTTTCATGCATGTTCAAGCTAGTATGGATAGATATTTTTACACAAAAGGCAGCTTGCCGTCCTCCCTTATCTGCACTTTGCCCTTTGCCTGAGGTGCATCTCGGAGGGCCTGCAGTCCTGATCAGCAGAGTTTCCTTACTTTTTCATTGTGTTAACGTAAGCAGTCCCCTTTGCACGAAGGGTCTGCCACAGTGTATGCCCTTGTGCTTATCTCCTTAGGTGCCTGAGTCAGAGTTCCAAGGGCGCAGACCCAGTGGTAGGTAGATCGGGAGTCTTGGGATAGGCACGTTCTCAGTCTCTGACCAGACGCCAAGCTGCTTTCTGCAGTGGCCACAGCAGGCTCTGCTGGCAGTGCACAGGGTATTCACATTTTCTAACAGCTTTTCAGAAGGACTTGTTCATTAAGTCTGTAATTCTTCTGGCTCACAGATAGAGCACCACCCCAGAGTTGCAAAATATGCTATGGAAAATCATTCCCTCCGGGAGGAGAATAGAAGACTGAGGTTATTAGAGCCTGTGAAAAGAGCCCACGAAATGGACGCCCAGACCATTGCGATGCTAGAAAAGGCTTTCTTCGAAGTATCTGGCACAGAGAAAAATGACAAAAGTAAGAAGCGATTGTATTACATGCCTTCTGGGGCAGGGGGCCTGTTTTAAAGGCCATTTTATTGCCTTGCATTGGGAGGGGTCGTCATTTTAGCCTCTAGACCTGGTGCTAATTTCTTATATATGAACTTATTTTTTTATGTTATCAAAAGGCATTTTCTATACTTTTTTCTCAAAAATCACAGAGTCTTAAATTATGTAGGCTACCATATATCTCTTTTGTGGATAAAAGGTTGATTCAGATATTATTTTTAATTTTTATTAAATAGAATTTTTCCGTGTTAAGTATATGAAATGAAAAGT
>NW_011888816.1:1320562-1338991 GCF_000151845.1 Pteropus vampyrus | reverse complement strand
GTAGAAAAGGTTACCCAATTAGAAGACCTCACTCTCAAAAAAGAGAAGTTTATTCAGTCTAATAAAATGATCGTGAAATTCCGAGAGGATCAAATAATGCGCCTGGAGAAACTCCACAAGGAATCGCGGGGAAGTTTTCTGCCTGAGGAGCAGGATCGTTTGCTGTCAGAATTAAGAGACGAGATTCAAACTTTGCGAGAACAAGTGAGTACATGACTTTTACACTCTTTCTACCAAGGCAGGTATAAATTTGTCATCAGATTTTTAGAATACAATGGAATACAATGGAAGGTGTATTAAATGAATTCAACTGACAGTATGATTGCATCATTTATTTCCTGCCATTTTCTAAAATAGTAGATAGAACCCTAAAGGAATAGGGAGGAAGTTGTGATGTTGCTATGGCAACACTCAGCCCTAGCAGGCCACGCCTACTTCATCCCAGTGGGCCTTGTGGTTAGCTGAGTCAGTCTCTTTACAGTTCAGCCCTTTAGAGTTTTGTTGTTTATCCTTTCCCCTGGGAAGGACAGAGAGTTAATACAGGAACATCATTAAAAAACAAAGATAATCGAAGATCAGTTTTGTATATTTTTCCAGAGGTTTCATGCATGTTCAAGCTAGTATGGATAGATATTTTTACACAAAAGGCAGCTTGCCGTCCTCCCTTATCTGCACTTTGCCCTTTGCCTGAGGTGCATCTCGGAGGGCCTGCAGTCCTGATCAGCAGAGTTTCCTTACTTTTTCATTGTGTTAACGTAAGCAGTCCCCTTTGCACGAAGGGTCTGCCACAGTGTATGCCCTTGTGCTTATCTCCTTAGGTGCCTGAGTCAGAGTTCCAAGGGCGCAGACCCAGTGGTAGGTAGATCGGGAGTCTTGGGATAGGCACGTTCTCAGTCTCTGACCAGACGCCAAGCTGCTTTCTGCAGTGGCCACAGCAGGCTCTGCTGGCAGTGCACAGGGTATTCACATTTTCTAACAGCTTTTCAGAAGGACTTGTTCATTAAGTCTGTAATTCTTCTGGCTCACAGATAGAGCACCACCCCAGAGTTGCAAAATATGCTATGGAAAATCATTCCCTCCGGGAGGAGAATAGAAGACTGAGGTTATTAGAGCCTGTGAAAAGAGCCCACGAAATGGACGCCCAGACCATTGCGATGCTAGAAAAGGCTTTCTTCGAAGTATCTGGCACAGAGAAAAATGACAAAAGTAAGAAGCGATTGTATTACATGCCTTCTGGGGCAGGGGGCCTGTTTTAAAGGCCATTTTATTGCCTTGCATTGGGAGGGGTCGTCATTTTAGCCTCTAGACCTGGTGCTAATTTCTTATATATGAACTTATTTTTTTATGTTATCAAAAGGCATTTTCTATACTTTTTTCTCAAAAATCACAGAGTCTTAAATTATGTAGGCTACCATATATCTCTTTTGTGGATAAAAGGTTGATTCAGATATTATTTTTAATTTTTATTAAATAGAATTTTTCCGTGTTAAGTATATGAAATGAAAAGTGTGATTAAGCACAACGTGGATGAACGTGGAGGTGAGATGTTTGTCCACCTGATTAAGGTCTGTATGGTGAGAGATGTCGGTGTGATCGGACTCATGGTCCACCCAGCAGCGTGTTTCAGTCCTGGTGTTGTGGTCACTGGTCACATTTGCCAGCGTACGCTGTTAGTTATATACAGTATTTCCATAAGTTTACTTTTACTTTGTGAAACGTGGTTTAGTTAGTACTGAATCTAACCTACAGGCTTGGCAGCTATTGTTAAATGCTCTGGGGTTTGGTAGCAGTCTATATTTGCTCCATTTTTAGTGTGAATATTTTCACGGTCTTTTATCATATTCTATCTCAGCCTTTGTTTCTGTTTTGGTTGAAATTGAGCAAGTTCTAATCTTTTTATTCTGTGCTCAAAGAAGCCTGTTTGTCTCCTTGCTTTTTAAAATTTCTTTTTCAAAGCCTTCTTCCTTTCCATTATGACTTAATTAAAGAATAAAATTCTCTAAGTATTTGGGTTGTGGAGAGACTAAGATTTTAGATGCGAAGTTAAAATCAGTTTTTCTGGTTTATTTCACTTACTTTCTCTGTAATGCTCTGTATTTCGTTGGCAATTTTGGCCTCAGTTGTACCTTTACTTACTGCCTATGAAAGTTAATAATGGTCATTTCTGGACCTCACCGTCTTCAAAACATATAGCATTCTTTCGACAGCTGTGACGTGATCAAATTTTTCCTCACTGAAACTCAGTGGAACGCTCTTCAACATAGTCAGTTTTCTAAATAATCCCTGAAAACTAATCTTTTTTTACCTGGCAGATGATACCAAATCCTTTCACGTTGCTGCCTTTGCTGTTTGTCTCCTTTCCTAAAATTCATTGACTCTTAACATTAGCCGAATTGGAGCACTAATTCCTGCCAGGTTCCCCTGGTGGCGTTTCCTCTCCAGCGCTGTGTGCGTTATACTTCAGCATTGTTGGCTCTTGCTCCTAATGGTGTTGCCTTAAATATGCCTCTCCATCCTGTGGCTTCTAGCTTCTCAAAAACAACTTCTTATATTCTTTACCACACTGTATCGTATCTTATGTCTCCTGCTGAGTTATAGGCTCTCGTATTTTAGGGTCCACCTTCCAACCATTTCTCATTTTTCCTCCTTGTGCTTCAAAGCAAATACCTGGCAGAGAACCTAGAAAATGTATTCTGTTATTTTTGTCTTTCAATGACCAAGTTGTTTCCTTATTATCAGGTCAGCAAGGATTCTCTCCTAAAGTTGCAAAAGAGCCAATTTCATTAGCAAACACGGAGAAGTTAAAAGCACAACTCCTGCAAATTCAGACAGAGCTGAATAATTCAAAGCAAGAGTATGAAGAATTCAAAGAACTAACTAGGTAAAGTATAAATACACATTCATGCTTATCTATTTAATATCTTTTAGTGTTAATTTGTTTTAGAGTTTGACAGTGACAATTTCATTGAGCATTTTACTTTAAATATTAAATTCTCATATAGCAACTAACTTGTTTTGACATGAGGGAAAAGGGCTTGTTTCAAATTTTTTTTAACTTATTGTTTTTAAATTGAGGCATAATTGGCACAACCTTCTAGCTGTTTAATAGTGTATTTAATGACAATGTGAATGTTTTACAGGATATACCTGTTGAGCTGAATGTCTGTTGAACTTACATAGAAAATTCCTAATCTGGCCACCAAATTAAATCACTGTTGTTTTGAATTAAGTGTGGGTTTTTAGAAATTTCAGAATTGTTAATATTCTTACTTGATGCTCTTTATGTAATGAAAACAAAGATAAACCACATTCATATTATAGCTAAGATTAATCCTATTCTAAAATATAAAGAAGTATTTGTTTTAAAAATAACATCACATGTGGAACCAGCATGGACTGTTTGGGCTTCTGAAATAGAGCTCTGCCATTTGCTAGTTGAACACCTTAAACAGTCATCAGTCTCTGAGCTGTATTTTACCCCGATGGAAAATGAGGGTAATAATCTAAGACTACCTCTGATTTAAAGAGATAACTGTAAAGTTATGCATGAATATAAACTGTAAAGTACTCTACACATGTATGACATTACTTATTACCTAAAACGCTCAATTTAATATCTACTAGGAAAAGGCAGCTAGAATTAGAATCAGAGCTTCAGTCTTTGCAAAAAGCGAACCTTAATCTTGAAAACCTTTTGGAAGCAACAAAAGCATGCAAGCGACAAGAAGTCTCTCAGCTGAATAAAATTCATGCTGAAACACTAAAGGTAGGTAATCTGAAGCAATACTTCAGTCTTAAATCACTGCTGTCTCATTTTGTTAATAATGGAGTCTGCACAGGTTCTCTCCAGATACAGATAGATCCCCTTGTAGGCAGTTAACCTAGGGTGATGCCAGTTCTGGTGTTCCGATGTAGAACCCCTGACAGACAGGGCGGCATAGGACAAAATACACCGAGGCGTCAGACCTGGGTTCAAGTTCTGATCTGCTACTACCCTTCTTTGGCAGGGTTTCCTAATTTCTGAGCCTCATATTTGTTGTCTCTGAATTGGAGGTGAGGATAATTTAATGGTTTTTTAGGTTTTTTAGAGCATTAAATGAGATAGTAAAGTGCCCGGCCCCTGGTAGGTCTCTGTAAGTGGTATATGTTGCTATAAGGCATCGTGTGCTCAGTTTGCCCTGGAAGGATAGAAATCCTAAAGACAAAGACCATGAAAGGATCAAGGGTAACAGTGGGGTTAATAGGAGGGTTTCCCCCGCAAACAACCAGAGCCTCATAAAGGAAAAAAGCTGGACACCTGAGATCGAGGAAAGAGAATACACAGAAAAGCAAAAGATTAAGAAGGTGCTGCTGCTCGCGATTTGAGCTTTTTGTACTAAATGCTCTGAATGCCAAAAAACGCTTTCCTTATACATCTGAAACTTTATCATAAATAATGTTTATCCCTAACGGCTACCTTTAACACTGATGTTTTTTGTGTCACTTAATAAGAAACTGCTTTTAAAAGTAATTTTATTCATCCATGTGAATAGTTAATCACACGACTGGAATATTTAAAGGTACAGAGTATACAGTGACAAGTCTCTTTCCGTCTGCTACCCTTCCAGCCAGCCAGAAACCTATTTGGAGGGATTCAGTGTCACCAAGTTTTTGGGGGTTTTGTTTTCTTTTTTTTTTTTTTTACTTTACACAAATATTACCATATGATACGTACACATCATTCTACACCTTGTTTTTTTTTTTTTTTTTTTTTGAACTTAACAGATATTTTTGATTTTATCCCATATCTCAAGGGAAAAAAGAACCTTCTCTCCGTTTGGTTTTTGTTTGTTTAAGCAGCTGCACAAGAATGTTGTATGCGTATATCATGATTTGTTTAACCTGAGAATTGCTATTTTTTCTTATAAAGGTAGAATATTTTGCTTTGCTTTTTTAAAAAAAAGATAGTCTTCAAAATCTGTGTGGAATATTCCTTTTAAATACTTGTAGACTATTTCCAGGTGTTTTATAATTTGTGTCTGTAGTCTTTTAGCACGATGGAATTACAGATCTTGAAGCACTGTGACCCTCTAGTGCTACTTCGGTTTATAGCTGAGCAAACAGGACAAAGGATTAAAAGGTTTACCAAGAATAACACAGCACTTCAGATCTTTCGTTGTTCATTTTTAATTATGTGAGTGCTTTACGAATACATTTTCCTTGTTTCAAAAAATAGACCTCTGTATACAAGTTTGGGTTAAAGTTCCCACGGAGCAGCACTGCCAGTCTGGGTCTGATCTAGCCCTTCACCCCTCACCCCGGGCAATGTGTTCCCAGCTTGGGAATCCTTTGTCTTAACAGTTTTGTAGAATAAATGTACATGGACTGAGAAAGATGTGTAGAATTCTTTAACAGACCTTTTTTTTGTTGTGCTTTGTTTTTTAAAATAAGTGGTATCGTCCTACATATGTTATTCCACAGTGGGCCTTTGTTAACTCAGAGATGGATATGCCTTGGATCTTTCTGTGTTAACTAGTACGTAGAGCTCTACCTCATCTTAAACCTAGGCTTCCATGTTTTGGATGACCGTGGTTTATTTAGGTGGTTTCCCGTGCAAGCATTCTCTGGCTTCTCCTCCTATGAGGGAGAAGTGGTAGTGTTAGGACATCTCAGTTTGGAGTCAGTTCTGCTGACTGGCCCCTCCAGGTGGCCTCACCCTGTGCCTTCCCAGGAAGTCAGGGAGCACTCATTCCCTAGCACTGGCCCCTAGAACGGGCATTGTCAGGCTCTTTACTGTTTGACAGTCTGATGGGTGAAAAATGGCATCTTGTTAAGGTTTTGATTTTCATTTTCCTCATTTCTAGTGAGGTCAAATGTATTTTCCTATGTTTGTTGTCCATTTGCATTTCCTTTGTCTATGAATAAAGAGTCCATTTTCTTACTAGTTTACTTATTTTTTCTGATTTGTAGGAATTTTTATGTTAAACTTTTGTTATGCCCAGCGCCAATATATTCTGCCATCATGTTGCTTGTTATCCTTGTATGTGACACTTTCGTTACACAGAAGTTTTAAAATTTTGATACAGCCAGATTTATTGATCGTTTAACTTTATGACTTCTTTTATTCATTTTTAAAGGCCCAGACAATGTCAAGGTCATCAGTATATTCCACTTTCTTTTATAACTGTTTTTCATTGAGATGTTTAATGCATCTGCTGTTTTACTTTTGAGTGGTATGAAATAAGGATTTAACTTAATAAGTCTCTGTTTTTCTCACTAATTTGAACTTTGCACATATAAATTGTCTATTTCTGGACTTTGTATTTTCTTCCAATGTTTATTTGACTATTCATATGCTAATCACTTTTAAAATGACCCTACCCTATAATGTATTTTTCTATTGTCCAGCGAAGTCTTCCCAATTTGTTCCTTTTTTAGTTGTCTCTTCTTACGCATTTATTCTTTGTATGAAGTTTGGAATCAGCCTATCAAGTTTCTTTTTTCTAAATCTTACTGGAATTTTGCTTGAGACTGCATTGAATTGATATTTGTTTCTACTTGTTTTCCATTTGTTTCTGTGCTGCCTCTATTTGATGAATAGAATTGCAATTTTATCCTCTTTGTTCACCGAATTACTAAATATGGTATTTTTTTTTTTTATATGTACTAATGTCGTTTTCCATAACTTTTTGCTGCAGATTATAACTACACCAACCAAGGCTTATCAACTTTGGTCTCGGCCAGTATCAAAATTAAGCCCTGAGACGGGGAGCTTTGGCGCCATGCACACTCAGAATTCTAGCAAATTAGATAATGACATCTTAAATGAGCCAATTCCACCTGAGATGAATGAACAAGCTTTTGAGGCCATTTCTGAGGAGCTTAGATTGGTGCAGGTAATATTTAGTTTTAGAAAAAATTAATAATTAGACATTCATTTAAACAAATTTTCTTTATTATTTTAACTCTATAACTGGTGTATTCAGACTTGTTTAGTATCTTTTTAAGTGTGGATGTGTAAAGGTCCCTGGCTTACAAATCAGCCTACTCTAGTTCTTTTAATTCATTTAGCAAGTCACTCTGTAATCTCCTGGGGCTTTAGGTCTCTCATATGTAAAAAGACCAGTTGCCACTAGCTGCAAGCTGCAGAACTGGTTTATATGGCACAATGCTGTATCTGCTAAAGAAAGTTAAAATAGTTGAATCTTATTACAGATGAAATTTTAGACAGCTTTTGATATATTTGAAATAATGTGAAATTTGTTTGTCTCAGAATTCTGGTGATTTCTTTAATTTTTAAAGGTTTTCCTACTGTCTAGTAAAACTTAGAGTGAGCCAGACCACCCCAAATTCCAAAGTTTTGTCCTTTTTAAAGCGTGGAGGCCTTCCTGGTGAAGTCACTCCATACAATCCTGAGAAAGCTCAGTGGTCTCTAGATTGTTCTATGATTTAATTCGTGACTTTAGTTTTAATCACTTCTTTCCTTTGTCTTTCAAATTACCCACTTTGATGGACCACAAATGTAATTCTGAAATATGAGAAGTCATAAGTATAGTCTTTTAAAGTTGTTTTCTGGCTCCAAACTGGCCTTTGATACCTTTGTCTTCATGAGGTTTTGAGTTCTGTTTTTTTTTTTTTTTTTAATGCAGAAGAAATGGTGGAATGCTTGAGATTTTCATTAAAAGAATTTTTGACAACTGAAGTTTTTGTGTTACAGGAACAAATGAGTGCCGTTCAAGTCAAGTTGGACGAGGAAGAGCACAAGAACCTAAAGCTTCAGCAGCACATTGACAAACTGGAACACCATTCCACACAAATGCAGGAGGTAAGACCCAGAGCATGGCCCCAGAAGTGTGGGAAACGCATCGTCAAAGGGAGAGTCTATAGGAAGAAAATGACTTCACAGAGCCTCAGTCGGGCCGATTTGAGTTGTGTTCTCTACTTTGTTACTCCGCATGCTACTCCGACAATGAGACACACATCGCTAGTCTGAGTTCTGGCCCTCGGCATTGCCAGCGGGCCCGTGCTGTTTGTCTGGACAGTTCAGGGGCTCGCGGCGATCCTTCTTCCCTCACTGTAGTTGTGGCGACAGTTGACTTTCTTCTGGTCAGAGACCTTAGATCTAGATCTGAAAAGCGGAAACAAGGTAATGATTTGGAGCGCGTCTCGGCACGCCAGTATTCCTTTTCCAGCAAATTGCTCTCTTTCCCGCAGCTTTTCTCATCAGAGAGAACTGACTGGACCAAACAGCAGCAGGAGCATCTTTCACAGTTGAATCTCCTTGAAAAGCAGCTTCGGGACACTCAAACGAAGAATGACTGTAAGTGTGAACAGCTGGGCGTTTCGTCATCTGAATACTGTAACTCGGTATCTTTTTACTTATATGGATAAATTTTGTCCCTATGTTTTTGGTTGGTGGTTTGTTTGTTTTAATTAGACAACTGAATTGAGTTCGCATGGCAGTGGTAAGTCATGGCAACATCATAAAGGCTAATTTGCTTCAGGACTTCTCACAAACGATACAACTGTTTGCTTATAGTTTTAATATTGCTTTGAAAGTGAAGTATCATGAATTCATAAGATGAGTCATATTTTAATAATGAGAAATAAACCGTAAGTTATGTTTTGGTGTATATGCGTAGATGTGGGTTTATCATTTGGTTCCCACGGTTTTTTTCTAGTTTATTTTTCCTTTCATCAAAGTATTTGCAGTTGTTTATAATAAAGCTAAAACAAAAAAGACAGCTGTTCTATTTTCTTTGATCTAAGAAGTTACTTAATTTTTACTTCCAATTGGAAGTAAAGTTTTTAATTTACTTTGGAAAGTTCTGGCACATTTCCAAGGGATTTTTGATAAGTAAAATTAGGTCACTTAAAATGTTAAATCTCTTGATTTTTCCCCCCCTTATATTGAATTTTGATGCACATTTTACACGAGAAATGTAGAAAATCAAATGACCTACAAGTCAGAGACAGGTAGATGTTAACTCTTCCTTTTCTGGTAGAAACGATAACAAAAACCATGAACAAGGGAGAGGAAGAAGATAGAAATCTCAGAGCTCCTAGTTCCCTCTGCTTCGTTGTTCAACATCTTTACTGAATATGGTTTCTCCAACTTGTTTTGCTGATTGTGTGAAGATACCTATGGCATTTATTTGCCTACTTAGTAAAAAAATAAGTGTAGAGAAGCTTGTTGAGGATTTATTTTGTTTGCTTTTTAGTTTTGAAAAGTGAGGTGCATGACCTGCGAGTAGTTCTTCATTCTGCAGACAAGGAGCTGTCTTCGGTGAAGCTGGAGTATAGTTCATTCAGAGAGAGTCAGGAGAAAGAACTGAACAGCCTTTCCGAAAGACACATGCATATTCAGCTTCAACTAGAGAATGTCAGGTAGAGTTGTTCTGTTATGGTTTCACGTTGCCTGGTTGGCCTGTAACCCAGGACTACTTGACGTGCAAGTGCTGTAAGCCCAACTCAAACTAGTTAAACACATGAAAAGGTAATCTGTTGGTTCACGGCATTGGGAACCCCAGAGGTGATTTTAATTTCAGGAACAAACGGAATTGAGTCTCACACTGTCAGTGCGCATTCTCTCTCTGTCTCTCCCTGTCTCTCCCTGTCTCTCTCAGTCTCTCTCAGTCTCTCTCAGTCCCTGCTCTGCTTCTCTCTGCGTTTCCCTCATTCTGTCCTACTGTTGAGGGCCTTCCTCCACGTAACAGGGAACAGACCGCCTTACTGCTCCGTATTCCGTCTCCTAGCATAACCACCCCTGCGAAGAAATCCACTCTGCCAACAGCCATCTGTCAGTCCTAGGGAGAATTTGCATTGGTCTTGCATGGGTCATCTGCTTACCTTTGGACCAGTCATACCAAGAGTGTGAGGTGGTGTTAGCCCAACACAGGTGATGTGCCTGTTCCAGAGAGAAAGGTGTGCTCTTATTAGAAGAAGGGATAGTTAAGGTAGACCAAATCAGTGGTTGTCACCACTGCCCACAGTAACTCTCTCGAGGCTGGCTGGTTAGGCAAGTAATCTAAGACGTAAATTGTTTGTTTTCACTGTTTTTTTCCCTTGCTAATTTCAGCCTTTTGTAAAACAACTTAAAACCATTTTGTGTTTTCAATAACTGTCTCCCGGATCTATGGCAATAATTAATAATGGACATTTTGTATGTGATGCCATGAGAATGATATGATTGTGACTGCTCAATCTAGAAAAGCTGCAAATAGACAACCTTGAATTTAATTTTTATAGAAATTGCAGAAACTAAAATCTGTAACTCTGAGTGTTTTCAACAAGGAATTAAAATAGAGTAAGAAAACTCGAGATCTGCAGGCCAGATCTATTCCTAGACGTGTTTTTAGTGGGCTTGCACAGTGTGGTTTTTAAAAAAATTTAGCATAGCATTTTTAAAAATGAGAGTTTTCTTATAAAAATTCATATTTCGGCTTCCTCTTAAAAATCAGTTTGGTGGCACAGGGCCCACATTCCTGCATGGCAACCATCACGTGCTGTTTGAATCACCCTTTCCCTTTAGAGAGGGGCATGAGCTGGGTCAGTACAGCCTCCATCACTCACCCCCGCGCTGTTTCCCCAGCACCAAGGCTGCCGGTCGGTTGTCATTTATCACAAGTGCACTGTTGGTTTTTCTTACACCTGGCATTTGCTTTTAATATTGGAATCACTGAATCTAATCCTGGCTCTGTCATCAACTAATTCTGTGGGATTTTGTTTTGAAAGTCACTCCACTAATCTTATTGGGTCTTAATTTCCTCATGTTTACATGTAAGAGTTGAACTAGATCTAAAATGTTAATTCTCTGTATTTGGCTATGTACTTAAATTCTGTCTTAAAAATATTTAAAAATATTGAGCTTTCCTTGCTTTTTAAGTTGGACATAATTTAATTGTTCTCGGTACCTCAGGTTTAACATCACTTATTGGGCCGCTTATACTCCATTGTGGCTCTCCGTGCACAATACCCTGTGTTTCTTCAATTGTTTTGCCTGCTTTATATATACAGTCTGCGTCATGAATGCACATGTTCCCCCTCTCTCCTATCTGTTGTCTATACATCTATCTTTAGCAACTGTTTATAGCAATTTGCTGCTTCCGCTCTGCTTTCGGTCAGTAAAACAGACCCATGTCTAATAATCTGTATAGAAGCTGGGACATCTGTTTTGGATGGTCCACAGATCAGGTTCATTGTTTACTGCTTCTTGGCTGAGCTCTGGACGTTTGGGCATGTCACATAGCATGTTGGGGAGCAGAGTAAGAGGATGAAACCCTGAAAAGTAGTAACTAATAATTGAATAAAAAAGTCGGTTTATCCAGAGGGAGTTTACTCTGTTGCTCAGATCAAAGCCACATTTGGCATCTTAGAAAGCCTTCCTAGAGTTGGGAGACTGTGATGAACGGATAGAATTGAGCTATCAACAAAACTAAACTGATGGCCGGTTCCTAGGTTATGTGAGGGTTAGGTCGAGAACCCCCTAAATGAGTCTCATCGCTCTAAATCACCAGTCAGTGAAGCATGTCTGGTTGAAACCATGGGAGAAAAAATGAGGATAGAGGATGGCTACAGGCTCACACCCTGTCTTTTCCGTCCCCATCACACTACGCCATGGTCCAGTCTGTCTCATAATTTTTTGCATCACGGACATTTTACGTAAGTTCTCGAGGAGCTTTACATCAGTCAGGATCTCTGTAGGTTGGGAATGGTCTGTCGATGGGATAAACTGAACTGCAGATAATCTGACTAGCAGAACTACATTTAATGTTTATATTTACGATTGTAAAAATGTTTTCCTGATAAAGATTAGAAAATGAAAAGCTTCTTGAGAGCAAAGCCTGCCTACAGGATTCCTATGAAAACTTACAAGAAGTAATGAAGTTTGAAATTGACCAACTTTCAAAAAACCTCCAAAACTGCAAAAAAGAAAACGAAACTCTGAAATCTGATCTGAATGTAAGTTAAGAAGGGTATTGGTTATTCTTGAATTTGTCCTGGATGTGTGACTGTTTGGTGACGTGCAGGGCAAGCACTGCTTTGACCTCCTCCTGACTTTTTATACTGGCCTGGCCCGTAGGCCAGCCACACAGAAGACACTCGGTGTGTTTGTTGACTACACATTGCTAGTAACAGTTACTTAAAATCTAATGTCACATTGTCTTTTAGAATTTGATGGAGCTTTTTGAGGCAGAAAAAGAACGCAATAATAAATTATTATTACAATTTGAAGAAGATAAAGAAAACAGTTCTAAGTGAGTGCTATTTACCTTTTCCATTAGTTGACTAGAATATAATTTACTACCACATACTTTAGCTTGTTTTAATTGCTAAAACCCTGTAAAGTTATTTTTTTAAAGCATTCCAAAATATGAGTATCAGATTCCTTTATATAAATGGCTATGTCGAGGAACTTAATTTTTTAAAATATTCAATAACTAGCTATGGTACTTTTTAAATGAATGGTAGTGATCAGAACTCAGGACCTTCTATTAATAAATCACAGTATTTATTATCAGTAGATGGGGAATGATTTTTATTTCTGTCTCTACTATTCTTTTTCTAGCTGCTCTTTTTTTTCTCCTGTTTCTTAATATGAATGCCATTGTCTTTCTTCCCTTTCTTTCCAAGTTCTTTTTCTTGGTGATCTCTGTCATTCTCTTAGCTTCAGCCAACCCGAATGATTATTACTCTAATGAGAATTTGTATTTGTTTATCAGCAGATACTTGTAGAGTTCATACTATGAGACAGATTTTCTTCTAGACCCTGATACACAGTGGTGGATACATACATCTAGTTAGGAAACACAGTTACCATTTAGTAATTCATTCAAACATTTAGTGATATCCAGCTAGCCAGGCACTATTCTGCAAATGCCAGAACATTTAGAAATAAGACAGTGACCAGAATATCCCTGTCCGTCCTCATGAGTTTTACATTTCTAGCACAGAGAGCTAGGTAATAAATAAACACTATATGATATATGTTATGTTAGGGAGTCCTAAGTTTTCTGAAGAAAAATAAACCCGTGGCACAAAAATGAGTTCTCATTCAGTAGTTTCTGACTCGTACTGGACTACAGCGTCTAATGAAGCTTAGTCGCGTTGCACTGAATCTCCTCTGCACAAACAGACTCAGCCCCTGTTTCCGCTGAATGAGGTCATGAGTAAAAGATAATTCTTCTCTTCCAGAGAAATTTTAGATGTTCTCGAGGCTGTCCGTCAGGAGAAACAGAGAGAGATGGCCAAGTGTGAGCAGCAGGTAATTGTCCTATACTCCAAAATTTGAAGTTTGTAATTTTTTCTGATGTCTAAAATAGTTGAATATAACAAACCACTTCAGCTTTCAGATGTTGAAAATTGATAATAAAAAGATGGAATGTTTGGTCGGTTGTATTATTTTTTAGTTCTTATTTTTCTAAGTCCAAGATGGCTTTTATCATAAATTATTGGTGGTCTCCCCATGGAGACCACAAAATCATTGTCTTTTAACCCAACATCATTTTCAAATATTATTCCTAGTGTACACTGTACAATATGAAAGTCTGTTTCAACCGTTTTTTAAAGTGTATGTGATTTAATTCCTTTTTCTAAAAATATACATTTTTTTCCTATAGATGACAAAAGTACAGAAACTAGAAGAGAGTTTGTCTGCTACTGAAAAAGTTATCAGTTCTCTGGAGAGATCTAGAGATGCCGACAAGGTAGGTAGAGGTCGAAGCTTCATTATTCTATTTCTTTTATAAACACTGCTTTAACATTCCAGTCTCCTGCCCCCAGGGTGACCGATAACTAGCATTTCTGTGTGCACTTAGGCCTTGTTCATCTTCCAAGGTCACTAGAGAATGAGTTCTTTCATTCAAGTTAATTTTCCATGTAACTTCAAGCGCAAACTGTTTGATCTCTCTTGATGGCAGTATTTCTAAAACACAACTTGCCCCTTTTAACTAGGACGCCGTTAGTGTGACCATTTCTTGTTGATTCTGAGTCCCATGTACAAATTCTCAAATCCTTGGTGTTGACTTTAACTAGAATAATGTAATATGTATGTCCAAATATAAAATCAGGTATAAATTTCATTTATGTCTAGCTCTTATTCATTTGTAAAATCAAAGCAAGTGATTAAATAATGTAGTATAAAGCCACTAAAATGTAAATTAATAATATTGATGTAATGTGAGTTATTTTGCTAAGATAAAACTGACTTCTGTTATTAGGAAAGGTAAACAGTCTACCATTTAAAAATGACCTGACCTCCTTGATGTCATTGGGTGTGAAGACATTGTTTGTGTTCTCTTCAGGAAGTTGTAGCTGACCTCATGGGCCAGATCCAGGAGCTGAGGACATCCACCTGTGAGAAGACAGAAGCCATGGACGCCCTGAAGCAAGAACTGAAGGACATTAATGTAAGTTCTATCACCAGCAAGATACTAAATTTGTGTGTGAGACACACTTCATAGGCTCCTTGAGAGGCTGACAGATGCTTCACCAGAAGAAAGATTCTGTTGGCAAACAGATGTGGAAATAATGGTCACAGCTCGGCAGGGCCTGTGTTTGCAGACCCAGCAGAGCGTTTCCTGTGGCTGCACACGGCTGCGTCCCTGGAGGCTGTGCAGGCTGCACACCGCTCAGATTTCAGTGCGCGTAGAACAGTGTTCTCTGTGCACTGCTGGGAATCGCTGATCTGAACGAGCTCAGAAACAGGCCGGTTGTTGCCCGGATAGTGAAGGGTATAGTGTTCCTTAATTGTTTCAAGAAGAAAAGTGAAGATTTCTGTCCAGGTCCCTCGCTCTGCTCCAATGGGAGCTCGCTGTACTCCACCTTTATTTCTGAAGGCAGTCTGCTGATAAAGATGGCAAAAACAGATATTTTTTCACTGATACCCGTGGGACTTTTCCACTCCTTTTTGCCATTCATGCATTTATTCTTCTATACCTTCATTCAACAAGTAGTTATCAAATTAATTTGTGTTAATCTGGATATCACTTTGGAACTCAGACTCATCGTTATTTTAATCTAAAAATACAGGTAATAGTCTACGGCCATGCTACCCTGAACAAGCCCGATCCCGTCTGATCTCGAAAGCTAAGCAGGGTTGGGCCTGGTTAGTACTGGGATGGGAGACCACCTTGGAAGACCAGGTGTTATAGGCATAAAAAAAATAAATAAATAAATAAGGGATTGTAAGCTGACAAGGTCCTTGCAATCTGTGAGATCACCCAAGGGTTGCCTTGCCTAAAAAAAAAAATAATAAATCAAAATAAAAATACAGGCAATAAAGCAGATGGCTCTTGTGTCGTAACTTTTTTTCTGCAGTGCAAATACAACTCTGCTTTGGTTGATAAAGAAGAGAGCCAAGTGTTGATCAAGAGACAGGAAGTGGAGATTCTGGATCTGAAAGAAACTCTTAGACTGAGAATACTCTCCGAAGACATAGAGGTAATGGTCACCACCTCATGACTCTTTTTTTGCTCTATTACTTGACAATATGTGTGTGTGTGTATGGAGGTTCTTAATAAATAGAGGGTTTTTTAAAGGAATAACTCGTAATTAGACATTTTCTCCATGGTAGTTAGACAATTAATAGATAACAATAACATTGTTGTATTTTATTCGGTTGATTTATTTTCACTCGTTTGTGCTCACAGCTCGGCAGGGTCCTGTAGCTGACCCTCTTCCGAAGGGGGTGCAGAGTGCAGAGCAGACCATGCACTTGGATGTAGTGGTAGCAGCAGGGAGCAAAGAAAGGGCTGGCCAACAGGTCAACCTCAAGGTTGCCTGTTTTAGCTAAAGCAAGTTTTAATTTTTTTGTTATTGATGTAAATTTATCTTTTTAAAAATTAGGCAATACTGTCACATGGTTCACAATTCAAAATGTATAAAGCCATGTACATTCCCTCTTGTGTATCCTTCCAGAAATATTTTAGGTAAATCCTATATACATTTAGCTTTCTTTTTTCACAGATGGTAACTCACTGTGTATATACTTCTCTGCACTTCCTTTAGAAATAAAGTTTTCTTGCTAAGCTATGCTACCCATGAAACAAATTCAAATATTTATTGAACCTACCTACCATACATGCTGTTGCCTGGCTTGGCAGTTGAGAATGGAAGAATGATCGAAACACTGTTGCTCACCTCAAAGCATGCAGTCTAGTGTAAGAGATCGATGGATCATGTACTAAATGACCTGGGAGCACAGAGAAGGGAGAGAGGGGAGTAATTATGCTTGGAGAATTCCAGAGAGCTTCCCAGAGGAGATAGTAGTTGTACAAGACTTTGATAGGGAGGGAAGCTTGCAGCTATGAATGTTTGTTGAGCATCCCCTGCAAGGGGAACAATTAACTGTGACCATCTTGAGGTGCGCGAGCTGCGTCTGCTTGGTGGAAGGGCATCAGCTGTACCTCTGAGGAAACCCGGACTGCACAGACTCCAGGCCCCAGGGGAAGGCGATAAGGTCTGAACCAGGAAGTGCTGGTGGCGCTGTGGGGTGAGACGGAATTGAGAAGTGTCTCAGAACAGTTGACAGCATTTGGTCCAGTTGGATGCACGCCGTGATGGGAGGAAGCGGTCAGAGTGGAAGGGCACAATCCAGGGGCTGGACTGCCCAGGAGTCTGAAATCTGCCTGTGTGATCTTGTGAAAGTTCCACTTCTCTCTGTGCCTCGCTCGTCACGTCTCAAAGTAGAGGCAACAATTCCGCCGTAGGCAGAGGTCCCTGCTCCAGCGCTGAACATCCACGGATAGAGCGCGGAGAACACAAAGGCATCGGTATCCTGGGAAACCGGGGATTTCACAGCAGTGAGGAGAGGACGGATTGATTCAATAAATGTGTTTCCAAACTGACAAATTTGAAAAGATATGGTTAGAGTCTCACTGAAACCAAAAAATAGTTCTAGATGGATTAGAGTTCTGTATAAATGATGAAATCATGGAAGTATTAGAAAGTACGAATGCATATTTAGTCTTGAGATAAAGTGGCCCTTTGCAAAAAACCTTGATACCAAGGTCAGAAACCATAAGGGAAGATTATACAATATTAAAAACAAGACTAACAATAGACTGGGGGGAAATATTTACAACTGATGACAAAGGGACCATTGCCCGAATACACAGCGGAGCTCTTTTGAGTCACAAGACTCAAGAAATGACAGACATTCCTCGTGGAAAATGGACATAGAAGGTGCATGACTAGTTCCCCTAAGGAGACTGTGGGGACTGTGTAGTGGCCCAGAAACCTCTGAAATCAAAGAAATGTAAATAAGAACTACCTTTTGATCTTACAACTGGTAACTGTTAGGGCTCGAGGAAGATGTACAGAGGAGGGTGATTACTCATACCTCTGGTGAAGTTTAAGGTTAGCCTTTGGGGAGGTGGTCTGGTAACACATGGCTTTAAAATGTTTGCGTATGCTTTGAGTTTGCACATTTAAAATTTTAACCTAAAGTAATAGTATGGATACGAGAATAAAATACATATAATAGTGAAATATTCAAACCAACCCAAATATTTAGTGTTGGATTAAGTTGTAGTTCATCCATAAGATGAAATAGAGCCTACCCAGTGAAAATATATTAAAAGAGTGAACATGTGGAAAAATATTTGTGATATATCAAGTATATATACACCTACATGTTATTATTGTATCTATGATATATATGTAATGTATGTATCATATATGTAATTATATACATTATATATACATTTATACATGCACATTTGGAAGGTTAGGGCAAGCAGATTCTGCTCTAATTTGATAGGGATCATATACACTGCATATGTAGAAATTACATTTGCAAACTGCAGGACTTATAATTCTCTCTGCCACTTTCCATCAAGTCACTTCCCTAAAGCTTTGATGTCCTATGACTGCTTCACAGCCAGGTGAACTGCCCAAACCCTCCCCTGCTAGCTGAGGAATACTCATCTATACAGTTAGGTACCTTCCAGTGTATACAGGGCTAGAGTCAATTGGTGAGGCGACAGGCATGCTAGAGACTCATACCTCAGTGCTCCTGAGGAAAGACAGCTCAGCTTTGGGGTCCTGGGCGTGAGGGGAAAGGGGAAGTAGAGTTCAGTAAAACCTCAACTGGACACCCATATGAATTTACTGTAACATTCATCTCTAGGCCTGTTCACTAATATTAACTGCTCGGTTTGTCCTGGACTGGATCACCACACATAAGTAAAAAAAAGAAAAAAATTCTCATTTAAAATTTTTGTAATCTTTTAAAAATCCCATAGTCGTGATTTGCATACAAATCCTTATTGGCATACCACGATTAAGAATTTCTTCTTTTGTGGGGACGGTCTCCTAACAGAGGGACATGCTCTGTGAGGACCTGACTCATGCTACGGAGCAGCTGAACATGCTCACCGAGGCCGCGAAAAAGCACTCGGGGCTCCTGCAGTCTGCCCAGGAGGAGCTGACCCGGAAGGAGGCCCTCAT
>NW_011888816.1:1316291-1320512 GCF_000151845.1 Pteropus vampyrus | reverse complement strand
GAGGAATACTCATCTATACAGTTAGGTACCTTCCAGTGTATACAGGGCTAGAGTCAATTGGTGAGGCGACAGGCATGCTAGAGACTCATACCTCAGTGCTCCTGAGGAAAGACAGCTCAGCTTTGGGGTCCTGGGTGTGAGGGGAAAGGGGAAGTAGAGTTCAGTAAAACCTCAACTGGACACCCATATGAATTTACTGTAACATTCATCTCTAGGCCTGTTCACTAATATTAACTGCTCGGTTTGTCCTGGACTGGATCACCACACATAAGTAAAAAAAAGAAAAAAATTCTCATTTAAAATTTTTGTAATCTTTTAAAAATCCCATAGTCGTGATTTGCATACAAATCCTTATTGGCATACCACGATTAAGAATTTCTTCTTTTGTGGGGACGGTCTCCTAACAGAGGGACATGCTCTGTGAGGACCTGACTCATGCTACGGAGCAGCTGAACATGCTCACCGAGGCCGCGAAAAAGCACTCGGGGCTCCTGCAGTCTGCCCAGGAGGAGCTGACCCGGAAGGAGGCCCTCATTCAGGAGCTTCAGCACCAGGTGAGACGCAGGGGGCGCTGCCACGCAGGATGGGGGTGCGGAGGAGGGCGGCATGGCGGCTGAGGGCCCCACCTCCGCTGATTCTCTACATACAGAAAGGTCTGCTAACGGGGCACTTAGGTAGGCGGGCAGCTGCTCCGTGGGCTCTTTCCGACCTGGCTGCTCCCGTGGCTTCAGACTTGCTTGGCTCTCTGCCTGCCCACCCTCGACCCCTGACGCGTGCCAGCAGGTTCTAACCACCGTGGTAAGGTTACTGCTGATTTTCATCCTCTCTTTAGCTGCTCTTGTTTTGTATTTGGCATTTTTCCTCAAATGACCCTTTGATCATTCATGAAGCTTAAAAACAAGTTGTTTTTGAAAAGTGTAAATAAATTGGTGAGAAAAAGAGATGAGGGATATAGTAGCAGCTCCAGATTTTACAATTAGTTATTTTAAAAATTTCTGGGTTTTTTTGTTGTTTGTTTTTTAAAAATATCTTACTACTTTTCAAATTATTAATCAAATCGAAAAATGTAAAAAGCCTATTTTCGCATACCTGGGGAAGAGTGGCTATTCTAATTTGGACCATGTGCCCCATATTATTTTCTAACTTGTAACCTTATATCTGTTGATTTTCCCAGCTAAACCAAAAGAAAGAGGAAGTAGAACAGAAAAAGAATGAATATAACTTCAAAATGAGGCAACTCGAGCATGTGATGGATTCTGCTGCCAAGTATCCCCAGGTACTTTTCAGAAAAATGTGTGTTTCAGGAGGAATAAACAGTTTTGTGAGTGACAAAGGTGTGGAAATTACTAAGACTGTAATTTTGTCTTTTTATAGAAAAAGATTTTTACTAACACAATTTTTTGCTTTTTACTTGATTAAAAGGTATCAGTGTTTTATGTTTTACTTGGACAAAAGAATAACAAGCTAAACATCCTGAATATTTTTTATATGCTTGGCATATACATTCTTATCTTTATAACATTCACTTAATCAGGTATTTGGATGAATTTAATTTTACTTTAGAGTCCTAAAACACCACCTCATTTTCAAACACATTTGGCAAAACTCCTGGAATCACAAGAACAAGAGATAGAAGATGGACGAGCCTCTAAGATTTCTTTGCAATACCTCGTAACAAAACTGAATGAAGATAGAGAAGTCAAAAATGCTGAGATCTTCAGAATGAAGGTAACTGGGTAATTTTTTTCAATAAATTGAATATTTTAAAAATAAGTAGTATCTTTTATGGTTCCTGAGGATACAAAATTCAGAAGGCACAGACAGAACTAAGAGTGGACAGAGCAAAGTATTCCTCTCAGCCCTGACCCCAGGCTGCCTGGTCTGCAGTCCCTGGAGGCTCCCCGTGTAGCCAGTTTCTTTGTCTTTTTAGAGCTTTTCAGTGCCTATGTAACGGTCTGTGATCGTCTCTCTGCCCCTCAGATTTTTGTATGATGGCGAAGAGGAATTTTCACTTAAAAGGCTAACCTTATAATCAGCTCTTTGTTCTGCTTCTGTAAATATGCTTGCCTCATAGGCCGTAGGGCATGGTGACCTTGAAATTAACTAAAGATTCATCCTCTCTTTTGCTTGTTCTGTCTAAATAACAAATATAACTGCCTGCAACCCATAGCAACTCGCGCACTTTGTAACCGGCTGAGGACAAATTAACCAATTGGCCCATGCCAGCTAAGCCCTATAAAAGCAAAGTTGCCCCTGAGCTCAGGGCCCAGATCTTCAGAACACTAGCTCTTCTGGGACCACCAGTGTAATAAACCTGAATTCTCCAGCTCTCCGAGTGCTGCTTGGTTTCTCGCCGGTCTGATTTTTATGTAACATTTCTGCAATAATGATGGCTGTAAAGAAATGGAGTCAGATGGCTGTACCATCTCCTCTCATCATCGTGTAGTCTAACTTTTAGATCTTTGCCAATTTAATAGCTAAAGCATGTTATCTCATTGTAGTTTTAAGTTTATATTTTTCTTATTAGGATTAAGATTGAGCATCTTGTGTTTTTCTGTTTTTATGAACTATGATCACCCATTTTTCTATCGTTGGACTTTCAATGATTTGGAGGCATTCTTTATGTTTTAGATTTGCTTCTATGATAGTTAAAAATACTTTTCTCTTGTTTGCCATTCTTTCAAGTGTTCTTATAGTGTGACCCAGGTCCTTGGGGTTATGGTATTTGTGTGAGGGGAGAGTGCTTTTGAGTACCATTGAGGGGTGGGAGGTGTGTGGAGGAATGCCTGGGTAGGTGATGAGTAAGTAGGTGTGTGTTGGGGGGTAAGTGGGTGTGACACTCCAAGAAGGTAGCATTTAGCCTGTAAGGTTATTGCTTTTCAGTGAGTTTTTGTTTAGGAACCAAACTAGCTTGCTGTGACCAAGTGGCATGAAGTATATGTAGTGTCTCTCTTAAGCTTTGTTTCTCGTGGAAGGGATCATTCTTGCCCTTTTTATTTAGGGCAGCCCTCAGTGTGCTGCTGTCTCAGACTGGGGCCATTATCCAGATTGGCATGATCTTGGTACTTAGAAGAAATGGAGTCAGGTTAGAAGAAATCAAACAGTAGACAAGTAGAAGTAAGTGAAAAAGGACACTGCCTGCAGACAAGTAGTTGTTTCTTCAAGATGGTTATACTCATGATTTCAAGTTAGAATCCAGTTAGTATATAAATTAGAATCTACTAAATAGAATCAAATAGAACATTTATCAGAATAGAGACTTTTTGTCATCTTTCCTCATGAAGGAATTTCGATGAATTATATGATACTGATAAGAGTCTATGTTTAAGGCACTGTGGGTATGAGAATGACTTGTCATAGTTGACTTTTTATCCAGCGTTATCCAGTGCAGTGTTCTGTGCAGAGGGGGAGCTTAAAAGAGGAATATCTGTCTCAGTCGTGGTCTTGGGGAGCAAAATAACAACTACCATCATGCGTTTTCTGGGAAAAAAAAAATGTGATTTGATATGTTTTTAGGAGCAGTTGAATGAAATGGAAAACCTACGCCTGGAAGCTGAGGAGTTAAGAGAGAAAAACTGGCTTCTGCAGGGTCAACTGGATGATTTTAAAAGACAAAAGGACAGCAGGTGAGAAAGAGCCACCCACTCTGGGCCCACTCTGGGCTCACTCTGGGCCCACTCTGGGCTCAGTCTGGGCCCACTCTGGGCTCTCTCTGGGCTCACGCTGGGCTCGCCTGGGCGGAGCTCAGTGCACGAGGCTGGACTACATACTGGTTTCCATCGGTTGCTTTCGAATCACATCTGATGAGGGTGTTGCTTGTTACGGAGTGGAAGAGTATGGCATTTGTGATCCTGCCCGCTCTGTTAAACTTTGCATTATTGTAGAGCTATTGAAATGAATTTCAGACATGTGAAGTACTTGAACCAAACTGTCTACTTCTACTTAAAAAGAAGAAAGGGAGCAAATCGGTCAACAAGATAAGGTTTAAGAGATCCTACAGAAAAAGGGAGAATTTCCTACTGATTGGTTTTGCTTCATGACTCGTGGTCCAGGGAAGGCTTCCGGGCAGGACTTTCCCAGAGCAGCCTTCCCTCGGGCTTGGTGTGTGTGTGTGTGGGCTTCAGCTAAGGCAGTATTTGGGTTGTATCTGCCCACGGCACAGCATAGTGACAGCGGCAAGTACACCTAGGCTATCCCCTGTCTCTGACACTCTAAAGTTGT
>NW_011888816.1:1312499-1315250 GCF_000151845.1 Pteropus vampyrus | reverse complement strand
ATGAATTTCAGACATGTGAAGTACTTGAACCAAACTGTCTACTTCTACTTAAAAAGAAGAAAGGGAGCAAATCGGTCAACAAGATAAGGTTGAAGAGATCCTACAGAAAAAGGGAGAATTTCCTACTGATTGGTTTTGCTTCATGACTTGTGGTCCAGGGAAGGCTTCCGGGCAGGACTTTCCCAGAGCAGCCTTCCCTCGGGCTTGGTGTGTGTGTGTGTGTGTGTGTGCTTCAGCTAAGGCAGTATTTGGGTTGTATCTGCCCACGGCACAGCATAGTGACATGGGCAAGTACACCCAGGCTATCCCCTGTCTCTGACACTCTAAAGTTGTGTGACTTTGGACACATTTTTAACCTCTTAGTGCCTCAGTTTCCTTAGCAATAAAATGAAGAAAATGACAGCTCTCTTCCAAGTGTTCTAAAGACCAGACATGACGTGTGTAAAGTGCTGCTTACAACGCTGGCAGACGGCAGTCACTCAGCAAATGGCAGTCAGTAAGTGTACAAAGGAGAAGCATGATCCGGCCTGTCAGCCGTCTGGGTGAGAGACTGGCGATGAGGGTGGCCTGTAACATTATGCAGCAAGCTAAAGTGAATCAGAGGAGTCTCTGAATTCAGCTTTCCCGACTGGGGGTGTCTGCTCTTCCTGTGTTGTCAGAAGGTCTTGGACAGGCGCTGTCCCACCTTGCAGCTCCCCATTCCTGTCCAGAAGCAGCCCTGAGATGTCAGTGTCCACAGCCTAAGTGAGACGACAGATATTTGAGGGTGGTAACGGTGACAACCTGGGGTCGTGCGCTGCATGACGACGCTCTGGTCAGCGTCAGACCGCACACGGCAGACCGGACCGCATAAGCAGCGCGAGTGCCGTCCCAGCCGTTGTCACGTGGGTCACGTGGGAGTGCAGTGCGTTACCCACGTGTGTGTGACGATGCTGGCTAAGAACCCGCTGCGCTGCTGGTCGTAGGGAGGTGGCCCAGACCGTCACGTACGGTGCATGATACTTGCTAGTGACGATAAATGACCATGGTACTGGTGTATGTATTACGTTAGACTTTTTGATGTTCTTTTAGAGTGTACTCTTTCTACTTACTTAAAAAACGTTTGCCGTGAAACGGATGCTGTGTTACGCCGGCAGCGGCCTCATACAGCTCATGTTTATCGTGTCTTGATTGCATCATTCTTGTGTGCTTGATTTACTCTCGTGTTTTTTGCAGTCACATGCTGGACAGGCTTGTAGCCCAGGGGAAAGAGGCTCTGCCACAGCCTCGGTGTGGAGCAGGCTGTGTGCAGTCTGATGGGACTGGTTACTTTCGATCTTTTTTTTTTTTTGCACAGTGACAGAATTGCATAATGACTCATTTCTTAGAACATATCCCTGTCATTAAGCGGTGCATGACTGTATTTCCGAAGGGTTCTCTTCAGGTTTTAGTCAGCATTGGAGATGCTCATTTCAGTAGCATCCTCTTCTGGGGCTTTCACTTTCCCTTCTGGATGATTCTGATGCAGATAGTCCACAGTCTGCTTACCAAGTTTCCATATGCTCCACCCCCACGTCCAGTCATAGTAAAAAAAGTGTTGTACTCGGTATACTGTATTTTATCAAAAGGTAGTTTGAGCATGGAAAATAGACTGTTTCCAGATCATTTATAAAACCACAATTAAAAATACTATATTTCATTCCAGATCATTTATAAAACCACAATTAAAAATACTATATTTCATTCCTCATGTTCTTTATATGAAAAGTCATACAGAAACTTCTTCGTGGAAGATTAGGGTTGGAGAGAACTATAGCGGAGTCAAACCTAGCCCACAGCCAGGTGGGTGAAGAAGTGTTACTGAAGCATGGTCATGTTGCATTTAAATATTGCTGTGGCTGCTTCTGTGTTGCAGCCACCAACCTGAAGAGCTGCAATGAAGACCATATGGCTCCCAAAGGCTAAAGCACTTTCTGTCTGGTTCTTGACAGAGAAAGTTTGCTCACCACTGGATTAGGGGACACAGACACATCTTCCCTACTGATTTCAGTGCTTTCCTCACTGAGGTCTCATTGCCATTCGTCTAGGCTGCCAGATTAAGAAACTACTCTAGCTTCCATTCTCCTTCTGAAAACGATCTTTTACTCACTGGTGAGAGACAGATTTCTAAAAAAGTCTCCAGCATTCAAGCAGGTTCTGCTAGGCGGGTGTCTCCCTGGTCCAGGGGCTGCCCATGGAAACTCAGCTTATTATCCCGACTGGTCAGGCCGCAAAGATAGACTCACATTAATCAAATTCACTTCACGTGATACTGATATACGGCCCGGAATGTGATCTCTGTATGTGGATGAACAGCCCTTTTCCATGAAGAGATTCCTGTGTGGTGCTTAAGGAATCCCCTACCTGGTATCATTGTACTTGGTCATCAGAAAATTGCCAGCTGACTATGAAATCCAAACAAAGTGGGTGTTGGGGGATCTACAGGCCAGGCCGAGCTGAGGAACCATCCCTTCCCCTAAAGATGCCCCCTCCCAACTGGTCACATTCGTGCCAGGCTCCTGGACTGCCCTTTCCCTCAGCCCCCTTTTGCTCACTTTTCATCTTCAGATGGTATCACTCTTTACTAAGTTTCTACTTTATTTTACTTTCAACCAAGCCTTTATTAGATTTCCCAGTTTTGCTCACCTCACCTTTGTGTAGGATGAATCCTGAATTCTGGGAATATGCCTTATTTCATGCCCATACGTCGATCACATTGATCAAGTGTGCTGA
>NW_011888816.1:1310178-1312449 GCF_000151845.1 Pteropus vampyrus | reverse complement strand
TTAAGGAATCCCCTACCTGGTATCATTGTACTTGGTCATCAGAAAATTGCCAGCTGACTATGAAATCCAAACAAAGTGGGTGTTGGGGGATCTACAGGCCAGGCCGAGCTGAGGAACCATCCCTTCCCCTAAAGATGCCCCCTCCCAACTGGTCACATTCGTACCAGGCTCCTGGACTGCCCTTTCCCTCAGCCCCCTTTTGCTCACTTTTAATCTTCAGATGGTATCACTCTTTACTAAGTTTCTACTTTATTTTACTTTCAACCAAGCCTTTATTAGATTTCCCAGTTTTGCTCACCTCACCTTTGTGTAGGATGAATCCTGAATTCTGGGAATATGCCTTATTTCATGCCCATACGTCGATCACATTGATCAAGTGTGCTGATGTGACTTCACCATTGAGTTGGCTTTTCTTTGCACAGCTTGGCATTGGTGCAGATAATAGATATGAAATCGATACTTGACTATACTTGACAGTATTTCCCTATCCTCCCTTCCTATGCAGTGAACAGAATCATCCAGACAATCAACAGCTGAAGAATGAACAAGAAGAAATTATCAAGGAAAGACTTGCTAAAGTATGATTTTTTTTTTTTTACATAATAGTTTGTTCTTGTCTGAGAAGTGCTTTTATAGTTATTATTTATGGTTATATGTTTTGGAAACCATTTACCATCAAAATTTCTGTCTCTATTTCCACTGTTAAGTTAGATATTTGCCATTAGTATTTAAACACAGCTGAGAATTAAGAGTGAATTTGTCTTAATGCCTAAATAGTAAGCCTGCTGCTCAGCATCCCACACGGTTGTCCATTTAGAAGCAAGGATCAAGTCCCTATTTGAGGACTTAGAGCAGTGGTTCCCCAACCTTTGTGGCACCGGGGACCGGTGCTCCTATGAGAATCTAATGCCTGATGATCTGAGGTGGAGCTGAGGTGGTGATGCTAGCGCTGGGGAGCAGCTGCAAATCCAGATGAAGCGTTGCTCTCTGGCCTGCCACTCACCTCTCGCTGTGCAGCCCAGTTCCTAACAGGCCACAGACTGGGTCCACAGCTTGAGAGTTGGGGACCCCTAACTTAGATGGCATGAAGTCTTGTAAATAGGTACCCTCTTTATGTGTATGTAGCTGGGATTGTGGAAAAGGATGTTGGTTTAAGTGATTTCATTACCATGAGGGTGAGTGAACTGGTTACTTTTGATCTTTTTCTTTTTTAAGCAATGTTAAGAACTTAAGACATCTTTCTCTCTCTCTTTTTTTTTAAATCTTATAGAATAAATTAGTTGAAGAAATGCTGAAAATGAAAGCAGAGTAAGTGTACTATTTTGTAATTCAAGTTCTTGTCGATCTTTTTTTATTCTCTAAGGGAAGAAATACTTATATCCACAAGGTGAGTAACTTCTTTCCTTCTGCAGTAATATGTGAACATAATAGACGTTTACAAAGTTGTTTTCCTATATACCACATGAAGCCATTCTGAGAACAAAATCACAAAGAAATAAGTGCCAATGTCATAAAGAAATCATAAAGAAATAAGTAAAGAAATAAGAAAAGCTTAGCTTCCCTGGAGGGACTGAAGAGTTTTCTCCTCGTGGATACTGAGGAGAACATAACTGACCAGGTTTCCTTTTTCGCTTCTAGTTTCCTCTGATTTAAACCTCAAGGCCCTGACACCAATAGATGAATACTCTGATTTCTTCTGATCTTGACCTTGGGTATTTTTATATGTTTTCTGTAGACATTTTATTTGTATAGTTTTAATATTAGTTTACATAATTTTATCAACTGCCTCATTCTTTGATGAACAAGATAGACTTATATTTTCTGTCTCGTTCAGAGTAAGTAAGCTGGTGGATATTAACAAAATAATAAAACATCAGAAAGATACTGTACTCTGAATAGATACTCTTTAGCAATCACAGAGGTCCAAACATTTCACTTGTCACATATACCTCCTAAAAGAATTTTGAAGCACCTGTACTCTCTGACACATTATGGAGTTGAGTTTATGTACAGAATTGTAAGTTTAAATTGATTTAAAGGATAGAAGTTCGGACGTACAGGCATACCTTGCAGGTACCGCAGCTTCGGTTCTAGACAACTGTAGCAAAGTAACTATCTCAATAAAGTGAGTTGAGGTCTCTTTGCTGGTGGAGGGTCTTGCCTTCAGTTTGTAAAAAACGCAACCTCTGTAAAGCACAGTAAAGCGAGCTGCAATGAAATGAGGCATGCCCGTACTGAAAATGGTGACATTTAGAAATCAAACTCTTGTGT
>NW_011888816.1:1305997-1310128 GCF_000151845.1 Pteropus vampyrus | reverse complement strand
AGACTTATATTTTCTGTCTCGTTCAGAGTAAGTAAGCTGGTGGATATTAACAAAATAATAAAACATCAGAAAGATACTGTACTCTGAATAGATACTCTTTAGCAATCACAGAGGTCCAAACATTTCACTTGTCACATATACCTCCTAAAAGAATTTTGAAGCACCTGTACTCTCTGACACATTATGGAGTTGAGTTTATGTACAGAATTGTAAGTTTAAATTGATTTAAAGGATAGAAGTTCGGACGTACAGGCATACCTTGCAGGTACCGCAGCTTCAGTTCTAGACAACTGTAGCAAAGTAACTATCTCAATAAAGTGAGTTGAGGTTTCTTTGCTGGTGGAGGGTCTTGCCTTCAGTTTGTAAAAAACGCAACCTCTGTAAAGCACAGTAAAGCGAGCTGCAATGAAATGAGGCATGCCCGTACTGAAAATGGTGACATTTAGAAATCAAACTCTTGTGTTCTTTTAACAGTATCGAACTGCTTTGCTACCTTACATTCATTTAAAAATACGTGAACAAATTCCTAAGTCTGAAATTTTACATTATTGTTTTTTTTTCTTTGAAATTGAGTTTCTATTCCGTAGTCAGGCTAAATTATATCCTAATTTAATGAATTGCTTGGAAAAATTTTTTTGATTACCCACCCTATCATATAACTTACCAGCAAAAATGTATATACAAATTAAAAGTAATTTGTAAAAGTTTCCTGTATTCATATAGCTCAGATTAAGTTTTCATTACGATTCTTAATAAACACAGTGTCCTCAATTTATTCTAAGTTTTCATAAATAATTATTTTATCTAGTAAAATTTTAGTGGAAATGCATTTTTCAATGCATTTTATCTTAATGCTTTTTCTTCAGTTAGCTCATTCTGTTATATTTAATTCTGGAACAAGACAGTATTTAGTAACAACTCTATTCCATTTTCTGTTTTTATACATATAAATGCTAAAAAATCTTATTCATCTAGTAAGTAAATGGCAGTGGAAGGAGTTTATTATTAGAGTACTGTCATTCAGTCATTTGAACTCCGTCCAAGTTAATACGCCAAAAATTACCGTGATATGTCATTAGAAATTCTTTTTAATGATCAGCTGACAAAGACGAACCAACTTGTGAAGGATTTGTTACCCAGTCATTGAGTCATTTGCTTCATGGAATCAAAGAGTATGGATGGGGCACAGGGCTTGTTCTGCAAACTGGCGGCTCAGGGACTGGCTCCCAGCCCATTAGTTGTGGAGTTAGGACCAACATCCGGGTTACTTACTGGGTCTGTGAGAATCCAGCTGTGTAGTTTGTAGAATTGCAGCTCCTTTAGAAATAATATACATTTGAGACCTTCTATCAAAAAGAATAAAAGCTATCTAAGTTGGCATGTAATTTATTTCATAATTTAGTAACCAGGAGTCTCAGTGGCTTTGCCTTGAACATACAGGGAGAAGCACACTCCAGAAAGTGGCACATTCTTTGATCAGCCCCAGCCTCCAGCAGTGGTTTTAAACATTGTTTTCTATATGTGTGTAGGAGGACCCAAGAATCCATTTGTGTCTCCTTGGCCAGACTGGGCACACCCGCTGGGCAAGCTGAGAAAACCACTATCTGGCAGTGGGGTGGAGAGAACCACACTCAGCTTAGACTTACTAACCTTTGGATGGAAGCGGGGCATGCTCCTCCTTTCCCTTGCTTTCCGTGGGTTTTCATAAGCAAGGAAGAAGCAGGGGCTTGGCAGTTGGGTCGGCAACTGCAGTGTCTGCCATGCCTCAGAGCCTTTTCAGCAGGCAAAATACACAAGGCAAGACAAAAGCAGAACAGCTCCCAGTGGCTTGGGAGAACATGGGGCCCTCCTCCCCATTGTCCTGAGCTCCCACGGGATGTAGTCTGGAAATACTGCCCTAGAAATTCATTGGCTTTAAATGGTATATTAAATTCTATGTGTTACATCATTTAATCAGCATTCTGTTCCATATGCATTATGAAACTAAAAGCATTTGTTTCTTTTGGGAAGTTTATAAGGTCCAGACATTTTATAAAATCAGTGAAATTCTCTATAATTCCATAGTAACCTTTTTTCCTTATGTTTCTTTTCAATTGATAGTTACATAAAGTATGTAAATTCTAAATATCACATCCTTGAAGAAATGACTAGTGTCCCGCTGTCTGAGATCCGGTTTTTAAAATCAGAAATGATTACTCACATACGGGGCACTGAATAAAGCACGCAAACCGTAATAATACTTAAACTACATTTGCTCCACGGGGGCTGAATCTAAAGTTTCCATTCTAAATTTTCATCCTTTAAAAAAAATGGCTTGCAGAGTTTGCCAAATTGAAAATCTTGGGTAAAACAACAATAAAGAAAGCGTATCTGCAGCGCGCGTGATCTTCCTGCGGCTGTCGGGGAGGCGGAGGACTAGTGATACTTTCGAGTCAGGATTCTGGGCTTAGTTGGAAAAGGTCTAATTTGAGTTCTCTTTCGTAATTATGTTTCTTTGAAATACCACAAAGTGATATTTATTATTATAGCCTAGAAGAAGTCCAGGGTGCCCTTCATAACAAAGAGACGGACTACCTTAGAATGACCGAGGAAGTGGAACGAACCAGAACGTTGGAGTCTAAAGCGTTTCAAGAAAAGGAACAACTGAGATCAAAGCTGGAAGAATTGTATGAAGAAAAGGAGAGAACATTCCAGGTGCCTTTGTGTCTTTATTTTTGTTAGGATTACTAGACCCGATCAGAATGAGATTTACGTCTGCGAATGAGTGTCCTGGTTTCGGACTTGCTGTAGCACAGGTAGAGGTGTGTGGTCACGAAAGCCGCGAGCCTGGGCTGTCTCCCCGTGCTCTTAGAAGCCATGAAGTCATGTTATTTAAAAAGATAAGAACAAGCCCCGTCCCGTCTGATCTCGGAAGCTAAGCAGGGTTGGATCTGATTAGTACTTGGATGTAGGCATAAAAAATAAATAAGAGATTGTAAGCTGACAAAGTCCTTGCAATCTGTGATGTCAGCCAAGCGTTGCCTCGCCTGAATGAATGATTGAATGAATGAATGAGTGAGTGAATAAAAATAAAAAAATAAGAGCAGCTCATTTTCTTCTCTCTGGATTGATTGACCTGTAGGAGATAGAAATGCTAAGGAAGCAGGTGGAGCGTCTCGCTGAAGAAAATGGAAAGTTGGTAGGTCACCAAAATCCAAATCAGAAGATTCATTACGTAGTGCGGCTGAAGAAGGAAAATGTCAGACTTGCTGAGGTAAACTCTCAAAATTTTTCCGCATAAACTCACTCTGGGTTTTAAATGATTATTTAATTAAAATTTAATTTATTAAATCACTTAACAGTTTTCTTCACGGAACTTCTTGAATTAAAAAATATTCAGTCATTGCTATTCCAAGCATAATTCAGTCAGTTATCATAAACATCAGATTCCTGTTTAATGTTAAGTAGTTTACAAATTGAAAATTGTAGTTTAAATTTGAAATGTAAACTTAATGAATGCCAAGAATAACTCTTCCTGTAAGAATTAGAGCCTTAATTTTTTTTCTTTTTTTAAAAAAAATTACCAGGAGAAAGAAAAGTTGCGTGCTGAAAATGTATTTTTGAAAGAAACGAAAAAGAGTTTCTGATGAACGTTCTGCATCCATACACGTCCCGTGGCAGTCAGCCATCTGCTGGTTGGAGGCTACCACCCCATTTCAAGGCTCTAAATCAGCTGTACATACTGGGAAAACCTTTTGCCTTTTTAAAGTAAAAGCCTGTAGCTAATGTTTACAGTGGACGTTGGCCAGATTATTTTTTCGTTAGATCCTGCCTATTCCTCTTTGTGTCCTACGTCATAAGCCCTAACAGTATATCGTGGTTCCAAAACTTGCAACGAGGTTAGTGACTGATTGTGCAGTGTGTATGAAAAGCAAACTTGTTAATACAGATTATTTTTTTATTCTTACTTTAAGTATTCTCATGAGCATTTTTATGACTAAACGTGGCCATTCTTCGAAATGTAATAAATCTTTTAAAAATAGTTTAATAAAGGGATTTACTTTGTTCATTCACTTGTTCATGCTACATTTACTTAACGAGCCGCTCATATAGGCCAGGCACTGGTCATCAGTGAGCAATGCAAACAAGACC
>NW_011888816.1:1297649-1304777 GCF_000151845.1 Pteropus vampyrus | reverse complement strand
AATACCACAAAGTGATATTTATTATTATAGCCTAGAAGAAGTCCAGGGTGCCCTTCATAACAAAGAGACGGACTACCTTAGAATGACCGAGGAAGTGGAACGAACCAGAACGTTGGAGTCTAAAGCGTTTCAAGAAAAGGAACAACTGAGATCAAAGCTGGAAGAATTGTATGAAGAAAAGGAGAGAACATTCCAGGTGCCTTTGTGTCTTTATTTTTGTTAGGATTACTAGACCCGATCAGAATGAGATTTACGTCTGCGAATGAGTGTCCTGGTTTCGGACTTGCTGTAGCACAGGTAGAGGTGTGTGGTCACGAAAGCCGCGAGCCTGGGCTGTCTCCCCGTGCTCTTAGAAGCCATGAAGTCATGTTATTTAAAAAGATAAGAACAAGCCCTGTCCCGTCTGATCTCGGAAGCTAAGCAGGGTTGGATCTGATTAGTACTTGGATGTAGGCATAAAAAATAAATAAGAGATTGTAAGCTGACAAAGTCCTTGCAATCTGTGATGTCAGCCAAGCGTTGCCTCGCCTGAATGAATGATTGAATGAATGAATGAGTGAGTGAATAAAAATAAAAAAATAAGAGCAGCTCATTTTCTTCTCTCTGGATTGATTGACCTGTAGGAGATAGAAATGCTAAGGAAGCAGGTGGAGCGTCTCGCTGAAGAAAATGGAAAGTTGGTAGGTCACCAAAATCCAAATCAGAAGATTCATTACGTAGTGCGGCTGAAGAAGGAAAATGTCAGACTTGCTGAGGTAAACTCTCAAAATTTTTCCGCATAAACTCACTCTGGGTTTTAAATGATTATTTAATTAAAATTTAATTTATTAAATCACTTAACAGTTTTCTTCACGGAACTTCTTGAATTAAAAAATATTCAGTCATTGCTATTCCAAGCATAATTCAGTCAGTTATCATAAACATCAGATTCCTGTTTAATGTTAAGTAGTTTACAAATTGAAAATTGTAGTTTAAATTTGAAATGTAAACTTAATGAATGCCAAGAATAACTCTTCCTGTAAGAATTAGAGCCTTAATTTTTTTTCTTTTTTTAAAAAAAATTACCAGGAGAAAGAAAAGTTGCGTGCTGAAAATGTATTTTTGAAAGAAACGAAAAAGAGTTTCTGATGAACGTTCTGCATCCATACACGTCCCGTGGCAGTCAGCCATCTGCTGGTTGGAGGCTACCACCCCATTTCAAGGCTCTAAATCAGCTGTACATACTGGGAAAACCTTTTGCCTTTTTAAAGTAAAAGCCTGTAGCTAATGTTTACAGTGGACGTTGGCCAGATTATTTTTTCGTTAGATCCTGCCTATTCCTCTTTGTGTCCTACGTCATAAGCCCTAACAGTATATCGTGGTTCCAAAACTTGCAACGAGGTTAGTGACTGATTGTGCAGTGTGTATGAAAAGCAAACTTGTTAATACAGATTATTTTTTTATTCTTACTTTAAGTATTCTCATGAGCATTTTTATGACTAAACGTGGCCATTCTTCGAAATGTAATAAATCTTTTAAAAATAGTTTAATAAAGGGATTTACTTTGTTCATTCACTTGTTCATGCTACATTTACTTAACGAGCCGCTCATATAGGCCAGGCACTGGTCATCAGTGAGCAATGCAAACAAGACCCTGCCCTCAAGGAACTTCTGTGAGTCAGCGCTCAGTTCCTTTTGATTGTGAGTAATGTTCCATTGTATGGATGTCCCACATTTAGTCACCATTTGATGGACATTTAAACTGTTGGCAGTTTGGGGCTATTATGAGTAACGATCCTATAAAAATATTCGAGCATGAGTCTTGGCCTTGACATGTGTTTTTTTATCTCTTGAGTGGATACCTAGGAGTAGAGTTGCTGGGTCATCTGGTAAGTGTGTGTTTAACTTTTTAAGACATCGCCTGTTTTCCAAATGTGCTGTTTGGCCGCACCATGTGTTCCAATTTTTCTTACCTTCACCAACACTTGTTATTCAGGATTTTTACTACAGCCATCCTGGTGGGTGCACACTGGTATATCACTCACATTTTCCTAATGACCAATAATATCGAACACTTTTACACATTATGCAAATAATACTCAGCAATAAAAAAAGAGATTGATATATGTTACAGCATGGATGAACCTCAAAAAAAAAAATATGCTAAGCGAAAGAAGCCAGACCCAAAAGACCACATAGTATATGATTCCATATGTGTGGTATATCCAGAAAAGGCAAAATTATAGAGATAGAAAGTAATGCTTGGTGGTGGGGCTGGGGATGGGAGTGGAAACAACTGTATGGGCACAAGGGAACTTTCAGTGCGGTGGGAATGTTGGGTTATAGTTTTATGGTTTGGAAATTATATTTCAGTAAAGCTAAAGAAAAACAATTTTAAATTAATGCATAGTTAAATTTTCAAGGAGTAGTAGTAAATCCCTAAGAGTCAGGGACGAAAAAGGAGCTAAAATTCAATAGAAGGTAGAGAAGAGACACTACTGCCTTGAAGGTGGGAGCAGGTGGATATTGAAGCTGGTAATAAAGAAGGTTGAGTCCTTATCACCTGTATGAGTTTCCTGGGGTTCTGCAACAAACTGCCACAAACTGAATGGCTTAAAACAACAGAAGTTATATTCTCTCACAGTTCTAGAGGCTAGAAGTCCAAAATCAAGGTGTTGGCAAGGTCGGTCTCTCTGTGGCCCCCAGAGAAGAATCTGATCCATGCCCCTCTTAGCTTGTGGTGTTGCCAGCAATCTTTGGCGGTTCTTGCCTTGTACATTGCAAACCTCCAATCATGGTCATGTGGCATTTTCCCCTGTCTGTTTCTTATAAAGACATTAGTTAGATTAGGGCCCGCCCTAATGATCTCATGTAAATTTGATTACATCTGCAATGACCTTATTTCCAAATAAGCAAATAAGACCACATTCACAAGTGTGGGGGATAAAGGCTTCAACGTAGCCTTTTCTTTGGGGGTGGGAGGGGTGGGAGGGGTGGGGAGGAGGCACAATTCAACCCACAATACCTCTCAGAGCAAGGAAAGGGAGGTGCTTAGGCCAGCTCAGGACAGAGTTGGAACTGAGATTTTTGCAAGAAGCCAGAACGCAAGGAGTGCAGGGATCTTAGTCATCCTGGCAACTGGGCTGCCTGGAACAGGGCCTGGCCTCGAATATGTCCTCATTTTGTAACCGAACAGAACAAAAAAGACAGAAAAATGGACACAGTGAAGAGAAAAAGGTAAAGTTGGAGAGGGGGCTTGCGGGCTAGCAGTGAGACAGGACTGGTGTGAAGGGTGGGGAGTAGCACAGACTGCTTTACACAGGACGTGGCTCTGAGATGCTGGTAGAGGCATCATTCTAAGAAGGCTCGTTTCATACTCTAAACGCATGCAGAGTTGATCAAGTGCAATGCCACTCGATTTTCAGTAGGTACCAAGTGACATCAGAGCTTTCAGAAGGCGATCATCTTTGAGCTGGGTCCTCACAACCCCGTTCAGCAGCATGGTGCCTGTCTGAGCCTCAGTTTCCTTTACTGCAAAATGGGACCGTTTGTACCATGCTTTGATTTGAGCCATAAAACCACCGTGCCAAGGAAGGACTTCCATGAAGTTACTGAGTGGAAGAGAATAAAAAGTGCTGAACAGTATGTTCATTGTGAAATCATGTTTTAAAAAGTCGCATGCATATATGTAAACTTTTTTTTAATGTGCGCTATACATAAAACTAAATACGCATGGAGAAAAAGTAGTCCAATAACTGATTTTCCTGGAGAGTGGATGTTAGTCTTTCGTAGATTTAACAGCACTTTGTTTTCAAAGAAATGTACTGCTTATTAAACGAAAAGCTTTTAAACATTTAAATGCATAGGAAATTAGAAGTAATGTTAATCCTGACTATCCGGTGGAGTCATTATGGATAACATCTTTTCTAAATTTCCTGCAATGAGCCTGTATCCATCTGGGCCCTTTGAACCCTACCGTCTTCTTGCGGTGTCTGGAGGTCTCTAGCGCCCTCTGCCGAAGCAGCTCTCCGTTTTCGTTCTCAAACTGGAAGGTGTAGGTGGATCCCCTGTGTGGGGTGGGAGGTCTTGTCAAAATGCGGATTCTGATTAATGGGTTTGGAGCAGAGCCCGAGATTCGGCATATTAAATTCCCAGAGGAAGCTGATGCCGGACACACCGAGTGGCAAGAACTGGGACTACTAGACTGCGAATAGCTCTTCTGCAAGAACAACCACATAGTACCAGAGTCCAGGCCCCAGACAGCGGTCCCGGGGCGCTCGCGGGTAAACCTAAAAAACCTAATCCTGGAGGCCGCCCATCGCCTGCGGTGGCCCCGCCCACCCTGCTGGTCCCGCCCCCGCGAGGCCCTCGCGGGACCGGATTGGCCTTCTGCTCACGCGAGCATCGCATCACGTGAGGCCACTGTCCAATTGCAGCGCGCGCTCGGCCTTGCCGGTGGCAGGCGCGGCTGGCTCGCGGAGAGGCGGCGGTGGGCACAATGGCCACGGGCACCTCGGCAGTCTATCCCGACGCCCCCGCGGAATTCCCCCCGCACCTCCAGGCCGGTGCGATGCGGCGCCGCTTCTGGGGCGTGATCAACTGCCTGTGCGCTGGCGCGTTCGGGGCCCTGGCCGCCGCCTCCGCCAAGCTGGCCTTCGGCAGCGAGGTGGATCCCGGGGCGCGGCGGCGGGCGGGCGTGTGGGCCAAGCGCAGGAGGGGCGTTGTGGGGCCCGTGGGGCTCCGGGTGGGGCGGGGCTTGGGGCACAGTTAGCCACCTCAGCCGGTCTCTCTGGCCTGGTTCGCAGCCGGGCGCTGCCATCAGTTGGTACGGGAGAGTAGCCCTCGACTCAGTGAAGTATAGGCGGTAAGAGACGTCAGGAACTGAGGCCTCTTCCCTTTCCAGGGACCTAAAGTCTGTCCGCCGATTAGACTAGTTCCCTCTCGGGGAAGACGCACACGTCCTGCATGTACTATCCACCTTTCATTTTAAGCCCCTGTACTTGAACGTTTCTCTTCACATGAGTCTTAATGTGAGAAGCCCATCTCTTTACTCCGTAATTGACAAGTGTTTTGACCGGTTTATCCTGTTGCCTGGAAACTTGAGAGTTTGGGAAACGCTCTGGGCATTTCCCTGATGCTGAGAACGCCTAAGCTACCTCCCCATATCTGCTAATGTGTATAGCTCTTTGCATCTGAAACCCAGGGTTGGGCTCTGCCCTGGTCGGGGGACAGGCTGATTTTTTAGGTTTAAGCCTATTTAGGGCCAATCCAGTGGGAGCTGCCATGCTGGAGGTAAGTATCCTGTTGGGTGTTAATTCTTGTAGGAAGTGGTCCAAAGTAGGATGAGTGCCTATGAGACATGAGGTTTTCTGGTCTTTAATTGTGCACCAGGTCTTCATAACCCTATATATAAGCAACCTGCCACTGTCACAGTGCTTATGTGCGTTATATGAAGACACCCCTTAAGACACTTACCTGTTCAGCTGCTGGAAAACTTATGAGAAATAAGGGTATGGTGTTTAGATGGGCACAGCCTCCAGAGGAAGCAGCTTTGTCCACTGGCAGGTTGCTAACTGGACACCTATTTGTCCACTGGCAGGTTGCTAACTGGACACAAAGGGCTGCATGCCCTTTGTGTAGGAGGCCTCTCAAGATCTCTCAAGGCTCTCTCCTTTGGGGGAGGGGAGGAGGGAGAGCGAGAACTTTGCTAGTTCTCTAGATGAAGCTGGGGTCTCCAGATAGTGTCAGGTGGTTTTCTCGAGGCAGGGCTGGGCCTTAGTTAAGGCCTGGGTTTGATTCCTGCCAGCTCCCACCAGCTGTGGCACTTTAGGCAAGTTACTTCATGCCTCAGGTCATTTCTCTGTAAGATGAAGTGAAGGAATAAATGAGAACGCACTTAAAACAGTCCAGGGCCTGGCACAGAGTAAGAGCTCAGGAATGCCCAGTGGGACCAGCCAGAGTGGCTGTAGCCTGCACAAGAGAGAGACGTGACTGATTTGCGCTTTACCAGGAGCCAGGAAGTGAGGATTCTGCCCTTGGTTTACTCACACTACAGACCAAATAATAACAACTTGGCCCTCTGGGACAGAGCTTCCAGCACTGTTCAGTGTGGGACTAATGAAGGACTGGTGTGAAGTAGAAAATACTGGTGATGGCTTGCCATTTTACTTCTGCCCAAGGTCATGCGGCCAGCAAGATGGCCAAATAAGTGTTATCTCTGAATTTGTTTCAGCTATAAAATGGGTGTGTTGCCCACTGAGGGTTAAGCGAAGGTATAACAGGAAAGCTGAGGCCCCCCAGGCTGATGGGATCTCAATAGGGGCCCGGCTGCTAGTAACCATGGCCTTGGGTGTGCTGTGAGGGGAACTGCTGGTCGCAGTGCCCAGGCTAGTCATGGCCACAGTGACACCTTCTCCTGCAGGTGAATGTGGGCTACTGCGCCTTAGGCATTATTGTGATGGCGATCACCAATTCTCTGATGTGGACGTTCTTTAGCCGAGGCCTCAGTTTCTCCATGTCTTCAGCCATTGCATCTGTCACGGTGACTTTTTCAAATATCCTCAGCTCGGTGAGTAGCCTGGTACGCTCCCCCTGTCCCATACCTGGGTCCTCGGTGGGTCGTCCTTGGGTAACCCTGCTTTCCCAGATAGGAGAGAGGACAGGGACTGAAGCAGAGTTTGGGCTGTGGCTTGACCCCTGATGGCTGCTCCCCTAATCTGTCAAACTGAGGAATTCTCAAGGTGGGAATGAAGTCCAAGTGTAAAGGCAGCCTGCTTGCTGCTCGTTCAGGCTGGAGCCCTCATTCTGGTCTCTGCACAACCCAGCGGTCTCCCAGGGCCTGTGAACTCCAGCATGACACACGGAGGGTCTAGGTTCTTCCCTCCGGTGGCCCGAGACCAGCCAGGTGGGCTGAGTCCAGTCTGTCCTGCAGTCAAGGGAGGGAGGACGTGGTAGGTCGGCTTGGGTCAGCGGACACCAGGGACCAGCTGCATGCTGGGCCTAGCTGCCAGCCTCTGCTGGTCTTTCTTGTCCCCTTCGCTGGGGTCCAGTGCTGTGAGGAAGGTATGAGGAGCGTGACTTGACAGCTGGGTGTCAAGCCCCAGACCTGTGACTCCAGATCTTTCCTCCTGTCCTAGGAGGGCGCTCAGC
>NW_011888816.1:1287670-1296219 GCF_000151845.1 Pteropus vampyrus | reverse complement strand
CTCTCACGCTGCCTCCTCGATACCCCAAGGACTGAGCTCCAGAACTCCAGTGTCTAGAAGTCAGGGCGATGTGGAGGAACCAGCGAGACAAGCAAGCAGAGACAGCGGTGAGCTGGGAGGATGGCCAGGCAAGTGTGGCGTCCAGAAGCGTCTACAGAAAAAGGAGTGATCACCCGGCCTGACCCTGCTGAGGGTCAGATAAGGTGAAGCCTGAGACATTGCCATTGGATCAGGAGGGAACTTTGATGAGCAGCTCTAAGAACTGATGAGATTAGGGTCATGAGGCAATGGTGGGGCACCCCAACTGATTCAGAAAAGACACCTGACAAAATTCACCCTTTTGTGATAAAAACATTCAGCAAACTACAGGGAAACTGTCTTAACAAAGGCCATCTGAAGCAAGCATCATGCTCGAGGAAACACTGAAAGCTTTCCCCCCGAGATTGGTGCTTTCCCCACTTCCGTTCGCATGTTACTGAATGTTCCAGCCAGAGCGGTTGGGCAAGAAAGAAAATGCGTGCAAATTGGAAAGGAAGTAAAACTGTTTTTGTTTGAAGATGACATCATCTTATATGTAGAAGATTATCCGAAGGTTCCAGGAGGAGGCCGCCTGCCCTTTCTCAGAGACCTCAAGCAGGCCCAGGGGAGGGAGCCCCTTCCCCTGAGAGGGGGTCTGTCATCCTGGGAAGAGGCACCTCCTTGTGCCAACTGAAGCTCTGCTGTTAACTGAAGCCCTTCCTTCTTGTTCTGCCCTCCAGAGACTTGCTCAAAGGATCGGCGTCTTTAAATTAAACTCTGACAGCTTCAAGATAACTGTGGTCCCCTGGGTCACTTACTACTTTCTGTGAACAAGCATCTTAAAGCATCTTGTGCCGGGGGTCACATGGGCACTTGGGGAGCCATCTGTGCTTCCCAGGTTGGGACGCTTTCCGAGGGGGTTGGGCTTCATTACGTGGGGGTCTCGTTCAGGACACCCAGCCCCTCCCTCAGGCTGTAACTCCACTGCACGTATTCTGGCAGAGGCGTGCATATGTGTTGGTTGAATGATGGTTATTTTGTGTGTTGTTTATATGACATTCGGGTGGTGAGGTGGACTGTAAAGTCAAAAACCCTCAATCCTGGGGATTCTTGCCCCAAATGCCTGCCTTCCTGGCGTACAGGTATTTAACAAATGCTTACGGCATGAAAGGTGATTTTTCCTTCTGCTGGGAATATCACGCGGGAGATGACCCAGAGAGAAGGGTGTAGTCACTCCCCACGTGCAGCCTAGAGCCTGCGTGCTGCTGGTCTCCCATGCTGCAAATGGGAGAAAGGACGCTTTCTTTGAGGTGACTTGAGAGGAAGGACACTGTCCAGGGGTCTGGACTGGAATCTCCTGCTGAAGATGGGAGACTCTAGCCACTGAGGTCGAGCAAAGAACTTTTTATTCGGAGAAAGGCAAGGTTCGCACCCCGCCCCCCTCCTGGTAGGCCCTGGTTTCGTTTTGACATCAGCTTCAATGCTGTCAGTTTGAGGCCGAGCAGAATGTTATGTTGTCAGCACCGCCACAAGAGAGAGAATGCCACTGTGGTCACTGATGTGAGGACGTGAGGCTCAGGATGGATCAGGCTGTTACCCACATGACACTGGCTGGGGCCCGGCCCAGCCCAACCCTCCCAGAACGGGCCATGGCCTAGGTCTTGCGCCAAGGTGGCCTCAGTGAGGATAGCGGGGCTGGCTCCCACTCTGCAAGTAAAATGTCTCCCCGCCAACCGATCTAAGAACAATGGCTTTGGGGCTGGTGGACAACTCTGCTTTCGGACCAAACTGGCCCCAGGGAAGAGCAGTTTAAAGCTCGTGTGAGGATATTCCTTAGGACCTTGGGGTTTAGTGCACCCCGAGACTGGTGACCCGCTTCCCTTCTCTGACCTCTAACCTTGCCTCCCCGGGGAGTCTGTGCACATTCCACCATGCGGATGCCCCTAGGGCTGCCCTGGGGTTAAGACAACCTATGGGGCCCATGGTCAGAGAACAGCTATACCCCAAAGTGGGAGGCAGCTGCGCCCTGCCCTGGCTGGGCCGTCACGGGCTGCAGAGCCGACCTGGGCTGCCTACCTCATCGTCAATAAATATTAAAGCTGATACAGACCAAGAAAACAGGCCTACAGTCTGAGTGTGGGAGCCCCTGCCTTCCCGGTTGCTCTGCCAGATTTCTGGTTAGTTGTGCCCATGTGAGCTGTTAGACTCCTGCCAGGAGGGAAAGTAAAATTAAGTTCTCATGGGGGAGGTGGGTGAGTCCCCAGGAGCTCTAAATAGGTCCTTCCCACTGCTCCCCACTCCACCTGTGAATGGACAGACCTGAAGCCATGGCAGGACAGCTCCATGCTGTCTGACTCAGGGAAGAGTCTGGCATCTATGGAACTAGATGATAAAACGCTAGAAGCCTGCCATGCCTAGGTGCGAGGAAGGTCTGATTCAGGCGGGCAGCAGGGGGAGCCCCTTCCTGACTGGTTTCCTGATGTCAGTGTCCCACCCTGCGTCCCTGTGGTGTCCCTGCCCCGTCTTTCCCTCATGATGTCATGGCCTTAGTTCTCAGAAGCCAGAAGGCAGGGCCCCAACCTTCCCGAGAGAAGACAGACGTCACGAGAAACGCCAAAGGCACGTTCTTTCCTGCCCTGGGCTGCCCTGCTCAGAGCTCCCTTGGCTGCGTGAGGATGCCCAGGCGGATGCTCCTGGCAGTCCGTCTCCGGGCACGCCTTAGACCCAGAGAAAGTCTTGTCCTCGGTCACCCTAGTCCACCCCCACCCCAACCTGGCCCAACGTGGGGAGAGGGAGGAGGGGTTACAGAGGGTGGCAGTGGCCTGAGGGAGGCAGCGGGGTGCAGGGGAGCGCGTCGTGCCCGTGAGCCCCGTGGCCACAACGCCAGGTTGACAGCGACTCTTCAAGTCCGGCTCTCCCCATAGCAGCATCACTCATCTGTCACCTCCACAGAGTCCTCGTCCTTACTCTCCCCTGAACGCTCCTCTGTCATTTCCGTATTGTCGGTCTCTGACGTTGATGCCACCTGCTGCACCCAGTCCCTGTCACTGAGCGGCTTTGGATGCCATGGTCCGGAGAAGGGGTTGAACCAGTTCAGGGAAAAGCGCCCACCAAAGATGTCTTGGACCAACTTCCAGCTGCCCCTGTACTCCCTGGGCTGATGCTTTCGTTTGAGGCGCTCGATGCCCTGGAGGGACAATGGGATAAATGGGGTCAACATGGCACAGCTGCGCCCTCGAGCACACCCCCCCCAGCCCTGGCACAGCAGAACATTGCGGCCCAGGGCACATCCTGGGCTGGGAGGCCCCTCAGAAGGTGAGGGGGCACGGGTGGGGGGTGGCGTGGTGTGGCACAGCAAGCAGGGCCTTTGAGGAACTGGGCGGTGCCTCCCACCGGCCCCCGGCGCTCCCCTCCCCGCTTCCTCCCACGGATGTGAGGGCTGCCCAGCCTCGCTAAGCAGGGCCAGCTGTGCACAGGGGCCAGGCAGCTGAGTGGTCTAGTAAACATCCCAAGCTTCTCTGGGCGTGCGCTGGGCCACCTGTCCCAAGACCACTAAAAAGGTGACACCTCCCTAGGTATTCTAAGCCACTACCCCCATAGTAGGCGCAGCAAACTTAGCATGATGACAGGGTGAAGGGGAGAGCACAGGATACAAACGACACGTGAGGGGAGGGAGATGTGTGTGCAGCTGGTGACAACATGCAGCGGGCAGCTGGAGGGAGCACAGGGTCACTGTGGGGAGGCAAAGGCTGGCGTCAGGCCCGCTCATGCAGTAGACACACCCTATGGCCTCTCCCAAGCTGCCCACTCACCTGCCGCTGGGTGTTGGCTGCGACTCAGCCACCTGGCCACAGAAAGAGCGTGTTGGGTAAGGGGAGAAGCTTCAAAGAGTTAAAGGTGCAGCCAGGCCAGCTCTGCAGGCCCACGACACCCTCCACAGAGGCTTTCGCCCGCCAGAGGGCTTGGGCTTTCTCTGTCTCTTCCAAAGCCAGGGGACCTGCGGCGGGTCTGTCAGCCACGGGCCCTGCTCATTCACCCAACTCCCTCAGAATGGCCCCGAGTACCTCGTTCTAGGTTTTCCTTTTCACACAAGATCCTGCATAACTGGTCTCTAATCCTTTCTGTTAAGCAGAAAGACACTGAGGCACGCACGCAGACTGAGATCTGACCATCCCCTGGGCTACTTCTTCCCACGCCATCACAGAGATGTAAGTTTCTTGGCTTTTGAAAAACGTGTAGGTTAAAGAATCTGATTTCAAAGTGTCTCCTCGTAAGATACTTATTAATTACAAAGGGTAAAACAATAACTTTACGGTAAGGAAACTGCAGATGTCACCTTAGCCACGTCAAAGTCAACATCATCAATAATGAGACGTATCAACATCATGTGCCTTCACATACAGTGCATGGAGAAAGACAGAACGCCTTCAGCAGTGTTCCTGGCCCAAACGCACGACCTGTCTAGTCCCGAGAAAACACCAGATGAATGCATATAGAAGGATATTTCACAGAATACCTGGCCCATAATCTTCAAAAGGTTCAAAGTCTAGTGAAAATGTTTTAGAACCAGATAGAAGTGGTGCTTGTATAATATTATGAATGCATCGAATGGCACTTTAAAATGGTTAATTTTGTTATATGAATTTCCCCTCAATTGAAAAAAAAGGTCAAGTTCATAAAAGACAGAAAAAGACTGAGGAACCCTCATGGATTGGAGGAGACTAGAGATGTGACAAATGATGCACTGTGGCGTCCTGGAACAGAAAGGAATATTAGTGGGACAACTGGAGAAGTCTGAATAAAGTATATAGATTAATTAATAGTATTGTATCAATAAACTTCAGGTTTTTATATTCGTATTATGGTTATGTAAAATTTTTACAGTAAAAGGACTGATTAAAGGGTATATGGGAGCTCTTTGTTCTATTTTAACCACTTTTGTCAGTCTGATATTGTTTCACAGTAAAAAGTTTTTAAAAATAATCTGAGACAAAGATTTCTGCAATACAATCTTGAACAGAGTTATAATAATGAAAAGTTGGAAACAATCGAAATGTCTAATAATGACTATGTAAATTATCCCGTAAAGCAGAGCACTATGCAGTTATTAAAATGGTGTTTGGACGTTTTTACGTGACATTGGAAGATTCTGTCCACGTGGTGGCAAGCAAAGAAAGCAAAGTTGCACATGACATCATCATGGAAACTGTGGTTAGCTTTGGGGATGGGGTTTTAGATGATTTGTATTTCTGTGGACTTCTCACACACTCCAAGTTTTCACCAATGCACAGGTGTTACTTTTACAAGTAGATAAAAGAGCTGTTTCAGAAAATGGACCTTGTTGACAGTCTCGAGGGAGCCGCATGTGATTCATGAGCACAGGACACCGCTCGACCTGCGGACTAGCCCCTCACCAGCTGGGCCCTGCTGAGCAGAAGCGGCAATGGCCAACTGAGGTGACTTGCTTTGGGGATCCTGCATCCTTTCCTGGGTGACCATCCGCAGTGTGTCAAGAGAGGGGTTTTAACCATGATTGCAGGGGAGCTGAGACCCGTGTTTTGAGGGAGACGGTGGAGAAAGGAAGTCTTCGGTGTGGGAGGGTGGACTGGCCAGTGGCTTGTGTCTGTTTCACTGTGAATTCCTTATCTTCTGTGATGTGGTTCTCAGCTCAGACGTGTATTTACAAGACACGAGAAAAAGCCCCATGGGCGTGGAGGCCCCCAGAGGGAAATGAGGGGCCAAGATGTGTGCACGTGTCCACCCCAGGCTCCGACGACTCACCCACACCACGCCCATCTGGACGCCCATCTGGAGGACCCCAGCTACTCTCTCCCTTTGCCCTTCTGGGCCAGTTCTTCACCCAAAGGGCCTGTTGGTGTCCAGAAGCCATCGGACAGATTAGATATGCAGGACCGCGGGACACACCAGTGTCTTGGCTCCCCTTCAGACACGTTGTTTTCTCAGCGCTCATTTGCTGGGAGGCCACGGGTTATGAGGGAAGAGGGGCCGCATGGGCACAGCCCCTCAGCGCCACCGAGCCCAGCAGCACGCAGCAGGCAGCAGGGACCACCTGTAAGGCGACCCCCGCAAGCCCCACGCGGATTCTCAGACTAGAGCGTGCGTCAGACTCACGGCGGGGCTGCTGAAATCCAGGCTGCTGGGCCCCGCCCTCAGAATGGGGCCTGAGAATGTGCATTTCTAACAAGCAACAAGCTCCCAGGTGCTGCCGCTGCTGCTCTTCTGGGCGCCACCCTTCGGATGTGCTGCCTCGGTGCGTCACCAACAGACTCTCGAGAGTGACGCTAGCAAAATCTTCTCTCCACATTTCTTTGGTATTTAAGGGCCCCTTCTTGGCTGGGCCTCCGCACCCCTGGTTGGCTCACCCCTCAGGCTGACGCATTGTAAGTCTCGAGAAAAACTTAAGACCCATTAGCCTGGCTGGGACAGTCCAACCTGCCTCCCAAGTCCTGGGGCTTCTGTGCGATGCGACCTCACCTACGTGGTTGATAAACTTTTCCTAAATTGAGCTCATCTGAGAGCTTCCTGCATTAGGAAGGTGGATTCTAACCTTCTAGGCGGCCTTGCCAGAACGAGCGAAAGCTGGTTATCCAAGGTGTCTTACTTTTGGTTCTTCCAAGAAAAAAGTATTACAAAAATGAAATGGTTACGACTAAAACGAGACTCGGCACATGCACTGCTACCCAAATTCATCTTGCGTGTGTGATGTCACCAAGCCGATGTAAATCTGCAGATTTGTTTGGACCTAGGGCTTTTGCATGTTCAGCCTGGTTGCCAGGAATACGAACCTGAAGCTGACAGGTGGGAAGGGGCCCCCTAATCCCACTCGCCACGTCACCTTCCTCTTCCTTTTCTACTTCCGCTCTGCAGAGCCCACGTTCTGAAAGGCCGCGGCTGCTGTTGGTGCTTTTTCCCATGTGTGCGCCACTCACTGCTGCCAGTCAGAACCCAGCACTGAGCCCCACAGCTGCGCTGCCTTTGTGGAGAGCAGTGGTCCCCAACCTTTGTGGCACCAGGGACCGGTGCTCCTATGAGAATCTAACGCCTGATGACCTGAGGTGGAGCTGAGGCGGTGATGCCGCTGGGGAGCGGCCCCAAGTGTAGGTGAAGCTTGGTGTGCTCGCCTGCTGTTCACCTCCACTGGCCACGGCCCGGGATTTGGAGACCCCTGGTGTAGAGAAGCGTCCTCTTTCATTAGTCGTCTGGGAATCTTGAGGAGAGTTCAGGAGAGGCCCACTGCTTCCTGTGCCACGCCAGGCTGGAGACTGCTCACTACACTGTAAATGACAGCCACACGCCTTGTGCTCTCAGCGTGTTCTCCGTCTCAATGTAAACGAAGCCGGGATCACTTCCCACAGGGGACCTTGTGGCAGGCCTGTCCTCTGAGGGCAGCGCTGCCCTCTAGCTTGAGGAGTGGGGGACATTCATCCTTTCGGTGAAAGGCCTCGTAAAACCCCAGAGGCGGAATCACTAGGGCGATTCGGCAGGAGCCTTCCTCTCGGGGGACAGACGCAGTTGCTCAGGTTTAAATGATGAGCTTCTATCTTTAGGACTCAAAAAAAAGTACATCTTCAGCACTATCTACTGCATTCCTTAGTAATTCCATGGGGGAAAAGAACTTGGGTCACTTTTAAAAAATGCCCTTGAAGATAGGGTGGAGGGCATCCAAACACTTGGAACTATTCCTTGGCCTCCTAGGGGGTGGGGCCCGGAGGGCCAGAGCCTGCCAACCTCAGCCTTGACCGCAGCAGACAGAGCGCAGTGGAGCCAAGTCAAAGTTAATGACAGAGTCACAGAGTTCTTTGGTTAAACACCAAAGGGGTGATGGAGAACCCCTCGAAGCACACGCCGGGGCCGTCTGGCAGGCTGTCAGCACTTTCCTCTGCTGCCCACTGGGTGGGCAGAGGAAAACGGTCTCACCCTCCCCCACCCAGCCAACCCTAGACGCAAACGCCGCAGACCTGATGACCTTTTCTGTAGCAACTGAGGATCCACAGCACAGGGAAGGCATCCGGGCCGCAGAGCCCGGTGGGCGAGCTTGGGCGAGCTTGGTCAAGACGGGGACTGAACGGCCTTTAAGAACAACACAGTGAAAACCACATTCAAGAGAGGAAGCAATGAACACAAAACACCCAAACTCACGACGGCTGGACCATCGGCTCTCCCCGCAGGGTAAGGCCGAGAGCAGAGCGCAATCAGAACGGGCTTTGGAAAAATTTTATTGCATTTTGTTTCCATGTGGAAGCACTGACAGAAGTGAAGAGGCAGCATGTTCCACTTACTTTTCTGAAAAAAGTCACATGGCTAGATTCACGGTCCCCCCGATCCAAGCCTGGATTTGGTAGACCTTGTCCCCCACCCCCACCCCAAGCAAAAGCTGAGAAAAGAGGTTTGTGGTGATTGCTTAAAAAAACAGATCCACGTGTGAGAGTGCAGATGGTTAGGATTCTGATTTCTGTGGTTTTCGCATTTGATGGGTGCTCCCTGTCTCACCAACCCCAGTCTCCGGGCCC
>NW_011888816.1:1277955-1287620 GCF_000151845.1 Pteropus vampyrus | reverse complement strand
GGTCCCCAACCTTTGTGGCACCAGGGACCGGTGCTCCTATGAGAATCTAACGCCTGATGACCTGAGGTGGAGCTGAGGCGGTGATGCCGCTGGGGAGCGGCCCCAAGTGTAGGTGAAGCTTGGTGTGCTCGCCTGCTGTTCACCTCCACTGGCCACGGCCCGGGATTTGGAGACCCCTGGTGTAGAGAAGCGTCCTCTTTCATTAGTCGTCTGGGAATCTTGAGGAGAGTTCAGGAGAGGCCCACTGCTTCCTGTGCCACGCCAGGCTGGAGACTGCTCACTACACTGTAAATGACAGCCACACGCCTTGTGCTCTCAGCGTGTTCTCCGTCTCAATGTAAACGAAGCCGGGATCACTTCCCACAGGGGACCTTGTGGCAGGCCTGTCCTCTGAGGGCAGCGCTGCCCTCTAGCTTGAGGAGTGGGGGACATTCATCCTTTCGGTGAAAGGCCTCGTAAAACCCCAGAGGCGGAATCACTAGGGCGATTCGGCAGGAGCCTTCCTCTCGGGGGACAGACGCAGTTGCTCAGGTTTAAATGATGAGCTTCTATCTTTAGGACTCAAAAAAAAGTACATCTTCAGCACTATCTACTGCATTCCTTAGTAATTCCATGGGGGAAAAGAACTTGGGTCACTTTTAAAAAATGCCCTTGAAGATAGGGTGGAGGGCATCCAAACACTTGGAACTATTCCTTGGCCTCCTAGGGGGTGGGGCCCGGAGGGCCAGAGCCTGCCAACCTCAGCCTTGACCGCAGCAGACAGAGCGCAGTGGAGCCAAGTCAAAGTTAATGACAGAGTCACAGAGTTCTTTGGTTAAACACCAAAGGGGTGATGGAGAACCCCTCGAAGCACACGCCGGGGCCGTCTGGCAGGCTGTCAGCACTTTCCTCTGCTGCCCACTGGGTGGGCAGAGGAAAACGGTCTCACCCTCCCCCACCCAGCCAACCCTAGACGCAAACGCCGCAGACCTGATGACCTTTTCTGTAGCAACTGAGGATCCACAGCACAGGGAAGGCATCCGGGCCGCAGAGCCCGGTGGGCGAGCTTGGGCGAGCTTGGTCAAGACGGGGACTGAACGGCCTTTAAGAACAACACAGTGAAAACCACATTCAAGAGAGGAAGCAATGAACACAAAACACCCAAACTCACGACGGCTGGACCATCGGCTCTCCCCGCAGGGTAAGGCCGAGAGCAGAGCGCAATCAGAACGGGCTTTGGAAAAATTTTATTGCATTTTGTTTCCATGTGGAAGCACTGACAGAAGTGAAGAGGCAGCATGTTCCACTTACTTTTCTGAAAAAAGTCACATGGCTAGATTCACGGTCCCCCCGATCCAAGCCTGGATTTAGTAGACCTTGTCCCCCACCCCCACCCCAAGCAAAAGCTGAGAAAAGAGGTTTGTGGTGATTGCTTAAAAAAACAGATCCACGTGTGAGAGTGCAGATGGTTAGGATTCTGATTTCTGTGGTTTTCGCATTTGATGGGTGCTCCCTGTCTCACCAACCCCAGTCTCCGGGCCCTGCTCCTCCAGGTGACTCCACACAGGAAGCGTCCCCAAGCGGAAAAGCTACCAGCCCCAGCACCGAAGGCTCAGGTGTGCCTGCCGACTCCAGGGACGGGGACGGGGACGGGGACGGCCATCTGCCAGCTCTGCAAAGCTCGGGGCCTGGAAGGTCGCCCTCGCATCGCGGTCTGTCTCACGTCAGGACGAGTCTCCCAGGTTAAAACAGACGAGATGTGGGTACGTGCACATTTATGGGTCTGACACATCAGAAAGTGAACCCACTTTGGAGATTTACAAAATGAGGAAGAAGGGCTGATGGCGGAGCTGCCCGTCTGGGGCGCGGCTGTCTCAGCAGTGACACTGCTGGCCGAATTCCTGCTAGGAGGGCAGGGGGCGGGGGCTGGTGAGAAAGCAAGCGGACGGAACAGAGGAGCATGGCGCTCGCCTGACATTACGTGATTTTTTTCTTCTGATTGTATAAGGCATTTTGAACTGGAAAGACTTCTTTCCTTCATACTCTCCCAAATAATCCTAGGGAATGTAACTGGTGATTCAGACCACAAATAAGACCCTTTCACCTGCCCCCACCCCCCCGCCCTCCCAGTCATTCCACACACCCCGAGTCCACAAAGTACAAGGCAAGCAACTGATTTCGTGGATTGGGAGGCAAACTGTCCACTGAGGGATGAGGTCACTGTGTCAAGGGCCCTGCTTAGGGCTCCAGCCCTGATCCTGCCCCGCTAGGCCACCGGGGGTAAGCATCCATCTTCGATGAGGTTTTAAGTCCCATTTGGGGGCTGCCTCCTGGGCAGTGGGAGGTCACGGGCCCTCCTAAGCTTCCCCAACCAGGCGTCCGGACTGGTCCATCCACGCACCAGCATCACGTCTCGCTCAGTTAGTAGAAGTGGGCATGGCCTGGACACAGCGCCCTCCACGTTAGTCATGCGAGACAGACAGCAGAGAGGAAACCAGAGGCCAGAGAAGTGATTTTAAAAAGGAAAAAAGAAGAGCAGCTTCGGTCACCAAAAAATAGAAAGGATGATCTTTAAAAAATCAAACATGGGGACATTTTTTTTTCTCTGCAATGCTCAGCCATTTTACTTGAGACATAAAAAAGTTTTAGAGTAGTTTTTTTTTCTCAGTTTAAACATTCATGAAAATGGATCGGACGGTAGTGCTGTGATGTGGTTTGTGTCTGAGTGGCCATGGTGGCCAGGGGTCCTTCAGACCACATACTGGTACGGGTCTGCCTTCCCTTGGTCTGGCGTGGCAAAGGGGCTGGCCCAGCCTAGAGAGAAGGGGTGGCCAAAAACGGCTTTCATGTTCATCCATTTTGTTTTTTTAGCCCATCTTCTCTCTTCCTTTTTCAATTGTTCTATTCCCTGAAAACAAGAACAATCATACTTTCAGTCAAGCACTTTACTGCTGTGGGTTTGGGGGAGGGGTGTCCATTAGCTTGAGGTGAACGCAGTCAACGCTTCCTCGTTAAAGCTATAAAGCTAACTACATAATACATCTTTTTTCCCTTTCTCTCATAAAAATGTTTTAAAAAAGTCATATTGTTTTGTGGGGCGGGGTGGGTACATGTTCACAAGTCCCCCCAGGAAGGGCAGGGGAATGAGCACAGTCAGCAGGCACCTAAGCCATTGCTCCTAGTCTGCCGATCCGATGTGCTTTGTCACGTGATGGGGACATCTACGCAGACTTTGGGGACTTCGCTGGGCTCTGCAGAAGCATTTCTGGCCGGGTGCTGGGCTGTGTGTGGGAGGGCTGTGAAGGCTTCAGGAAGCCTCAGAGCTGGCGATCGTGACTTGGGATCAGTTCATTGGAAGTTTGAAGTTAGTACGACCACTTTGCAGACAAAAAAAAAAAGGAACGAATCAAACGGCTGCTCGGGCGCTGCCAGTCTCGCCAGCCTGGGAGGTGAAGAAGCACCTACTTAGTGGGGCTGGCGAGGCACGGCTGAGACGGCGGGACAGCGGGGAGAGACCATGGGTGAGGGGAGAAGTCACCAGACGAGGAAGGAGAAGGAATTAGTACAGGTTAGAGGGGTCGCACGGACAGACCAGTCAGCCTCGGTCCTGGCCAAGGTCTCATGGGGAGAAGTGTGACCTGAGGCCACTTCAGCAGTTGTCACGGAGCCTGTACCACGCCCCCTGCCCGTTAAGTCTCAAAGGAAAAATGGAGGCTGGCGAAGAAAGCCGGTCCCCGCCTTCTTCAGACGGGGCTGGTCAGTGGGCAGGGCCAGGGCATGTGCCCTGCCCGGCGCACGGGAGAAGCAGCCTGGCAGGAGCGCGGCCCGGGGCGGCCTGCCACGGTCTCCTGTGAGGTGGGGGAGCAGGGAGGCGGGCTGAGGGGACAGCGCAGTCTGAGTCTCTGTTCACAGGCTACGGACCAGGAAGGCCGGGGTGAGGGGAAGACACCGTCCCCGTGGCCCATGGGGCCTCCCCACTTCCCCTGCCCTTCCCAACGACTCCCTTCAGGAACGGCCTGCGAGCTCTCCTGCGGACTCCCCCAGACCCTGGGTGTGTGGCCTGGCAGCACAGTCACCTCTGGTCCCCACAGGTCTCATGCAGAGAAGTCATGTCGTTTAGTGCTCGGATACATGGCTGGATCTACATCACTGGTGGCTATTTTTACAGAAACTCTTTCGCAATGATGTTATTTCTTACAAAAGCAAGAAGTTGCTGAGAGCCACCCAACTTCTAAACTGTTGGGAGTCCCACAGATACAAATGACGGCGCCCTGGCAGCCAGGCAGCGTCGTACTCCTCTGCACGCTGACACGGTGACACGCTGACGTGCCACACCCATGGGGAGGTCTCTGCCTCCCTGTGAGCTTCCATCTAAGGCTGACTACCCAACGGGCCCGAAGCTACCCCAGCCCCTCGGGGTCCTCGATGACTGCTGAGAGCTGCCACTGGAGGGGACCCTGGGAAGCCAGGAGTAGTGCCCTGGTGAATTCATGACCTTATGACTCTGTTCCTTCCTTCTGGCACCCCTTACTTGGGCTCCAAAGCCAACAAGGGAAGAAAGGCCCATGTCACGCCATGGACTGACCACCTTGAGGCTTCTGAGGAAGGTTGGGAGGTGGTGGCAGTGGCCCCAGGGGAGCGGGCTCCAGTCCAGCCAGCAGCTTCGAAGCTCCCAGACAAGGAGCTGGGAGTAGGTGGAAGGTGGGGACAGGGAAAAGGCAACCAACGAGGACCAGAGCTGGGCCAAGCAGAGGTGACCTGGAGGCCAGGTGAGAGCTTGCTACCAACTGATCTGGGGCTCTAGGTGGGGCTGTCTCCTGACTCCGCCCTCGGGACCTAGTCACGAAATCGCCTCCTCTGGGACACTGACCCTGCTTGTGCCATCCGGGTTAGGGCGCCCTTTGTCCACTACCTTGTCTGCAGGCCTGTGGCCCCGGACGGGAAGGGTGTTCCAGTGCCCGGCAGAGTGCCCGACACCAAGCAGCGGTCAGACAGAACCATGTTGGGAGGATGGAAGGACTTGTGGCCAAGGGTGCCCTTCCCCAAGGCTGCAGGGCCCATTCCTGGTGTGACCTGCCACGCCAGCCCCATGGCGGGGAGACCTGAGTGTGCCTGAAGTCTCAGTGTTTCTGCACGCCGGGGCCTGGCCTGGGGCTCCCAGGTGTGGCCCGCAAGCAGCGCCCCAGCAACACCTGCCCAGGTCCAGTCCCGGCGCGGAGGTGGTGGCCGGCCGTCCGCTTACCGTCTCGTCCGTGCAGATGGAGTGCACCTGGGTCCCAAACATCACCGACGTGAAAATGAAGAAGAGCAGCCCCTCGAAGCACAGCAGGATCAGGAGGATGACCGTCGTGGGCGGCGAGAAGGAGCTGCACTCTGAAAGAGAAAGAGCGTGTGGGGCTCAGGGTTGTGGCCCGCTGCCCGCTGCCCCCAGGGCTGCCACTCTGCCTCCGGCCCTGCAGGACCTGGGGCCTCCGGGCCTCGGCGGGGACCACCCTGCCCCACGCCTGGCTGCCTCTCCCTCACACGTGCCATTCCTTGCTACTGCCTCTTTCCCTGGCCAGCATGTGATGTCTGTCTCCCAGTGCCAAGCACAGTGCCTGGCACACGGAAAGACCCGGAGCCGAGGCATGAAGGCCTGACCCCACCACAGGAGACCCTCTCCTCCTCAGCGCGCACACTGCAGGTGGCCCAGGTGGAGGGGCCTCAGTCCAGTCCCGGCCGTGAGTTTTCCAGGTATTTCTGTACTGGGCACTGCCACCCTCTGCACCTGTATCTGTTCAGGGGTGAGAGGCGAAGACAGGACCTAGGATCACTCAGTGGCTTTTGGATTTGAAGCTCGCCAGGGCAGTCTGACTGCTGGGCTGGGCCCTGACCCAGGTGGGAGGTGAGGCCCACGGGAGCCCCTGAGTCACTGAGATTGTCAGTCCCTGAGTGTGGAGTCACCGCCCGGCCCCGAACAGGAGCTTTCACTCTCCTCGCCCCCCTACAAGCTCACACTGACCTGGGGTGTGACCCAAGGCAAGTCCTTGTCCCTCTCTAGGCCTCTAGTGGCTCCACTGCAGAGCAGTGAGGTTGACTACATGTGTGGTTTTGTTTGAAGCAGTGGAATCCTTTGAACAAAGTCCAAATCAGAAATCCAACCCACCGATAAGAAAAGCAGACATGCTGGGGGAGATGGTGGGGTGAGCAGGGGGAAGCCCCTTCTCTGGCTCTCTGCTATCACGGCAGTGTCTCGGGAACCTCCTGGGGGAATATGGCCCACACAGGGCGGTGGGGGCCCTGCTGATGGCAGTGGTACCACAGTGCAGGCCCGTGGGGTCTTGCCCTCTCTGACACCCGCCCGTGCCTGTCAAGCCCGGGCTGCGCATGTACCTCGCAGCTCCGGCTGCTCCGGGACTCAACCGGCCTCCCTGGCGGAGAGGGCAGTCGGGCCTCACTGGGCTTTGGGAATTCAGGGGTTAAGTTCCCCGTCGGAGCCTCCCTGCTGGCTCATCACAGGAACGTCAGGAGGGCCACAGGAGGTGTCAGGAGGGCCACAGGAGGTCGTCTGGGACCAAGCTTGGAACTCAGCTCCCAAATCTGGGGTAGGGCACAGGCTGTCTCATCTAAATGCCCGTATCCCCTCACATGTCCCTTGGAACTTAACGACGCCTCCGATGGTTTACCACCTTAGGTCCTTGCTGGTCAGGGCTTGGCTGGGTGGCCACAGGTATGGCAGCTGCCTGCCTGGCCTTGGGGCCGAATGGGGAGGTAAGAAGGGTGTGGGCTCCAAGTCGAGCAGACATGGCAGGGTGTGGATCCCGGCACCAACTCCTGTCACAAGCTCTCACTAAGATGCCCCCTCTAAGACTCTGTCCCATTCACTGTGGCATCCCCTGTTTCTGTGTTTGCTTGCCATCTGCCTCTCCCACTACACCTCCAGCTCCAGAATGGCAGGGACTTTGGCTCCCTGCTACACAACCAGCCACGGAGCGCTGCTGACGACAAGCAATGTGGGCAAGAGGTCGGGGCTCCGGGCTGTGGTGTGCCCTCTGTACAACGCAATGACTGAAAAAACGCGAGCGCCTTGGCACAGCTTGGCCTCAGCCCAGGACGGGGGGTGCTCACCAGATGGAGGTGCCTTGCTCCCTCCTTACCCTGGCCCCCCCGAGCTGCCCTGGGCCGGGCGCTGGGGGCAGAGCCCCGTGCTGTGGCCTGTCCCCTATCTATCTGTGCACACTGTGCACACTTGTAAGCATCCTCCCCCTCTGGGGCTGGCCCCTGGAGCTACGCATGGAGTTCAAGGGGGCAGGAACCAGATCCGGGGAATGTAGAACCACCGCCCTACCCTTCTTTTAATATCAACTCTAAGTGCCCTCACGGGGGAGACAGCCCCCCGCCCCTTCGTACGCAAGCTGGATGGCCCAGCAGCTCATCCGGGGCTGAACTGTGATGGCAGTTGCTGCCACACACGGCCAACTCTCAGGCCTTCACCTTGGAGACTGTCCTGCACCCTCCCATGCTAGCTTCCACAGGAACTGGGTGTCTCAAGCCTCCTCCATCAGGAATTGTGCCGAAGACAATCAAGAACGTGCAGGGAAGAGCTGAGTATTGGAATCGTCCAGACAGGCTGGAAATCTCCGCTCCACACTCAGGCTGGGCTCGCAGGCCCTCTTAGCTGTGTGAGCTCAGGAACCTGCTCAACCCCCGTGAGCCCCCAACTTTTGTCATCTGCACTGTGGGGAGCATCTCTCCTACCCTGCTGGCTTGTTACAAGGTCGAAATCAGCCACTGCTCAACAAGCTCGGTGGGCCACGCCTGGCTTTCGTGGGCATTATGAAAATGGCCCCTGTCAGCTCCGCTCCAAACACAGACACTGCCTCGTTGACGGTCTGTGTTACTCTCATCGCTGCCTGTGTCTGTTAACCTGGTGACGGGTGGGCAGCATTTGTGATAAGTTGTCTTTGTCAGACTCTACTATCAAGTTGCCAAGGCCACATCGGGAGTTGAGCTGGACCCCCGGCCTAGCAGGATGCATGTACTGTCGGAATGTTTACGGGAAACACGCTGGTGGCCGGCCTAGTCCCAGAGAACGGTGCGGGCTGCGGGAGCCCACTCATCACCCCGTCTCCTCTGCACCGTCCGCTAGCTTGACCGCCCCCGCCCCCCAGCATGTGCCTGATCTGCAGTGCTCACGAAAACAGGAGGACATGGTGCTGTGGGTGAACGGTGTCCCCCCAGTTCACTCGGTGAAGCCACAACTGCCCCTCAATGTGATGGTATCTCCCAGAGGGGAGATGAGGGTTAGATGAGGTCATGATGGCACTAGTGCCCTTATCAGAACAGAAACCAGAGAGCTTGCTTTTCTCTCTCTGCCATGTGAGGACAAGGAGGAGGTGGCCATCTGCAAAACCAGAAGAGAGCCTGCGCCAGGAATGGAAGCTGCCGGCACCCTGCTCGGGACTTCCCAGTCTCCAGGACGATGAGAAATAAACGTTCGAGCCACCCAGTCTGTGGTACTGCTATGGCAGCCCAAGCTGACGGCCACATGTGGGGTTCTCTGCGCCAGACAGCGGGGGTCAGGCGCAAACTATGAACAGAGACAGGGAAAGATTCTTCCTATCCAGGCGGGAGCTAAAGACACTGTCCTTGTCACAGCCTCTGAGTTCTGGGGGATAAAAGAGCAAGAACATGCCCAAGAAGTCAGTGTGTACAGGAAGAGCAAAATTTCTAAAAGACAGTCCAACGGAAAAGGGTCCCGTCAAGGGAAAAACAGGAGACATGGGATGTTTCTGCTCAGGCCACCTGTCCCACAGGCGGTAGGTGTGACAGGGCTGGCCCGGCAGGTGGCCGCTCGTAATTCCTGCAGCAGCTAAACTGTTTTTCTCATTTCTCATTTTTATTCTTCTCTAACATTTTACTTATTTGTTTTTCCAGCATCCAGTTTTTCCCTCAGAATTTGCACCGTCTTCTGGCTGGAGTTCCTTCTTCAGCATTTCACATTTAAATGGGATACTTCCTAAAGCGGGAAGGATCTGTCTATAATCTTGATGTAAACTGGTGACTGAGCAGTTAAAAAATCACCACCACAAAAACCAAACAAATTAATAGAAAACCTCCGCATCCTAGCCAGACAGTTAAAAATGGATTTTGCAAGATTGGAATAAAATGACCTTTGAATAAAGTGCTTTGCTTCAAGTCAGAGAAACAAAGGTTCTCCTCTGTGGACAGGCCTCCCACTCCTGGACACGCCCCCTGGCCGGCATCAGCCCTGGGCCCGGCATCAGCCCTGGGCTCGGCTCAGGCCATAGCCTCTGTCTACCTCACGACTTTACCTGCGGAACTGATTTTAAGGGGCTGCTTTTTTTCATGAAGGGAGATTCGGGCCTCTGCTCCTCCTTCCCTGATCAGTCCATAGGCTTGCAGGAGATCTGATAAAACGAGGTTGGCCCCTGGCACCAGACAGAAACAAAGAACCAGCCCCCTACTGGGGTCACGTCCCACCCCTGGAGCAGGCAGGAAAAGGCGGCCCATACTCACTTGTCCAATCTTCTTCAAAGCAACGCAGGAAGTGGAATCCCACCATGATGAGGGCGTGCAAGGAAATGAGAGCTATATACATCTGAAACAGGAAGGCAATGCAGACGCCATTGTTGTGAGAACTCTCCACCGCCAGGCTCCCAGCACAGGGGCACTCAGAGCCCCCC
>NW_011888816.1:1274730-1276905 GCF_000151845.1 Pteropus vampyrus | reverse complement strand
AAAACCGGACAGGATGAGATGGGACACAAAACAGCTGCTCCCAGTCTCCCCAGAAGACCCAAAACTGAGGGCTGGGTGGAGCTTCTCAGCAGAAGCTTCTGGGCAGGAAGGGCGAGCTAGAAGAATTCAGAGCTAGGTCAAGTGCAGAACGTCTCAGGGTGGCAAGAAACCCGCCTCCAAGCGCCTTTCAGCTCTAACATAATGGCCGCTTAGCCAAAAACAGCAGGAAAGTCATTCGGGCTTACGTGTTGATCAGATGATCTAATTAATTTGCAAATGACTAACTTACTATTGGGATCATTTTTGGACAGTTTCAAGCTTAATTCATAGCAAACACCCTCTCTACCCCTTTCTGGACAAAACGAAGTACTGATATGAAACAAAAGAACAAAGATGACGGGAGCTCGACAGCAACCGCTTCCCAAAGCTCAGGTTTGGAAAGACCCGTTTGCCAACAGACGGGTTCATCAAAATCGTTCCCTTTTCAGTGCTTTAGAACGGGCTCCTTATTTATCTCGGGTGCATTATTTGTTCAAAACAGTTTGAAATATGATAAACATGAGCTTCTAAATAACCCGATTAGATTTATTTTTTGAAAGTTCCTCAGTTCCCACTAGCTTTTCTGTCCACTAGTTTCCATGACGAACTTTATCTCAGCTTCCTGCTTCCTGCAGGGTGGGCTGTGGCGGGTGGACCCCGTGGGAGGGGCGGCCTCAGGGCCCTGCTAGAGAAGGGCTGGACCCGCTGACCGGCCTGGCAAGCACTGGAGGAGCGCCTCTGGCAGGGAGGTGAGCCGCCCCTAGACTCCAGGCCAGGGGCGCAGGCCACTTGGAAGGAGGGCTCCATTGCCACGATGAGGTCCTACCGACTCGACTCGGAGCTGCAGGGCTCACCCGCGCCCCAAGGAGGAGGTGTGGCCTCTGCGGAGCAGAGCATGAGCTTTGGTGGCAGGGCAGGCCTGGGTCCGACTCGCTGGACCCCGAGCCTCAGGCTCCCCGTCCACAGGAAGTAAGGGCTGACACAAGGACGAGGCAAGAACAGGTACCGGGCCTGGCTCAGGCCAGCGCTGGCGTCACTCTGGTTTCCAGCCTTGTTCTTCTCTACAGCTTCAAAAGGCCTCGCTAACTAACGCGTCAGAAATGGCCCATCGCAGAGATGCTGGCCCAGCTCCAGAATCTCTCTGGGGCCAGGAGGGCAGGGGAAGGACGGGAGGCAGGCGAGGGACATGGAGGAAGTAAAAGGAAAGTCAGGTACCTGCACCTCCATGACCTGCCCCATCTCTGTTACCAATTAAAGAACAACAACACGAACAACATACAGTCCATATTTTAATCGGTAACGCTTGCTGGCAGCACACGCTTTCCAAAGGCCAGACAAGCGGACAGTGAATCACGATGCTCCTTGCATCCCGGTCTCAGCCGCCAGGCCCCTCGTCCCTCCACGGAGTCCCTCCGACCGCCAGGGCCCATCTCTTGCATGAAAGGTCCGAGACAATCAGCTTGGGGTTCTCGGCCCCCTCCCCATCTCCGGAACAAACCCCTGGGGGTGACCCCTCCCCGCAGTAGGCTCTTGAGCAGTTTCTCTTCCGTCCACACTTACTTCTAAAAGAGGATTCGAGTGGGCACTCGGGGGCAGCGTTTGCTCAGCAGAGGTGCCCCGTGGCCTGGCATGCTCTGAAAGCTGCCCAAGAGTAGACACGAGCCCTCTTGGCAGACCCGCCTTTGTTGTCCTCCCAGCCTGAGGAGCCAGGCGGGAAGCCGGGAAGCCGGGAAGCCGGGAAGCCGGGCTGCACAAGGGGCTAAGCCTCGCTGGGCAGCCAGGTGAGAAAACTACTCGTCCTTCAGGGCGCAGGGAAAGTGAATCTGTTTCCTGTTTGCAAGACGGCACCTCTCCCTCTGGCTTACGGAGTTGTTCAGAAGCAGGCTCCTGGGCCAGGTGGTAGCACATGTGGTGGCGTGTGTGTGTGTGTGTGTGTGTGTGTGTGTGTGTGTGTGTCCGTCCGTCCATGCTGGTGGCTGGAGGGACTGCCCAGAGGCCAACTCACCCATGACTCACAAAACACCCAGCCTGAATGGCACTGGGGCTGGGCCCTGGAGAGTACCAAGGCCAAGGCCTGAAGGTGGGTCCTTGAGCAGGTCCGTGAAGGACACTCCGGGCCCAGGGTGCTGACTGCCC
>NW_011888816.1:1268191-1270114 GCF_000151845.1 Pteropus vampyrus | reverse complement strand
CAGGCGACGCACAGGCGGCCTCGCTCCAGTTCATCTGGACCAGCAGCTCTTGTTTTCCTCAAGCTGATTTGCTTACTAGCCCTCAAGCAAACCTCCCTCGGACCATCCCGAGGGGGAGGCTGCGAGGAAATGCCAGGCAGTGGAGGCAGTGAGGGCTCGGGGAGAGAGAAAAGAACCACTTAAGCCTTGTGAGCCTTAAGTCCTCATCCAGGGAGTCATTTCTGTAGCAAAGCTGTCTCTGAGAGGGACCGTGAGGACGGCAAGATGACCGATGACGAGACAGGGTGGGCGGAGGTGCCTGGGACAGAGCAGGCGCGGACCGTGGGGTCTGCATGCTGGAGGCTGATGCTCTCCTCCGAGGTGGGCGGTTAGGCCCACACGGAAATGCGCCCTTTCAGTCACCCAGACCTCTCACAAGACCCGAATGTTTCCGCAGCCTCCGACTGGCAAGGATGACCTCCCAGCATCGGGAGCCAGTTCACTCCTCCACAAGCACACACCAGTCTGACAAAGGGACCAAGGGACATGTTCGTATTTCTGCAATTCAGCATTTAAAAGTTCCCTTGTAATGATAAAGTGTGATTTTTAGCTAGCTGTCTTCAAAGAAATCTAAAAACCAAAAGGGAAAAATCATCACGGATGTGATGGGGAAAAGGCTTTCCTGGCTGAATTCTACCACTGCCACAATCCCCTGAAGTTCTGTCATAAAGAAAAGCTTTCATTCAAGGGCGACCCTGCACAATTTCGGAGCCGCCCCTTACATGGGTCAAGTGCCAGACCTTTGCAGGACGACTGTCTAAAGCTGCGTCTCCCGCGCTCTCACTAAAGTCACCACGCCGTGAAGCGGGGACAGCAGGAACCTTCTGGATTACGGATTTGGAAACAGAGGTGGAAGCAGTCACGGGCAGCGCTACATCAGGTGTGAGACCGGTGTGCTGAGCCCAAACTAAACGCTCTTTCCAATCCAGTGGGCTTGTGGGGACTGGGAGGGAGACTCGCGGCGGTCGCTGGCGCCCAGGGCGGGAAGGGTCAGCCTCAGCTGCTGCAGGCGCCCTGGGGGCGCCGTGTGTGGGGGTGAGCGCGGGCGCGTGCGTACCTGCAGTGGTGGGCGCGGTCGGGCTTGATGCTGCAGCACTTGGGGCACTTGTACACCACCTGCCCGGGCTTCAGCTGTAAACTCTCGATGAATTCCTTGGTGGCGTTTCCCTTGGGCACTGCCCCCTGTGAGAAGGAGGAAAGGTGTCAGGGTTGGGCTGGGGCTCCATCGGTTCTGACGGTCCACAGTGGACAGTCGTTTGAAAATTGCAATGATACACATGGGATGGGGGCGGCAGGACATGTCCATCCCAGTAACACTGGCCTCTGCGTTCGGAATTGTGCCGACACCAGTGAATAGTTATTGACAAAGAATTTTCCTGAGGAAATGCCAAAGGGTGAAACATGGACGGTTATCCTATCATCCTGCACATCCTTCCAGCTGTCTAAAGTGGTTCATGGAAAACTTTTCTTAAAGTTCAAAAAAGAAGTAGGAAAAAAAATCTGGTCTGCAAAATACAGTCAGGTGCCAGACAGAAAATTTAAAAGCAAACGAACTTTGGGAGGCAAGGGCTACATGGTATGTACAGTGCCATTTGGGATACAGCTTCGACGTAAAATGCGCCATAAAAGTCCACAGCTATTGACATGGCGAACTAATGAGACCGTCAGAAAGAAAAGAAGATTTCCCAAAACAATGCAGAAGGTCAGCACATTTTGGTAAAGATTTTATATATCTAGAAAGACAAAGATACAAAAGTATTAATGGTCATCTCGCATAGTAGAATCATAGGTAATTTTTATTTTCTTGACTATTTAAATGTTCTAGTATGAACATGTCGCTTTTGCAATAAGAAAAAAATTTAAAAATTATATAAGCAAAAAAAA
>NW_011888816.1:1264312-1266206 GCF_000151845.1 Pteropus vampyrus | reverse complement strand
AAAAAACCTTCCCACTTGGTGGTGATGCCAATCACCAGCTCCGACTCAGGCCCCTTTCGGATCTGTAGATAACTCTACGGTTGTTCTAGAACCTATTATCCTAGATCACTCTGCCTGGTTGTCCAAAAGGCATTAAAACCAAATAAAACCAACCCGCCAAATTCAACGTGCTAGAACCGAACTCATTATCTTTCCCCCAACTTCCTCCTGTTCTCCCTACCCCGGCCCTCGGCACATCCATCTACACTGTCCTCCGGGGTAGAGATCCAGGAGTCATCCCCAGCCTTCCTAACCCTCCGCCCCACACCCCACCTATTCCCCCGGGTTAATTTGGCCCCAACCGTGCTCGCCCCTCCATGTCATGGCCTCCGTTCAGTGCCACTGTCATGTGCCCCAGATACTAGAGAATCTTCTAGGTCTTCCTGCCTCCAGCGTCTCCCCTGCTCCCTGCAGCTCCACCTCCATCTTTCCTCCCACTATTTTCCAGAGTAATCTTTCTAAAACGTGAATGTGATCACGTTATTCTCCTTGCCTAGAAGCCTTCGCCGTCTCCCTAGAGGCTTCACCTGGCCCAGAGTCTAAGCTCCAGGGCAGGGCTCACGCGAGGCTACCACAATCCAGCCCTGGACCACCGATCCATTGTCACCTCCCTCCCCTGAAAGCTGCGCCCTGTGGACTACCAGAAGTTTCACAAAAGCATGTGCTCTCCAAGTCCACCTCTTGTGACCCTGCATTAGCACCTCCCTCCAGCCTGCCAGGCACCTCCTTGCCTCTTGTACCCACACCAACACCCGCCCAGGGTCCCCTCCTCTGCCTTCTTCCCAGTGGCCCCGCCACTCCCAAGTCGAAACCCAACACTTATCCTTTGTGCTACCACAACCCGGATTTGTCTTGTAACAACTGCCACTTAATTACACACTTGATCTCTCCTACATGACTATAAAGTCCTGCAGGACAGAAAGAATGCCTTTTATCCTGCAGTCCAGTGAACTGCCCAGGGCCTGGCATGGAGCATGTATTCAATAAATCCAAGCTGAATAATAATGGTGATAAACAGACATTTATTGAGTGCTTATATGCCAGGCACGGTTCCAAGTGCTTTACTGTGTTTTGCCAGTTAATTTTGACAATAAACCTAGAGACTATAATAGTCACCATTTTATAGATGAGGTAACTAAAGCAGAGAAATTACGCAATTGCCTTAGATCATATGGCTAACAAGGGGCAGAACCAGATTTCAGACCCAGGCTGTCCACGTCTAGAACTTATGCCTCTATCAGAGGACAAGTTATATATTTATCAGATACTTTTATTAAGTGACTTGAAGAGGCTTTCTTTTTTAGTGCCTTGATGCTACAATACCATGCTATAACAACTGTACCACCACACTCACATAATTCAAACAGCCTAGGGATGATAAGGTCCGTTTCAGTAAGTATCTAGGATAACAGGACAATGCGAAGGGCAATATTATCCTATTGTCCTAAGATAACGGGACAATGCAAAGCAATTGAAACAGGTTCGAAAGAAACATCAATAGTTCCAAAGACTAACTTTATCATTCATTTCAAGCTCCAAGGATGAAACTTGCTTAAATTGCTTCGGGGGCCACGGGGATCAAGGCATGTGCACACCTGGTCTAGGCGGAAACTCTCCCTCTCACAGCTCTGCCAGAACTCGATGACCAGCTGCAGGCCTGTGTCACAAGGCCACCTGTCTCCTCCACAGAAAGGTAGGAGGCAGGTAACCCCCAACAGGTCACTCTCCTCTCTCCTCTCCTCTCTGAGCCAGAAATATTTTTCAGTCGTCATTTATAAGATGCTCAGTGGTAAGTGTGAAAAGGTGCCTGGCACGAGGAAGAACGCAGCACCTACTCAAACGAACTCCGAGGCAA
>NW_011888816.1:1245678-1261882 GCF_000151845.1 Pteropus vampyrus | reverse complement strand
CAGAACAAAAGCCTTGATTTCTTTTCCAAAATCTGTTCTCCCCAAACTCTACCATTCAATAAATGGCATCAGCAATCTCCCAGCTGCACGAGCCAAAAAGAGTCTGGAAGGTACACTCGCTATTCTTGTCCATTCTATTAGCTCTGCTGAACGTAAGGTCTCAGATCTGGCTGAACCTGAGACTCCTGGGAGCTCTAAAGCATCCCAATACCCAGGGGCCCACCCCAGACCAATTACAGTAGAGTCTCTGGGGGTGGGGCCCAGGCATCAGTACTTCTTAAAAGCTCCCCAAGGGATTCGAATGTGCTGCCAGGCTTGAGAAATAGTGGCTTAAAATATATCCAAATCCCACAGCTTCTCTCCAGCTTCACGGCTCCCACCTTGATCCGAGCCACACGTCTTGCTGGGACCACTGCAATACCTCTCATCTTCCTGCTTTGATCTGCTCTCCTTCGAACTCCCATCCCAGGCACAAGGCAGGTCGCATCATGCCTCTGAGAGCTTCCCACTGCATTCAGAATAAAGACCAGAGTTCTCGCTGGTCCACAAGGCCCTGCACGATCTGGCTTCTGCAGTCCACTCCACCTCTGCTAGCCCCTCTCGTCCCCACTCACCATGCTACAGTCACCCTGGTCTTAGCCCTGTTTCTCACACACGCCAAGCACTCCCACCCCGGGGCCTTCGAACCTCCACCCTCCTCTTCCCGGAAGGCTCTGCCCTCAGATTTTCATTTGCCTGACTAGCAACTTCATGTCACTCAGAGAGGTCGTCTCAGACCACCTGGATGTAAAGTGTCCCCCTTAGCCCCGGAAAAGTCACCACCACATCACCCCATCACTCTGTTTCATCGTCTTTACGGCACTCACTGCTTCCTGAAATTGCCTCGTTCAGTCTGTCTTGCCGCCTGACCCCGGTGTGAAGATGTGAACTTCAGGAGGGCGGGGATTTTGGTCCCCTTGCTCACAGCGGTATCCATTGCTCAGAATGGAACCTCTCAGGTGGTAAAGCTCTCACTCAACGAACATGCCATTCATTGTACCCCATCCGTCGTCGGTGTCCCCAGGGCTCCTCCTCTCTACTGCCAGAGCAAACCTCAGTCTGTAAACGACAATCTGACCTCTTCACTCTTCTAACATCCTCAGGCGCCTCAGACTGCCCCTCAGCAGCCCCACCAGCACCACCAACCCGGACCCGTTCTCCTCCTAAGTTCTCGCCACTCCAAACAACTCCCGGGTGCCAGGAGGAGCCAAACGCCTGCATTCCTGTGTCTTGGTGCATGCTGCTCCCTCTGCCTGGAACGTAGTCAGTATCTTCCTGCCCTACTGCCCTCCCCGTCCCCTGATTATATACACTGCTCCGATGAGAAATGGCTTGGGCATCACCTCCTCCAAGCAGCCACCCCTGCTTGGCTAACGTCCCCCCTCCCTTGTTCTACCAAGCAACCCCTGCTTCCTCCCGCTACAGCCTTCATCACACAGGGCGAGCCTCACCCATCTGCTCTTCTAGACAGAGGGCACCCTGGTGGGTAGGAACAGTGCCTGCGGCTTAACAGAAACTAAATTATAAGGTGAGGAAAATAGTATCTTTTACTCCTGGATCCCCTGTAGCAAGGGCATCATAAACATTTCTGAATGAATCCTGAACTTGTTTCCAGTCTGACCGAGTTGATGCTAATGGGGAAACTCTTTTATACCTTTGTGATTTGGGACACTTCCGATTACAACCTGCCCGCCAGTGTGTGACCTGCCCGGCACGTGCATGAGAAGAGGCGCTGTCTGGACCAGCAGCTGACATGTAATTGAACTGGGAAACTGCTTTCCCTGGGGATGGAGTAACGATCCACCGCCGGAACCAGCAAGAAATGGAGCCCGAGACGGGCACTAGCTCGGAACCCAGTATCTTTTCTGAGCTTTCCCTGGGGCTCACAGAACTGAAATCCGTGTGGCCAGTGCCACCGCCACTAGAATGTTTTCCCTTAATTTAAACACACCCCACGTATTGAAACAAGCTACAGGAGATCTTTATCAAATAACACTCTTGCCTTTCCCACACGAGATAATGAACAGGAACAGAGGATTTAATAGCAGGGCACATGATGTTCAAGAGCCACTTGCACAGCTTGATATATTTAGCTAAGTCAAGGTGCAGGACGCCACCGCCTTACCCATAGGTATTCACCGGGAGGCACTTGCTGGCCTACAACAGGTTTGTCCAGCTTTTCAGAAAAAGATGAGCCTCACCCAAAGTGAAGGCCATTTCTGGGCTGCTTCTTGGAACTGGATGTGGCTTTAATTTCAAATCCACCTAGCTCTAGTCCTGTCTTCGCTGTGAGGCTGTCTCCACCCAACCCCCAGCTGTCTTCCACTCTATCACCTGGCCCAGGCTCCACAGCCATCTGACTGTACCTTTCTAGCTGAGGTGAGGCCTCCCCTGGACCAAACCCCTCCCACAGCAGGTCCATTAACGTACGCACCAATATACGTATGGTACCATTCGCCCAAGACAGACGGGCTGTGGCAGACGGTGTCCCCTCAGCGGGGCCCGAGTTCACGTTCCCACCCCAGCCCTGGCCCTCCTGTCGCCCACATTCCTGAGGTCAGGGGAAGCATGCAGGCTGCGGCCATGCCAGGACCAGAAGGGGAGAGTGTGGGCTAGTCAAAACGAGCCCAGACATACTCACGGGGTCCGTCAGCATGGCCCGGCAGTGGGAGGCCAGGGCCAAGAAGGCCAGCAGGTTGAACAGAATTCCATTGACGATGCTGTACGCGTAGTCTCGGGACGGAATCAGCATGACAAAGAGGACCACGAACTCCGCATAGAGGACCAGAAACCAGGTGACAATGGCACAAGCGATGCCGCAGCCGTCGCGGATAAACCACATGGCTCCCGCAGGACCAGGGTAGGGAGGGGGGACACACTTCTCCGGCTGGAGGTATTCTGGCTTCCGCTCAATGTCTCGGAAGTGGTGGGCGGGGGTAAGCATCATAAGCTATTCTGTCCATACTGACATCTGGAAGACAAGAAAGACCCAGAGGAGTTACCTTGTCGTCAAGGAGACTTGACAAAATTACCTTTCCAAAGTGAGCCAGGTGCCTGTGTGTGACCCTCCCGCAGAAAAGCTGCCTAAACCTTCTGTTCATTTCAAATGGGAGCCCTCCTCCCTATTCTGAGCATTAACAGCCTCTGTGGACTAGGGCCACCTTGCCCACAGCCTTCACGGGGCAAATGCCCTACCCAGTGGCAGCCGGGGCAGCGGCAGCGTGCAAAGCTCACCGACTCGGGAGCAGACTAGAACCAGGTCTCGTTTTTTACGGATCTACTGGGCAGACAGTGTCTCAACGGATATGTTCAAATTGGGACCTAAGAGATGGGGGTGGGGTCGGGGGGAAGCACCAAGCCCACTGGGGACACTCTCTTCAGCAGTGACAGCACGGACAAGCCAGAACCGACGCTGAGGCCATCTGCGGTTAACGGGGACGAGTGGGAGGAAAGCGGTGGCCACGCAGGACTCGCGGTAAGCTGCAGCCATTGACCCTTTTCCCGTTCGCCCCAAGAATACTCGCCAGCAGCGCTTGTGGCTGCAGCCTTCACCCCAAGACAACTTGTGAATTACGGTCCTGACCTCACCCCCAATATTTTCACATCACTTTAGTATATCGATAGTTTTGGAAACAAATGACATCATTCTATGTATAGTATTCTGTTTTTAGGAGTGGTATTTCCATTTATAAAATATAGTAATTCTCGATAGCTGAAAATGTCAAATCCTAGAAAATGCAGCATTCCTAGGCATCATGTTAAATTAACACTGGCGGCGAGCGGGAAGAGGGCTAAGACATTCTAACTGTCCTGCATTAGCTAGTGACAAAGGCAAAACAGTCGGTCGGATGGGCTAGTTCTTGAAACAAGCCAGGCTTTCAGCCCTGTGGCCAAAACGGTTTCTGTTCCGGGAATAGGAGCCTCTGTGAGTTGTTCCCCTTGGGGGTGACCGGGCAAAGTGTAGGAATGTTGGACACGAGTCCAAAGATGTTTCCCCACCACCGGGGTGTGGGGCTTCGTGAGTGTTTGTCTCCTCACCTGTGAGAAGAACACATGCCAGCCCCAGCCACCTCCGCACAGGGTTGGCGTGAGGGCGGAGGGGGTGGGAGGTGCTCGTGCTGAACGCTGTGGCCGGCAGCGCCCCGCACATAGCACAGACTGTGCACGCGCGCTCTCTCTTCCTGCAGAAACAAGCGCTGGGCAACGCGTCTTTTCTTCCTAACACTGCAGCTTGAGTCTCTGGAGACAGCAATGAAATAACTACGAATCAGTAACTAAAGTCTATTTGTCCCCAGCATGTGCTACAAGACACAGCAATGTCCCTCCTCTGTTTCTTTCTCTTAAACTCGGTGGCCTGTTGCATCACCGACCGGGTTTCTCAGTTAGAAACGATGATGGCTCAAGTTTACTACCAGATGTACGTGCCATGGGAAAGCCACCCGTAGCACAGACTGCAGCACAGCAAGTGACATCTCAGTCTTTTGAAAACTGAAGTCACTTCACGGCAGAGGAAATCACTCAAAAGCAGCACTGGCTATGTGAGCTCTTCTGAAGACTGCGGCTCTACACACGAGGGCGAGCTCGCAATGGCTGCGTTGGGTTATTCCTCCTTTTTGTCCATTTTCCCTCTTGCTCCACTGTCCTCACCCCCAACAGAGAGAGAGTACAGTCACGAAAAGTAAGGATGTGTCCAGAACACCGAGGGCAGAGCAGTAACTACTACTCGAATTGATAGAGTGAAACGTTGTACATACTAATAATGAAAGAATAAGGCCAGGCCCTCCATTCCCAGGGTGGCAGAGAATTAATGACTGAAAGGTAGTTAAATGTGAACCATGTACCTGTCCACAGAAGCATCACTCAACAAATACTCAGAGTGACTATCACATGCTGTTGGGAACTGGTGAACAAGAAGTCATGACACTCCTAAGCAGAGTAAAAGTGGTGGCTCCCGACAGTCCATCGACCAGGATTTTCTAAGGAAGCAATCTTGTGCTCTTCAGAAGACAGTGGCAGTTAGTGTTGCCACTGACATCCCAGGGGCATTAAAAAAGGCAGGGATATCTTCTGAAGCACCAAACAGGACAGGAAGTCACAGGCCAGGGATATCTCTGGACCCTGACCCGTGCCCAGCAAATTCTAAAATTCTAAACTCTGTTCAACCCAAACAAAATGCTGAAATCCCATGATGATTTAAACCTGACTGAAGCTCAACATTTTGACAACCTCCAGATGCAACCATTCTCTTGGTTTTACCTGTTGCCATATAGATGTGTATGTATATCACCTATGTTCTCACAATTACTATTTCAGCTCTAAACCAATAAAGTTTTATCGGACCACAGCCATCCCATCAATTACATATTATCTATGTCTGCTTTGGCATTATAATGGCAGAGTTGAGTAGTTCTGGAGTTTATACGACTATCCAGCCTAAAGTATTTACTCTCTGGCCCTTTATAGAAGGATGCTGATCCCTGGTTCTAGGAAGTTGTTACACACAGATAAAAAACTGAGATCCAGCCCTACTCCTGCTTTTCCTGCAGAACAGCTCAGTGTGACAGAGAGGGTCAGTTACAGCTCACACCACCCTACCCACATCTATGGCAGCATAGCCACCGGTCATTTTACCATAACCTGTGTACGCCATCAAACTGCTCTTCAGTGATCACCAGTGGTGTGGTTTTCAGAAACGGAGGATCACTGAAAATATATCTCAGAGCAATGTTCCTGTTTAGATGCTTCTAGTGATTAAATTATGCTCAGGTTATAGTCAGAGTAGATGATTATCCTCTATCCTGACACTTGCTCATTCTTGACTCTACATATGGCAATGGCTCTCCTAAACCAGAGTTATGTTTCATATGTGTGGTTTTCCTGAGGAATAGGCCCTTCCACATAAATAAATTTCCCAGGGACTGTGGCTCGTTCCTAAGCAGAAACACATTTTAACCACGCAGGTTAAGATGGAAGTCTTAAAAACAAAAGTAAAGATATAGTTGTTCTTGTCTTAAGGACAATAGCTGTCCATTTCTTCGGAAGGATTTAGTCATCACCAGGGACATCAGTTACTGGAGCGTGTTAGGTAACGGTGTCCACAGGTGGTACGGGGATTCGCTGGGCTGGCCGCCTCACACCCACTGTGTTCCTCCTCCATTCAGGCTGCTGTCATTTCTGTGTCTACAGCTACCAACCCTCCCAACACACCCTCTGTTTACTGCTGCTCATTGGCTGTGGGCTGGAAAAGCAAATAAAACTAAATCTTGTTAGATCTGTTTGTTTGTAAAGGAAGGGGACTCATTTTAGGTGGCAGGCCTTCAGGAGACACCCGCTCTGCTCTCCCTCCACACTGTTCTGACGGGCGGGGGCCCTGTCTTTTCATCGGCCCAGTGCCTGGCACGTGGCAGCCGCTCACTGTTTGTGTTCATTACAGGCACGGGCTCTGACGCCAGCCCCGCCTCGTGAAAGCCTCGTCTGCTTACATTCAGGGCTGTGGCCACATCGTGGATGGGTGCAGGTGCACCGAGTAGGACCACAATATAGGTTACCTCTTACTCAGGTAACCAGAATGCCCCACCCTTGCACAACGTGGGACCAGAGAGTGTACAGAGGATCTGTTTTCCCATCGTCCCTCACTGGTGAGAGAGAACCTGTGATCTGGGAAAGCAGAGCCGGACACTAAGTGCCGCTGAACTGAAGCACACACTCCAACCCACACTTGAGCGTTTCGAAATATCTCAATCAAAACCAATCAAGGCATACTGCTGTAAAGTGTTTATTTAACCCTCAGCCCCGCTTTCCTCGCCCAAGGCAGTGGAAAGCTTTCCAACAAGGATTTCTTCCTTAAATTAGCCAACTGTAAATCTGAGAAATTTGAGAAAAAAATCCACCTTGAAACAAACGTATACACTCCCTTCACTCTGCCCCTAACGACGACAGAAGAGGCAGATATTTAGCTCTTTTCCGTTTCTGTTTTGAATGAGGGAAACTCCAACTCTTGGGGCTGAGGAATGGCTCTTCCCCAGTGACCCACTCCTCACCGAGTCCTTGTGTGCAGGAGTTGGGCAGAACCGGTTGCTCAGGCCTCTGGGGCCGGCACACGAGATGGCTGGTGTGTCCCAGGACCCCCGGTGCCACTCCTGCCGGCCAGCCCTCCCCGCAGAGGGGCAGCCTCCTCCAGTCCCCTCCCCTACCCCTCAGCCCCTTCCCCTGCCTTGTTCGCTCTCTAATGTGTCCTCACTGCAATTCAATTCAACTCAAATAGATATTTATGGAGCAGCCACTAAATACAAGGAATTGTGCAAGGGGCTCACACACAAGGGATAACGAGGACAATAACGTGTGTGTGCTGCCCTGTTCAGGCCCTGCCATTCCCCGCTCCCAGCTCCCAGCTCCCAACCTGGTGAGACGGGTCTTGCTTTCTTCCTACTAACCTGCAAGTCCCATTTGTTTAGCTTCGTAGCCTGGTATCTGGCATGAGTATGTGCTCAAATCAGTATTTCTTGAGTAAATGAATACGTAAAACAGACAATCCTAACACATAGGTTTCTAATGAATGGCCCAACAGAGAGGCAAATAGTACGCCTCCCCCAGTACAAACAACCCTCACTACCAGAAGTGAGGTATTTTTTTTCAGGCCAGGACTTCTTAAGGGGCGGGGTCTCAGCAGGGCCTGGAACCAGGGGAAGTGTACTATTTAGACAAAGGCAGGGGCGGGCCTGGCAGGGAGGGTGGAGGTGCTGGTTGGGGGGCTGGATTTACAGGCCCGTATGAAGTATCTGTACACAGCCTGGTTTCATAAACTCAGAATTAGGTGCAATTATTTTCCTGGCTTAGAGAATAAGGTATTCCTTTGGCATAGAAATACTCGAAAAAAAAAAAAATTAAAGGATTAAATTTTCTGGGTCTCTACAGTAGGAACTACATAGCTGAAACTCAATTTCATCAACTCCTTAGCAGATGTCATGCATGTAAGCAAGGTAGCAGAAACCCTCAAACGGGAGGCTTTTAACTTAGGTCAACATTTGTTTCAGGTGAACATTTAATAGCTCAATAAATCTAGTATTATGTTGGAACATTGTTCAGGGGCTGGTCTGGTATCCTCCTGAACTTGCCCTAAAGATGAGATTCTCACATAAACTAATTTTTACTCGTTAACTAAGTAAACAGCCACTTAAAAGGTCCACTGAAAGAAGGCAGCGTCTTTTTTTGATATTTCTATTGTAATTCTCAACTGAAATTCAACCTCATGAGTCTATCAATAACCGCCTTGGTTTAAATCCTATGGTCTTAAGGATAGTGTTTGCCTCTTTTAGAGCTTCTCACATGTCAGAGCGATACACCTAAAGCACCAAAGTATGCGCAGGCCGGACCTCCCCGCTCCCCCCCCCCCCCGCACCCCCCTCCCCCGCCCCTCGCCCCTGCCAGACTTCAAAGACAAACAAAGGGCCGGGCCTGGGAGCTTTAGAAATGGATCTGATCAAGCAGCAAGTTAATTTATCTGGGCCACAATTCCCTTGATTTAATTTGTGTAAGGACTGGAAATTTTATACCCATTTTTAGATGATTCTCAGAAAAACAAAGAATGAACCATGAATCACTGTATTTGAAATGTTTCATAAAAAAACAGAATGAGTCACTGAACTTCTCCCAAAAGGTGTGGTCCAAGGGAAAGGTGCCTTATCTTCCGCAGCACACCTTGTCAGGCCAGAGAGGTGTCCAGACAGGCAGAGGCTGCTGGCCTCTCCTGAGATCTTTGCTCCTCCCTCTTGCCTCTTGCCTCTGTCACACTCAACCTTTAACAAAAAACTTTAAAAAGGGAAATACTGCACCCTCCCAACCAAACCCGATACACACTAAAGTTCGCTGAGGGAACTGGGAAGTGCTGGGTTAAATTTGCCTTCTTGCCTCCTAACTGGCCACGTCTTATATAACCACTCGTGTCCACGCTCAGACTCCTAACAACGGGTCTTCATTTCAGAAAAAGCTTTGGGATGTGGACGGCTCACGGAGGCCAACAGCTCCTGCACTTACACAAATACTTACTGTCCTACAGCTGGCTCGTTTACCACCTCCCAGCTTTCTAGAACTATTAAAAAATACACGCCCACATACAGGACGACAAAATATGTGATACAAACATTGGGGATCAGTAGAAACTACCACTCGTTTGGGTAACACTTCCCCTTTCTATGGCTGTGCTTTATTGCATATTGCAACAATGAGAAAAATGAATGAGGCAACTTTAGAACAAGACTATGCGTAAGAGTAACTGGTAAAAAAGAATCACTATCCGAATTATAGAGACCATCTAATAGATTTCAGTCACATTCTTCTGTTGTACAGAAGAGGACATCAAAGCCCATTTGAGATTTTGTCTAAAACACTCAGTGCTGTCTGTAGGAATGGAGATGGACGCCGGCATTTACCGAATGCCTATTGTGATTGAGGACTCATATAAAGCGGCTTGTTCAAATTCTTACGACAACCTAGCATGGTAGCTTTTATTATTCATTGTATAGATGGAAAGTGTGAGGTGCAGAGGTTTGGGGTAATATTCTCAAAGTCATATAGTGAGGGAGTGGTAAAGCCAGGATTCAAAACCAGCTCTGTTTGCCACCACAGACCACATTTTGAGAACAGCTCATGGCTGCTGCTGCTGCTGCTGCTCTTTTGTAAGGAGGGAGAAGAGGAAAGATCAAGCAGGAAATAGAAGTTCTACTTCCTGCTTCCTCGCACACATCTGATGGATCTGAGAAGTCTCTTCAACTTAGTTTTAACGTCATCTCTAAAGTGAGAGGGAAGGACTGGATCTCTAAGCTCTATGCTCTTTTTTAAAAAAAAATCCAAGAAATGACTTTCCTTCCAGTAGCTACGGGAGCCTATAATACCCATTCTTTAAAAAAAAATAATAATATCCTTTCTTCTGTAATTTTACTTCTGTTTCTTTAATGAACCATACTTCTGCTGGGCTAGTTGATCTCTTTCAAACTCTGGTCCAGCCTGTTATACAGATGGGTGAAAAAATTAAGCTCAAGGAGTCAACTGGTTTTTCATAAAATGTTTAGAGAGGTGGCTCACTTCCTTCTCAGGTCCAGCAGGTGGTACCTGCTACTTGCTTTTACTGCCATCTCCTGCATTAACTCCTCCTTCCAGGAAGTCTGCAACCTAGCAGGAAAATCTTTATAAAGGCAACAATGTATTACTGATCTAGCTAGCCAATTCCTATCTGTCAACGAGTGCAATACACTCATAGATGTGGAACCCTTAGTAATTGGGTGCATGATCCCATTTGACACCGAACTGCCTTCTGGCCTCTGTCAGGGTAGGTTCCAAGACAGGCATGTTGCTTGGCTGCTGCCACCGTGTGGGGCGTGCTAAATGCAGAGCGGGGTCCCGACTCTTCCCGATTTCCTGAATGTCTATTACCTGCCAGCCACTGGGCTGTCCACTAGATACATCTCACCCCATCTGACTCTCATGTCCCCTGTGTCTTGTAGGTATAAATCTCGAGTTTCCGCCCCCTTTCAGAGACGAGGAAACTGAGGCAGGGAAAGATTTGCCTAAGTTCTTACTTCTAGGAAGCAATGGAGACAGGATACACTCCCAAGCCTGCTCTCAGTTCAGAGCCTACTTTCAGCTACTCACTACAACCATTCATTTTGTCCAATAACTAGAAAACAAAAGGGGAGTGGCACTGACGTGTCTGCCAGTGACCTTGGGTTACTTACAGTTTGGCTCTCTTGCCCGCGCATGGTTATGCAGAGATGGCATTACTGGGTGGGCCACATGCAGTGACATTCACAGGCCACAGGCCTGAACTTATGCATTTTGTGCTCTTAGGTGGGGCCCTGGCTGAACACCAGCCCACACTCAGAAGACTGATCTTGTCTTAACCTAGGAAGCAGGAGGGCTGTGAAGCTGCAGCCGGGAGCCACTCTAAGATCGAGTCCCTAAAATCTTCTGTTGGGAAACATTTCCTGTGGGGTCAAGTTCTAGCACACTGCTTCTTCTGAGAGAAAGCCCACCCATGCTAGGCAGAGACCCGCCAGCAAAGGTTCCCACCTAAGGGTGCTGAAAATAGCACCTGACCCCACATTGTGCCATGTGCAGACATGCAGCCACTGTGACATCACCCAGGCAAGAGCCGGGTTTTTTTAGGGACTAAAAGCAAAAGTGCTTGGAGGGATGTGAAAGGGGAGCTGGGGCAGAGAAGGAGAGGACCAGCTACCGCGATGGTGCCAGGCTCCAAGGAGGGGCGCTCTTTGACAACCAATGGATCGAAGAAGAAATTAAAGGGGAAATAAAAATGTTTCTCGAGACGAATGAAAATGGAAACGAAACATCCCAGAGCTGGTAGGATGCAGCAAAAGCAGTTCTAAGAGAGGTCACAGCAATAAACCCTGACACTGAGAATTAAGAAAGATCCCAAGTAAACGACCTAACTTTAAAATGTGAGGAACGAGAAAAAGAACAAACCAAGCCCCAAGTTAGCAGAAGAAAGGAAATAATAAAGAAATAGAACATAAATAAATAAAATCGAGGACAGAAAAACAAAAGATTAACCAAGAGTTGCTTCTTTGAAAAGATAAACAAAATTGACAAACTGTTAGCTAGACTATCCAGGAAAAAAGAGAAAGGCCCCAGATCACCAAAACTATAAATGAAAAAGAGACATTACAATGGATACCACAGAAATTCAAAGGATCAAAAGAGGCTTCTATGAACAACTACATGCCAACAAACAGGACAACCTAAAAGAAACGGAAAAATTCTTAGAAATATGTAAGTTACCAAGACTGAACCAGGAAGAAATAGAAAATATAAATAGATCGATTACTAGTAAGAAGACTGAGTCAGTAATAAAAAAAAAAATCTCCCCCAAAAGCCCAGGACCAGATGGCTTCACTGGTGAAGGTTACCAAACGTTTAAAGAATGAACACCAATCTTTCTCAAACTCTTCCAAACATTGAAAAGGAAGGAACACTCCCAAACTCATTTTACAAGGCCAAAATTATCCTGATACCAAAACCAGAAAAGGACACTACTAGAAAAGTACAAGCCAAAATCCTGATGAATAATATATATAAGAATTCTCTATAAATACTAGCAAACAAAATTCAGCAACACATTAAAGGGATTATACACAACAACCAAGCGGGATTTATCCCTGGGATGTAAGGATGGTTCAACACATGCAAATCAATCAATGTGATACATCACATTAACAGAATGAAAGAAAAGAGTCACATGACCATCTCAATAGATGCAGAAAAAGCATTTGACAAAATTCATCCATTTGTGATTTAAAAAATATTTTTAAATTAGGCACAAAAGGCACGTATCTTAAAATCATAAAAACCATATATGACAAGTCCACACTGAATGGTGAAAGGCTGAAAGCTTTTCCTCTAAGATCAGGAACAAGACAAGGGTGCCCACTCTCACCTCTCCTACTCGACATAGTACTAGAAGTCTTAGCTAGAGCAATCGGGCAAGAAAAAGAAATAAAGACATCAGAACTGGAAAGAAAGAAGTAAAATGGTCTCTTTCACAAATAGCCAAAGAAATCCTGAGAAAGAAGAACAAAGCAGGAAGCATCACACTTCCTGATTTCAAAGCTGTATTATAAAACTACAGTCATCAAAACAGTATGGTACTAGCATTAAAAACAGATAACTGGACTGATGGAACAGAATCAAGAGCCCATCCAAGCATATTTGGTCAACTAATATTTGACAAGGGAGCCAAGAATGTTCAATGAAGAAAAAATTGTCTTTTCAATAAACGGTACTGGGACAATTGGATATTCACATGTTAAAGAATGAAAATAGACCTGAATGGACTCGCAAAAATTAACTCAAAATGAATTAAAGACTTAGATGTAAGACCTGAAACCATGAAACTCCTAGAAGAAAACATAGGAATAAAGCTCTCTGACATGAATTTTGGTAATGATTTTTTAGACATGACACCTAAATCACAAGAAACAATATCAAAAATAACAAGTGGGACTACATCAAAGTAAAAAACTTCTGCACAGCAAAAGAAACAATCAACAAAGAAAAGACAACCTATGGAATGGGAAAAAATATTGTAAACCAAAGTAAAAAAAGATTGTAAGCCATATATCTGATAAGGAGTCAATATCTAAAATATATAAAGAATTCATACAACTCAATAGCAAAAAAATCAAATAACTCAATTGAAAAAATGGGCAAAGGACCTGAATAGACATTTCTCCAAAGAAGATACATGAAAGGCCAACAGGTACATGAAAAGATGCTCAACATCACTAGTTATAGTGGAAGTGCAAGTTAAAACCATAATGAGATATCACCTCACGCCTGTTAGACGGGCAATCATCAAAGAGAAACAACAAAAGCTGGCGTGGATGTGGAGAAAAGGGAAGGAGCCCTTATACACCGCTGGTGGGACTGCAAATAGGTACAGCCACTATGGAAAACAGTGTGGAGGTTCCTTAAAAAATTAAAAATAGAACTACCATATGATACAGCAATTCCACTTCCAGGAACCTATCCAAAGGACATGAAAACGCTAACTTGAAAAAATATCTATACCCCCACGTTCAAAGCAGCATTATTTATATTAGTCAAGACATAGAAACAACCTAAGTGTCTACTGATAGATGCGTAAAGAAGTTGTCACACACACACAGGAATATCATTCAGCCATAAAAAACAAAATTCTACTATTTGTGACAATGTGGATGAAACTTGAAGGCATTATGCTAAGTGAAATAAGTCAGATAGAGAAAGACAAATAGTGTATGATCTCACATACATGTGGAATCTTAAAAAAACGAAAAACAAAAAACATAAAATAAAAAACAAAACCCAAATTCATAAAAAAGGATGCCAGACTTGTGGTTACCAGAGGGCGAGGGTGGCAGGAGAGGAAATTGGAGGAAGATGGTCAAAAGGTATGAAGTTCCAGGTATAAACTAAGTAAATAGGAATGTATGACATGATGACAATAGCTAACACCGCTGTATGATACATAGGAAAGTTGTTAAGAGTATATCCTGAGTTCCTGTCACGAGGAAAATTTTTCCTTTTTCTTTTCCTTTTATTGTATCTGTATGAGAAGAACCTGAAGCTACTGTGGTAATCATTGCACGATATATGTAAATCAAACCATCATGTTGTACGCCTTAAACTTAAACAGTGATGTATGTCAATTATTTCTCAATAAAGCTGGGGCAAAAACAACAAGAAAGAAGGGAAGCCATTTCGCTTCCAGATCTCTGCTGGTCCTACTCATCTCTGGCACTGTAAGTGACGATGTGGGAGCAGAGCCTTGGGAGGACCCTGGGACCAAGGAAAGGGGACTTAGTGTGCTCTATGAGTCCACAGGCCCTGCCTTCCAGGCGAGGTGCTCTCTGGCATCTGTCGGAGGGCTCTGAAGACAGATGGGAGGCTAGTGCTAAACAGAATGGAGGTGGCTTGGAGTCAAGAGGCCAAAGTTCTACCCCAGTCGTGCTCATGACGTCATGGTTCTGGTAAGACAGATGCCGTCCTTGGGACTCGGCTTCCTCATCTATAAAACAAGAGGGAAGACTGAGCTGCCTGCTCAGGCCCTTGCAGGGATGAGAGCCTGTTTCCTTCATCCTCAGAACAAATTCAGCGTTTCCTTTGTTAATTTCTTGGATTTTATAGTTTTATCAAAAGCATCCCTTAAGTTCCTTTCCTTATTCTTTGTTAATATTAAAAAAGCCCACCAGTAATTGTTAGCAATTTTCCTAAGCATGTTCGGTTTTTTTTCAATTTAATATGGCATCTAATTACCATTCCCTTTTGTTCATTTTGATTTTTTCAGAGTGGGAAAAACATTATCAAAATACATCACAAAATACACTATAAAGTGGTAAAAGAGAGAAGCCTTAAAATCCAAAGTTAAACGTGACCATTTTTCAATGTTTAAATTTTTGAATATCCAGGATCTATTTTGAGTTTTACAACCCAGTAAGATAAGCCTTTTAGGGTAAAATGAGGCACAGAGAGGTTAACTGTCTTGCTCAAAGTCACAAAGCAAATTAGTGGTGAAGTCCAGATCATTGGACTAGATGCCCCATAGTCTTTCCACTACAGATCCTTATCTTCCTAACTAACCTGCCTTTCTAGATTCCCGGCTACTATTTCTTGGCTTAAAAACACACACTTTTTGCATAGCAAAGTTAAAACTCGTTGCAACAGGACTGTACTTGTCCTACTAGGCTAATTTTCCTAAGGTAAAAAATCAATCCCACCCAGACGCATTCCATCCCCAGTGACCCCGGAGAATGAGGTAGCCCAGAGAATCGAAAAAGTCTCTACATACTAGGAAGGTTACAGTTGGAAGGAGACTGAAAAAAATGGAGTTTTCCTGGCCTTTCCTGGAAGAACGATGGAATCAGGTGGGACATACAACTGTAGCCTTCTCACAATCACAGTTCACAGCAACTTCAGAGCCAGGAATGACCTGGCCATTTGTCTCTGGAAATCTGCTTCCAAAGAGGTGGGCGAATGACTTAAAAATGCAAAAATAGGAAGCAACTAGAGGCAGCATAGAATTAGCCTCTTCCCCCGCCTCCCTAATAGGTCAATATCCAACATCACTCCTCCTCTATTTCTGCTTCAGATTCTGTTACTTCCTATGGCTATCAGGGTGTGTGTGTGTGTGTGTGTGTGTTTAAATATTTCTAGATTTACTAATCAGGACTCATGATCTCGTTGGCTCATACATATCCTAACGGAAGACATAGGGAATGGCCTACCATCCTCTCAAAACAACACGTGAAGACCCTTCCCCTAAATGAAAATAAGCTTTACCCATGTATTCCTATCAATTTTATGTCATTGTAATCCCAAGTTATCATTTCTAGAACAGCCAGACAGACACAGACCTGCTGCCCAGACTATGACAGATTATTTACATTGACTACCATTTAAGACGAGATACAAGCAGGACAAATTCAAAGTATTTAAAAGGAAACAGATCTACAGGGAAAACAGTAGTTCACTTTTACTTTTCTGGGGTGCTAGGCTAATTGTGAAAATAAACAGGAAAAGACCTCAAACTGGCTACCTCTGGGTGGGGAATAAAATGTTCGTTCCTCTGCTAGGCTTGTAAGAGCTCTCTGCGACTTCAGCACCAGACTCAGCA
>NW_011888816.1:1219975-1245628 GCF_000151845.1 Pteropus vampyrus | reverse complement strand
AAGACATAGGGAATGGCCTACCATCCTCTCAAAACAACACGTGAAGACCCTTCCCCTAAATGAAAATAAGCTTTACCCATGTATTCCTATCAATTTTATGTCATTGTAATCCCAAGTTATCATTTCTAGAACAGCCAGACAGACACAGACCTGCTGCCCAGACTATGACAGATTATTTACATTGACTACCGTTTAAGACGAGATACAAGCAGGACAAATTCAAAGTATTTAAAAGGAAACAGATCTACAGGGAAAACAGTAGTTCACTTTTACTTTTCTGGGGTGCTAGGCTAATTGTGAAAATAAACAGGAAAAGACCTCAAACTGGCTACCTCTGGGTGGGGAATAAAATGTTCGTTCCTCTGCTAGGCTTGTAAGAGCTCTCTGCGACTTCAGCACCAGACTCAGCATGGCACTGAAGCATTCCATCACCGGCTTCTACCATTTAATGATCCAAGGCTAGGTGGGACAGATCAACCCCGTCTCTGTAAGGTCCTTGTTGCCTCCGGGTGGCTAGCAGCAGCTCCTTACCTCCTGCCCTTGATGCCTGGCCTGCTCAATTAGCATCTTATTATAGACTGGCCTCTTGTCTAATTACCACCACAAGTGTCAATTGAACACTTTATTTTATTGTCTTGTTCATGTAGTAACGAGTTCAAGTGCCAAGGCTCCCCAGCTATAATAAATCCTAGACTCCTTTTAGGCAGGCGTGTGTTTCCAGTTTCTTATCTCTTCAGGCCCACAAGAACACAAGGGACTCATGGGCATGCAAACAAATACTTCTTGGTTGTTTAAAGAGCTTCTAGATGTCTATTCTGGGTACAAGGCACATGGTTGGACTCTAGGTCTCCATGCCTATCTCAACCCTCTGTACCAGATCCATCGGCCTTCCTGCTGTTGAGGGCTGTCCTCAGCACTTTTGAGTTAAGCTCTACTCAGACTGTATATAGCCTTTTCCCGTATCTAAAAGGGTTAGACATAGGAATTTCCCATTAGCACCATATTCTATGTTCCTCTAAAAAAAAGGATTGGAGTTTATGTTTGAACAGATTCCTTGCTTTTGGAATTAAAACGAACTGTAGCTTATAGGGCAGTTACCGGTTCCTTAACAAACACAGGGCTCTTTCACCAAAAACGCTCGTGAATAATATGGGGTCTGGGGGAAACTGCATAAGGGGATGGTTAGGTCTGCAGGTACTGGAGCTAGATTACCTGGTCTCAAATCCTGGCTCTGCCACTTATTAGTTATGTGACCTGTGACCTTCGTCAAGACAATTAACTTCTCTGCACCTTGGTTTCTTCATCTGTAAAATAGCTGGATAATAGCATTTTCCCCATAAAGCTATTGTGTGGACTGAATCAGTTCATCTCTGTAAAGTGCTTTAGAATAGTGCTTGGCACATAACAAACACTATGTAAGTCAGTGTTAAATAAAATTAATAGAGTAGAGATTTAAAATAGACAGTCCTACAAAACAGTATGCCCCCAAAGAATCTGACAGTGACGGAAAAACAAGATGGTTTAATAGAATAATGTGCCATCCTTGGCTTCTTGATTTTCTAACTAACATACATTCTTTGAATTGCTTCAATAAACCAAAAAAGAACTCTGAATTTATAGGTTTAAAAAATGTCTAATACAATATCACAACGAAAGGGATAAAAATGTTCTGACTGCCTTGAAGTAGAATGATCAGTTAAAGCTTGTTTTAGCAGAGAATTTTAAATGAACATTCTACTGTTTATACCTCTCACACCTACTTGGCCTAACATGGCAGACATCATTCATAATATCATTTAGCAAATACTGCCAACCCTTCTCCAGCAACTGACTAACATCTTTAGTCAGTTGTCAGGGGAACAGTCCGAATAGATGTTCTATATTTTTAAAGACATACTGAAAGATTTTTATATAGGGATGAATCCATGGTATCCAAACTCAGATATTTCTTTGTCTTTTCTGATCTGTCCATCTGCTGCTACTGTTTAAGTCCTTAATCTTCTTAGATATACTAGCTACTAAAATTCCATGTCCAGAGTTTCTCCTGTCTGAGCAATCTCTAGCACAAAATACCATTTTTAATGTCAGCAGTCCCTTGGTATCTCATCAGAGTTCCTCACATGGAATCCAGGTGTCCAACCACACACAAAGGTGTTTGTGTGCCACAACAAGTGGGGTGCCTGTGCTTTCATGAGGGAGGAATCCTTCCGGCTTTACTTGCCCAGTTTCCCTGGAGGGCAAAGTCCAACCCTGCAAGACGTCTTCCCTGTAGGTGCACCTGTAGAGAACTATGCAGAGACATTAGAAACAACTATGTCTAGTCTACAAAGAAGTGATCATCTATTTGGGGAGCTTAGCAGTTTAGTGCTTAAGGATATGGGCAAGTATTTCTTTTCTTTACCTTCCTCTGCCTCACCACCCTATCCCACATGCTCTCCCATGTGCTCTTTGGTGTCACTATCATAGCTCTCAACCACCACGCGCTGTGGTTATGTTGGCCCCAGAGCCTTACCCTTCTGCCTGGGGAGCTTCTCTGGGCAAAAGTGTTTTCCTTGCCTTAGGATTTCAAAGCTAGCCCAAAGCTCATCCACAGTAAGCTCCCAACAGTTATCTGCTGAAACTGTATTGAAGATACTATCTGCGAAACACCAAACATTCTTTGGATGATCAAGATATCAAGACTTTCACTTTTGAGAACACGGAGGTGCCTCAAAAATGGGACATTTGAAAAGGTATCAGATGCCCTCTTTGCTTCAATCACTTTTGGTTAACTTTCCTCCGATTATCCACATGGTTCCTTTAAAATCTGTACCATATTCTGCCTACCCCGCCTTAATGAGCTCCTTCCGTGACTCTATATTCACCTTGCAGGTATCCTTCCTGGTTATCCAAGGCCCATACTCCTACTTGGCCATCACCTGGGGTCGGATTCCCCCCGCCCCCCAACTCCCACCCCAAGTGATCCCAGAGATCACTCCGTCAAGCCACCGCTGGGAAGCGCTGGGGACGCCTGGGTACTGCGCCCCTCGCCAGAGCCGGTTACCGAGATTCTCCTCGCTACTCTCTGGGATAATGCTCCGGCGACGACCCGGGGCAAGGGGATCCTGCAAGGTCCTGGGTCAGCGTTCTGTCAGCCCAGGGCGGGGGCGCGGGGAGGGAGAGAAGGGTGGGGTGGGGAGGGGGGGAGAATCCCTGGGGTGGAGTCGAGGACGCCTTGGGATTAGAGGACACTCACTCTTGGCCCCGACCCTTCCCATGGAGAACCGCCTGAAGAGGGCTTCATCGCCTCTTCTTTTCAATCATCCTAGCTAGGGACCAGGGAAATGCAGGACCGGGGAGAGGGGTGGTGGTGGGAGGGGTCCCCCGGAACAACCGCGAAGTCTGCTTCACACATACATACGTACATACATACATACACACACACACGCACACACACACACGCACACACGACCTGCTACTTCAACTCCAGCTCTGAGCAAACTGCGTGGCGCGCCTCTCTCACTATGAGTCTTCCAGCTCGGCCCCGACCCGCCTCTCGCCTCACCCCAGCTTTTCCAATCAACCCCAGTTCTCCCTCCCAACTGACCGTGAAGTCGGAGGCAGTTCCCCAGTCCCAGGCCCCTGTCGAGGCTCCCGCCGCAGCCGCCGTCGCCTCCCCCTGCAGTCCCCGAGCCGGGACCCGGCCTCGGGCTGCAACGATGGCTCCCCGCAACGAGGCGCCGCGGCTCCCCGGACTCCGCCAGACACGGGGCGGCGCGCAGGAGAAGCCCATCGAGCTCCCGGCAGCGGCGGCGGTGGCGGCTGCAGGAGCGGCCGCCGCTCAGGCTGATGACGCACGCGCGCGGGAGGGCGCGGTCGGCGCGGGCGCGACGCAGGCCGATGACGCAAGAGGCGGCTGGGTAGCATGGCGTCCGTGACGCTGAGCGAGGCGGAGAAGGTGTACATCGTGCACGGCATCCAGGTACCTGCGGCAGCGGCACCGGCGTCAGCCGCCGAGCTTCCCTGGTCCTGCGGCTCGCGGCCAACCCTCGGCTCCTTCGGGAGGAGCGGCGGGTCTGGGTTTATCTTGTGATGAAACAGCTCTGCGGCCGGCGTTTGCAGCCGGAGGCCGGCGACGCGGGCGTGTTTAGAACCCGGCAGCGAACGTCCTTTTAGGACTGTTTGCACACTTGCAACCTTTCGGGTCTACAAGGTTCCGAACCCGGGCACGAAGCGGCGGGCCCAGTCCCGGAGACCTTTTCTTGGTGAGGGAGCACTGCCCCAGGGCCATCTCTTCAGCCCTAGCGTTGTCGCTTTACTGTTGGGGTGGGCTTCTGGCCCGCTTTTTCTCACCTCGTGGTTGGAAGTCACAGGGAGAGAGAAGGCACCCTAGGTGAAAGCGCTTTGAAAATATAAATCGCCTTACGAATAAAAAAAAGATGTTTAGAAAGCGACTCCACAGCTGGTAGCGTAAATTTTTGCTGTTTCCCATTTTGCCTCTGGGGAACTGAGATCCCTAGAGGCAGCTGTAACTATCCTAAGTTCTTCTGTACTCAGTCTTCAACCCCTGGTTTTGACCACTCCAGAACCTGAGCTGGAGAATGTTGGCCGTGATAATGAGCTATCGAGGAAGGCCAGGTGCGTCCTTCTTGTCTGTAATCTCCCAGGGTCAGAAAGTCTCCCCAAAGTTTCTCCAAAGTGTGGCCAGAATCCTGTTCTTGTCCATATAGACCTAATCATTTTGTGTTTTACTTTTCACTCTTGGTTCAGTATGATTAGTTTCATGTCTTCTGGCGTTCCTTTGACATCAGCCTTTGATTCCTTTATTATTTCAAAGATGAATATAAAATAAAGGCAATAGAATATAAGGTATATATCAAAGGAGCACTGTCGTTAGTGGAAGCCAAAGGAGGTGGCTAATATTGGGGGCTGTAATGTCCTGAAGCCTTCCCCAAGGAGGTTGAATCACTTTCCTAAATCCATGTCAAGTGTCCCTTCTCTGTATCTTCAGGACTCAGTATTTCATTCATCAACCCAGAACTGAGCTAGACTCCAGGGTCAGGAAGTAGCCTGCCCGTATATAGCTCCCATGCGAGAAGGGAAAGACAGAAATTACATATCTATTTGTGTGTTTATATATGAAATTGTACCGAGTGCTTGAAGGCGGGAAAAATAAAATAACCTGCCTACTCTGGGAGGTCAAGGGAGGCTTCTCTAAGGAAATAGCGTTTGAACTGAGTTCTCAGTATGACCAAAAATTAAGTAGACTTGAGCCTTCCAGAAGGAAAGGATGGTGAGTCCACTTGTGCTACGGGTAATGGTGAAAGATCAGATTGCAGAGGTGGCCAGAAGCCTGATCCCAGGAGTCTTAGAGGCTCAGCTACTCCCTCATCATGGGTCTTGGAAGGTAATAATCTGTTGACTTGTTCATATGATACCTTAAGGCCCAGCCAGCGTCCACCACTTTGTAGGTACTCAATAACATCAAATGAGTAAGGTAGGCCTTAAAAGAGAGATGAGTTGGACACTGTTTTCTTTTTTTAAATTAAACCCCTTTCTTACCAGTACCTTGGACATATTAGAGCCATGCAGACTGACTAAATAAAACTTCGTATATTAACACTGGCCACAAATTTGCTGTATGTGGAGGAGCAAAACAGAATTTATACCATCTGAACAAAGATCAGAATGCAGGTGAATGAGCCTGCCACGGGCTCTCCACCGACTCAGTTCTAAAGTCACTTGCACTTTTGTTTAGTTGGTCACTGGGTGCCAGCAGTGCACCTTAAGCAATGCCTGTCTGGAATCCTGTTCTTGCCCCTAGCGACCTAATCATTTTGTGTTTTACTTTTCACTTTTGGTCCTATTCGGTCAGTTTCAGCTTCTGGCATCCCTTCTCCTCAGCCTTTGATTCTGTCACTGTTTCAGGGATATTTCACTTTGGCTTGGTGGTGGTTAGAAGCAGTTGAAATTAACCTAATCATGTGTGTTGAGGATTCAGTTGCTAGTTATGTTAACTAACAAACTGACTCAAGCAGAAAAAATTATGCGTGACATGGCTACAAGTGTTTCTCCAGGAAGTCAAGGGCAGTTGGAGCTTTAGGCTCTCCCGTGCTCATCTCTGCTGCTTTTTATGCCTTTACTTAATTCTTGTCTTTTCAGATTGGCTTTCTGTTTCTCAGGCCATGTGGTAGAGAGACTGTAGTTACCTCTCAGGTCTTGGAGTTACAGTTCCCTTGTATAAGAAACCAGCCCTTCTAATTTAATTCCAGACTCACGGTTGGACAGAATCATTACGTTCAAACATGGCCACTGGGGGATAAGGCACAGAGAGAGAGAGAGAGAGAGGGCGGGCGAGCGAGCGTGCGCACACGAGAGCGAGCAATTTGTGGACAGGAAGATGAACCATTTTAGGTTCTGGGAGAAACTGGAACTCAATTTAGATCATTCAGGAGACTTTAATGATGGGACTCTTGATAACAGTATGTGTGGATTTCAGGGAACCAATAAGAGATGTTGAAGACCCCAAAGACTAAGGACCACAGGGAGTCGCTCCCACCTCTAGGCCAAAGGGTCAAAGGGAGGAAATAGTGTTACCAGATGCCAGTGATGCTGGAACCGTGGGGGAAGAGCTGCCCAATGGGAGTTGTAGTCTTGGGTTGATGCAGGCACTGTCAGAAATGTGACCCCAGATTAGGAGTGGGGAATGGGGGAGCACTCTGTTCTCATTCTGGTACCTTCCATTGGCCAGACCCAACCAGAAGCCAGCAAAGGGAATCCAGGTAATACTGTTTGGAGGGAATAAACTTGGTGCACAGATTAGGGCAGGGAAGGATGGAGAATGGATCTGAGAGGAGTAGAACAGGGTAAGGGAAAAACTTGATGAATCAGTATTTTAATATGTGATTTGATCGGTTTCTGTTATGTCCCTTCTCAGGCTTTGAAGGTTGAGATGTTCCACTTTTGTCAGGTATATATCATAGGTTCCAACCAGGGCACGGCAGTTGAAGCATGCCTTTGGGGCCTCGTCAGAGCCATTTCATCGCATTTTTCTTGGCGGTTGAAGGGAGGTATAGCTCAGCTGATGGTTTCAGTTTCTTTCTTGTGGCTCTAGCTTTAATCGTAAGCATCGTTGGGGGAGCAGTGCAGAAGAGGAAGAACAGGGCCCGAGCCTGGTCTTCAGTTCTGACTGAGCAGGCAGTTCTCAGCTGCTTGGCCCGGCCACACAGAGCCGGAACCAGCCCCCAGGACTCTTGATTTTGAACCCTGTGCCCTTTTCGTCTGTGGACCCATGGCACAGAAAGGCTGATCCCAGGCACTTAGCACAGTGAATGGAGTCACATCCTATCAGAGGAATGCAGGGATGCTCAACAGGCTTGCAAAGTGAAACGAGGATCAGTATCTAGTTGTGCTCACTGCGTCTGGGCCTGGGCCTGCAAAGCTGGACCAGTCGTGGTCCCGTTCCTCAACGGGGTCGCTTTCTAGTGGGGGAGACATTGTAGTGTCAGTTCTCTGGCAAGCTCTGAGGTATTGGACAGGTCAAGACAAGATAGTGAGGGATTAACATCACTTCAGAGGACCTCTTGAATCTGAAACCCTCCCAGGTGTGTTGGATTAGTCGAGCCAACCTGTCAGCTTCTCTTAAGGACTGGGTTACCTGGGTGTGAGGAAAAGCAGCTCTGGGCTGAGTCATGTGTCCTTCCACTCTGTCATGAACGGGAGATTGAAACATGGTGCCTCAACATCCTCATCTGTAACCTCTCTCCAGGGTCTTTTTGAGGAATCTGTGAGCTAACACCTGCCCCCAGAAGCAGAAGGGAACTGATGACCAGGACACCAGTGTGCCACACTCTGCTGAGGGTTCCCCTTACATGATTTATGGCTTTCGGATTCTCCTATACCTCCGTAAGGTCAGGGTTATTCCTGCTTTCCAGAGGAAGAGGCAGGCTCAGAGCTGTTGAGGAATTTGCTCAAGGTCACCAAGCTGGTATATGATAGCAGAGATTTAAATATAGATTGGAGGCAACTCCACTACACCATGCCCAACTGTCAGGGTTGTTGTGATCACCAGGAGCCATCCAGCATCCAGAAGTCCTTTACCTGGAAAGGTGCTTGAGGCCCCTGTGCTGAGGACAGCCTCAGCTCCAAGGTGCTGTCCATCATTTGTTGACATCTATATTGATTTTATTAAATGGAGCTTTTACTTCAGGGCAGTCCCTGTTTTTAAGTGTTCACACATGGATGAATTCCCTTGCTCCTGAGTATTGCAGATGAATAAAAATTGTGGTAGAGTGTCCAGCCCTGAGCCGGGTTAAGCAGGTTTGGACAACATCCTGTCTTTGATGAAGAAAACTGGATTTTAAAAAAGCTGCCCTGGGTGCCATGATATATGGACTAGTTTGTTTGTTTCAGTTTGTTTTTCTCCTGTTCTTTTAAGTGCTTTTTCCTATGGAAAAAAAAATTAAACTTGAGGTATCCTTTGAAAAGAAAGTTTGTAGCTTTTTGTTTATCTCTTGTCACTTGAGCTTTTCCCACTGAGCCTTCCCCAGGGGGCAGAAAGTGATTTGAAAGGCTGGAAAGGCAAGATCTGATGAGGCCCAGTTTTTTGACACACCCTCCTTCCCCTTCCTGGAACAAGTAAGTGGGTTGTCATTACAAAGGGGTGTGACTAGATCTTTCCAGAGCGAGTGGTATCTTAAAGCAGTAGTTGGAAGCCTTGTAACCTTGTGGTCTCCCCGCTTTCAAAGCTGTTATCACCGTCATCAAAACCAGCTGGTGTAGCCAGCCAGCTCATCCTTTGGGGGAGGCCTGTGCTGACTCCTGTTGCACAGTGAAGAGACCCTTTAGAATGCAGGAGGCCGAGGGGAATTGTGGGGAAGAGCTCTGGCTTGGAATTCAAGTGCTACTTCCTGGCCGTGTGGCCTCGGGCCAGACATTCAGCATCTTTCAAGACATTAAAATGGATTAACCACGTAGTGTTTCTAAAATATTATCTCATACAGTAAGTGGCTATTTTATTTTTTTGAATTTGTATAAGAGTGACTACTTTAATTGTAGATTGTAGAATTAAGGAAGCACCTTCGAGGCCTTCTATTTCAATCTCACAGCTGAAGAAACTAGTCTAGTGGGACTCGTCCTAGGCCAACAACTCGTCCTAGTCAATGTCAGGACCAGGCCTGGAGTCCATGACTGACACCACCCCTGGTGATTGCTCACGCTTGTACCAGGCCTGCACCCCATGAAGGAGTCTTATAAATGATGTTTCTGGGCCAGGTTTTCACTTTCCTAGCAGGGCATGCCTGGGGGTTGGGCACACAAGAGTCAGATTGACCCAGAAAGCCTTCGTGTTCTATGGGTGGGGTTGTGAAGAGACATAGTTTTGGGATCCTCCAGTGAAGAAGGGTCACTTTATGGAGTTCTACCTGGAGGCTCGTTCTCCTAGACTTGAAATTCTGTTGCTTTTCAAGTCCATGTCTCTCCAGACTCAAGATAGGGACTGCCGCCAAGGAAAGAATGGTCTAGAAGTGATGGGATGCAAAGGGACTTCAACCGGACCTATGATGTTTGTTTATTTTTTTCTTTAACAGGAGTTGAGCGAGGAAAAGAGCTGAAACATACATGACAGATGGTAGTTGTTGGTACTGTGTGGTGGGAGCATGCAGTGTTTTGCTTTTCTATATTTTAATTTATCAAAATAAAATCAATCACATATGCAGTTAGCTAGGCAGTTTAAAGATAAGTTTCTGACAGTTACATACTTTAGGACAGTGGTTTTTTATATATGTTGTGAGGAGCGTTAACCCCTTTGAGAATCTGATGATGCTAATGGTTCTTTTTCTGAAAAAGAAAAAAAAACTTTTCAAAAAATGTTTACAAAGAATGAAGATCTCTTTGAGTTGATGTGGAACGATTCCCTGTATATGTCTCATTAAATGTTAAAAAGAAGCAAAGTATAAAAAGTATCTGTAGTAGGCTGTTCTTCATATAAGAAGGGAATATAAAAAATACTCATGTATCTGCTCATTTGTGCACAGGAAATACAGAAAAGATGAACCAGAAACTAAAGAGATTGGATACCTGCCTGGTGTGGGTGGAAAGGGGGGAGGAAAAAGGGGGGCATGAGAACAGGGGTGAGGTGACATTGTCATTTCTCTGAGCATACCTTTTCTGATAGCTTTGACTCCTAGAACCATGGCGATAGTCCACACACCCAAAAAGTGAGTAAGTAATTAAAAGTGACTGGGATATGGGGGATGCGAACCAGAACAGAAACTGTACAAGTGAATAATGGAGCCGTGAAGGTTGGGGGAAGACAACTGGAAGATAATATTTTGAGTGGGTAAGGTATGGCTAAAGACAGAAGAACTCTACAAAAGATACTGTACTCTGTTAGTAAATTTGTTTCTCATAGGCATATGGGTTAGCAATTCTGAAACTATGTGTGTACTAAGATTTAACAAATACATTATAGATACATTGTATCTATATTGTATTTGTTAAATACAATGTAGAGCCAGGTTTCTCCCTGTCTGAGAAAGAAGTTACAAATAAGACAAGGAGGAAGGTTAGAACCAACTACTAGTACAAACACATGGCTTCTTAGTAGATATGTAGATAGGGACAGAAATAAATGGATGTGTTGTGGGTTAGCATACGTACATTTATTTTCACATACGTAAAGAGATCCTTGAAAAAGGTGGGAGGCATGTTGAAAAAACATAGGAACCCACCCAGAGGAGTTCCCAGTGGCCAAATCTGGAACACTGTGCAACAAAGTAAACAATGGCAGTGTTGGATTACAAGGACAGCATAGAATAGATGAGTTACACTGATACAAGTAAAGAAGTAAGTGGGGTAAGGGACAAGCAGTGCCTAGACCACTCTGAAACCCATCTTTGGCGTTGAGGTCTGCAAACTTTTCCTGTGAGGGCTAGAGGGTGAAGATTGGTAGGTCATACGGTCTCTATCACAGTTACTCAATCCTGCCATTGCACGAAAGCAACCATTAACTACTTAAGGGAATGGGCACAGCTGTGTTCCAGGAAAACGATTTACAAAAACATGTGGCCCTGCAGGCCTGGCTTTGTGGACCCTGTTCTGGAGATTGCCTGTTTTAGGAGATATTGGCTAGTTGCCTTTAGCTCTTCACAGAGTGGCTCTTGTTGGGTTTGGGGGCAGAAGGTCTACAGCTGAGACAGTTGTGCCTGTGACTCTGACAGTGCACACTTTTGGTGTAATTTCAGAGTTGCAGATTTGGAAAGAGGCAGCTTATTTTCTCTTGTTCAGATTTTGTTTTGTATGCCTGCTCTGTCTAGTGGCATGTTGTATGGATTTTGCCTCCCAGGACAGACCTGGGATGGAAACCTAGCTGCATTGTCACTAGCTGTGGGACCTTGGACATGTCACTTAACTTCTCTGAGTCTCCATTTCCTCATATGTAAAATGGTAATATTGTGACATCCAGAAATTCAAATGATTCACTAACTAAGAGAAAAAGAGATGTTGTACTGTATATTTCTCTAGGGAAATAAAAAGGAGTGACTTGGCTTCGGAGTCTGTTGTTGGTTTGGGATCATGGCCTCAGGGTTGTGCTTGTTGCGCTTAGGAAGACCTCCGCGTGGATGGCCGTGGCTGTGAGGACTACCGATGTGTCGAAGTGGAAACCGACGTGGTGTCCAACACCAGCGGATCTGCCAGGGTCAAGCTGGTGAGTACCGTGGCCACAGTCCGTGCCAAGCAGAGGAATGGGTATGCCTTAGGGAACCAACTGCAGGCTTTTGGAGCACAAATTGTTCTGGGGGAAATCACGGATCCAAGCCAAACTCTGGGAGAGGGTCTGTCTAGATCTAAGGACCCCTCGTCTTCTCCAGGGCAACTTCCCAAGTCCCAGCACTGTTCTTAAGAGAGGCCCCGGGTGTCTGTGCGGAGAGGAGGGAGGTGGTTGGTGCCTGGCTGCCTGCCCTGAACTGGGACTCTTTTTGCATGTGTCTGCAGGGTCACACGGACATTTTGGTGGGAGTGAAAGCAGAAATGGGGGCGCCGAGGCTGGACAAGCCAAACGAAGGTTATTTGGAGTTCTTTGTCGACTGGTCAGTACTAAGCAGATGTTTTTAAAGAAAACAATTTAAAAGATGAAGATTCAGAGAATGATCCTCTGGTTTCCTGTTGAGCCCACTTTTATTTTGTATTTAATTGTCTTTCATCCAGCCAGCAGGTATTTACTGAGTTCCTCCTACGTCCAGGCCCTGGGATATGTGGAAAGAGGTGTTGGGTCAAGTTCTGCCCTTGTCCTAATCACCTGGCCCTCTCTGGGCCTCGTTTTCCCTGTCTGAAAAAGGAAGGCGTCTGCCAGGCAACCCAGCACGTGGTCATTATAAGAGTCGAATGGGATTATGGGCGTTATGGTGCTTTGAAAAATACCAAACATAGATGATAAGGATCATTAGGTCTGAAATGCCCTGTTTCCCTTTCTGCTCTGTCTTTGCAGTAAACTTCTCATGACTTGCTTGGCAGAGCGAGGACCTGGGTCAGCCAAGAAGCCTGACAGGCTCAGGGAGTGGCAGCTAGGCAGGCAGCGTGGGTGCTGGGAAGAACAAAGACTCAGCAGTCTCTGCAGCCAGCCAGCTTTTTGCTGGCTTTCTTCTCTGGCCAGCTGTGTGACCTCAGGGTAGTTAGTCTCTCTGCCTAAATTTTTTTTTATCTAAAAAAATGGAGATAATAATACTGTCATGATGGTGAAGAAATGAAATGATGGAGATAGAGCACCTAGCACGGTGATCGGCTCCCATTGGGCTTTCAATAAATGTTCCTTCTCTCCTTGTCACCTCCCTCTTCTAGGAGTTGGGACTTTTTATTGGGTTGCTGGCCCAGTCTCATCTTCGATCTAGAACTTCACTTCTAGCTAGGTGGTGACAGCAGGCCATTTGACGTGGGTAAGGATCTCTTTTGGCTCATGCTAGATGCAGGTCTGTAATATTGGTACTGTATTGGGGTCCCCAAGACCACCCCACATTCAGAGATCTGCCAGGAGGACTCAGGGGACTAAGCGTTTAGTTGTGCTCATGCTAGGATTTGTTACAGCAAAAAAGATGCAGCACGTGTGTGTGTGATGATTCTGCCCAAGAAAACCCATCAAAGACTCAGCGCCCACGATATTGGGGCGCTGGTCATGTGAGCACCCTCTGCTCAACACATGCCAGACTCCCAGAATGGAAGTCGGTGTGCAGCATAAACCATGGTTTTGCTGAAACAGTCTAGGCACAGCGGACATAGTTTACTGCTGACTGGGCGCAGCCTGAGAGCCAATTCCCACATGCCAGCTGAGGGCCATCCGTACAGGCAGGCCCTTGTGCAGGCGGCAGCCTTGGACCTGCTACGTCAGCCCTTTTCTGCATCCATCTGTATAGCAAGTTACAGTCTCCCAGTCTTCACTTCCTAACTGTGTGAGAGGTGAGTTCAGAGAGGCCGAGTGATTTTCCTGGTGTCACATAGCAAGGTCTATCCGACTCAGTCTTTTTCTACTTCCTGCAGCCTACGGAGGCCAGCTTTGGGGGGATGGTGTGCTTAGAGGTCCCAGAACATATCTGCATTCATCTTTCTGGCCAGTTTTCCTTCTAGCCCATTCCTGCTCCCTGCCCTCCCTGCAGAACTGTCTCCTCTCCTGGTTCTACTCAGCTGCTCTCACCGGTCTGACTTGTGCAGTGGAATTGGCCCATTCTCTACGTTACTGTGCGTGATGGGGACCTTGTTCAGGCTTCCAGCTTACCTCTTCCTTTGCTCTTGAGGAAGAAAAATGCCTCTTCTGGCCTCGATCTGCCTGATTCAGTGCAGTGAACAGTCACTGAGGAGCAGACCCATGTGTGGGAAACTAATTTGCTTTCCTTTTCTTCCTCTTCATTATCTTCTACCTCTTCATCTTAGACAGACCAAAGATGGCCACCCAGACACACCAAAGAGAGGGTGTTGCACTCAGATGCCTGGCACAGGAGACACATTTTATCGTGGCTCTGTGTCTGAATGTGACTCCAGGTTTGCTTCCTGCTCTTGTTCCTTTCTAGTCCCAGCTTTAAAAGGAGGGTGGCTCTAGAGTGAGAGAACCCTTTGAGCTGCCTCTTCCCACGTCCTGGTTTCTAGGAGTGAGCCTCTCTGTCCCGGCCAAGAGTGGCTGTCTGCGGGCCTCTTTCCCTTTTTGTAAGTCTCAGGAGAACCCCAGCAGGCCTAGAAGCCCCCGTGCCCAGAGAGTGTGATCAGCCCAGCAGGTAGAACTATGGTGAGAGATTCACAAAACCCCGCTTTCCTACAGAGAAGGGAGGATTACCAAGCACCATTGGCTGCCATCTTCCTCAGAACCTTATTCGAGTCTGCAGGGAGCAACTCTAAATTCCCTAAACAGACAAACCCCTTTATTTCGATCCAGCGAATGGGAGTGGTTTCTGGGCACCTTGGCCGTGCCCAACAGTAAGGGAGCTGCCCTCCTCTTCTCTAGGCCCCAGGTGTGGGGCCTCTGCTGGAGAGCTCGAGGCACTTGCCCATCCGCAGAATGACACAGGGTTCTCACCGAGCAGTGAGGGGTGAAGGGGCCCCCTCCTGCTAGTCTGAGCCCTGCTTGACGTAACTTCTTACAAGCCACTTCCAGGTTTCTTTAAATTAAATCATTTAAATAATTAAATAGTTGTTTAAATTAAATAATTTAAATAATTGTTTAAATTTTAAAAATTAAAAGAATTTTTAATTTGAATTTTAACAAGTAAATTCGTTTTCCAAGACCTCTGTACTTTCTGGTAACTCGTTCTACTTCGGTTTGTCTGCGTGGAGTAACATGGATCCTGAGGTGGACGCTGCCTCCCACCCTGTGGCACTGACCCTGACCCTGACCCCCTCACTGGTGGAGGTCCCTGAGCTCTGCTCCAGAGATGGCTGGCAGCACTTTTACTAAACTGGGAGCAAACTCGGACCTTCTGGCTTCTGTCTCCTGTCTTTAGTTTGTTAGTTGTTGCCCGAGAATAGGCCATTTTAAATAGGAACTTTGAAACCTTGGGAAAGGTTCCATCTAAAGCCCAGAGGGAGGTTGAGAATGGAATGAGCTGGTGTGCCGCTCTGGGTTACCACTAGGTGGCGGCCCATCACATCGCCTCTCAGCTCTCTAACCAGCCTGTGGATGGGGACAATTTTTAACTAGGGGCAGTATGCCCAACATTTGTCACTTCCCTTTGGGACCTTAACTCTTTTTCAATGTGATCATTTGTGTTTTTCACTAATTTTAACTGGAAGCTTTGAGCCCTGTATTTTGGTGCATGGAGCCACTTGATCTGTTCCTTACTTGCTGCTTAGTGCTGCATGAAGGGGGCACTGCTCTTGGCTGAAGAGGCAAAACAGAGAGGCAGCCTGCAGAAGCTGTTTGAGGCTAGCTGTACCCTGAAAGTCTCCAGAGTCGATGAAATAATCCTCCGAAAAATGTCAAACAAGGGCTTAGATGGCAAGCTCAGAATGTGCTAGTGTCCCCATACCCATTTACGGGTACACTTCTGCAGCCTCAGACACGAATACACGTGCACACAGGTAGGAATTGTGACCTGCCTGGGGCTGGGTGACTCCCGGAGGGGTAAGGTCCCCAGCCAGATACCCAGTGAATCACCCTTTCTTCCCGGCCCAGCCTGGCTGGAAGACTCCATGGCCTTGCAGGCTAGACAGAAACTACAGTGGGCCTAGTGTCTGAAGTCCCACTGCAGGTAGATGTGGCCTTGATCTCAGTGTACCCAGTGAAACCAGAGAGATGTGCTAAGCAGGAGGAGCCAAGTGGAGGCATGAGTCAACAGGGGTGGAGACTTGGGAGGGGCAGTGTTCCCAGGATTTTTATTAGTTTATCCAGCTCAGTAAGTGATTTCTCAACAGCCCTGGAGGAGGGGCTAGGTCATACTTTATGAAGGAGCTAAATTGGTTTAGGTAACGGTATAAACAAAAAGCATTTGGTTTTATGCTAAAAACTAAGTGTAGGCTCCCCCTACCGAAAGAATATATTGTGATGCCTTTGAGCAGAGGGCTAGGATTACCAGCCTGTGTGTCTCTCTCCTTTTAAATTTTGTACCTAATAGAGAAGCTTCTTACTCAGGGCTCCCTTGGTCTGCATTCCTTGACTCTAACATTTGTGATCTAGTAGTAAGTCCCAAGACCAGAACACTCATTCATTACTTTGAGGCATAAGGCAGGCCCCAGGAAAGCTAACCTGGCTGATGCTAGGCTGCAAGCCACGCATGCTAAACCACACATCCAGGGAGGGTGCAGCGAAGCCTGGCAGATGCACCTGAGTTAGAATCTTCCTGTGACTCAGTTCTGTTGTCTCTAAGTTGGGGCTGGTAATAGTGCCTTCCCCAGAGGGTGTGAGAGTTAACGAGTTAATGCATCTGAAGTGCTCAGAGTGGTGTCTTGTGCGTGGTAAACATTCCCACAAGTTGTTAAAGTTTCTCCTGGTACAATGAGAGACTAGGACCATCTGAGGTCTCACAGTGCTATCCTGCAGGCCACACCCCACCTGTGAGATTTTTGTTTCACCAATGATATTTTTTTAAAAGGTGAATTAAAATGCCTTGAGACGGGGCTGGGAAGTTTTCCACAGTCTCCATCACTCCTTGTTAATTACACATGGTTCTTTGTTCAGATACACTAGTTCCCTGGGTGGCCCCCGCAGGCATGTGTTTTTTGTCCTCTGGAGATGCCCTCTAAGGCCCTTTCCGGGTCTGCATTTCTGCCCAACTCTATCAGAAAGGGTCCTTGTGCTGTGAGCACCCCTAGTGATGAGGGGGGGACCCTTATTTTCCTTCTGCAGCCCTTCTCTTTGTCCTTTGGCAGAATACCGGGGCTCTGGCTTTTTTTCCATTTTATTTTTTAATTTTTCAATTAGAATTGACATTTAATACTACTTTATATTAGATTCAGGTGTATAGCATAGTGATTAGACATTTATATAATTTACAAAGTGATCCCTCTGGTTAGTCTAGTACCCACTTGGTCCTATACATAGTTATAATATTATTGACTACGGCTCTGGCTTTTCTCATGTTACCCAAAGCACTGCACCCCGTCCCACACCCTGAACAATTTCCTTCTTTCCAGCCTCCTCCCCAGAGTCACTCCATGGCCAGAGTCACACCATCCAGACATCGGAGCTTTCTGTGGTCTCGTCTGCCTCTAAACCTCCTTCTCTGCCTGGCTACCAGCTGTGCCAAAAGAATGGCATGCTTAATTAATAAAGAAAAAGAAATTTTTTTAAATGAGAAAATTTTCTAGTTTTAATTAACCCAGTATCAAAAAACCAGTGGGATGTGGTTTTGTAGGTAGATTAATTTAGCCAGTAGGACCCGGGAAGTTCTGTAAACCATCCTCTAGGGCTGTGGAAGAGTTAATGTGTCATCCTCCAGTAATTAGTCACACCCGGGAGGATGCGAGCCACTATAAGCCGGTAAAGGTTAACATTTTTAACCATAAGCATCTCGGACTGGACGTGTCTACACAGAGATCTATATAGAAGTGTTTTTAGACACTTAAAAGATGGAACTTATAATTGATTGCTTATTGTTTAAATTGGGAACAGATTGTGTTTTGCTGGATGTGCAAAATAAGCTTGGTCCCTGGTGACTTGATTATTTCACCATAAATGAGCTTTTTTTCAATGGCTCAGTGCCTGAGTCCGGCAGAGGGAAGGAAGGACCGACGAGGTTGCTATGGCGGTAATGAAGTTTTTCTTGGGGACTTAAGATTGGGATTCTGCTGGCTCATAGTAGTAAGGGAAGACTACGTGGTTAGAGAAGCATTATACAACAATACACTCTGATTGTTTTAGGATTCATTTTTACACCTATGTTAGAATAGACTAGACAAAAACGAATTTAAATATATTAGGTGAGATTTCTTTTAGTGTTATACAAATAAGGTGAGCACAGCCTTGGGCCTTCATACAGGTTTTGCTTTGCCTGGAACACCCCCTGCCCCACCTGCCTGTGACCTGACCAACTTCCCCTCATCTTCAGTTTTGAGGTCTCCCAGAACTCTCAACACTGATTGAGATCTTCCCTGATCTCCCAGTTCTGCTGTTTGCTCCCTCCCTGTCCTGAAACTGACCCCCACTTCCCTGGAATTGCTGACTTAGGGTCTGCATCCGGCTTGCATAATCTCCAGGTCTCCAGTGACTGGCATAGGGTGGGCACCTTCCACTTGGGTGAGTGGATGGACAGATGGGCTGGGGAACAGAAAGTTTCAATATGTGATTTTTAGAGTCCATGCTGAGACGATTGGTTTCTTACCTTTCTGGGCCTTATTCATTACAGTCAAATGATTCCTGGAATGTTTACTTATCTCATTAAGAGTTTGTTTTTGTTAAGCCCAAACCCTCAAAAATTTCCTGTTAAGCACTCAAGTAGTACTTAGACTGGCAAACATTGATCCTCTTCATTGTTTGAGGTAATTGGGCATGAGATTCAAGAGGCCAAAATAAAAAAGATTTTCTCTCGAAAAATAGCAAATAAAGTAAAAGAGATAACCTAACATTTAATCAGCCAGCAGTCTCTCTTCTCTCCAGCTTCATTTCCCTGCTTTCTGGCACGGTGATAATCTGGAGTTTATGACGTGGCTCTGGCATGCTGTCGGACGTGTCTTCTAAGTCACTCCAGCAAGGTTACTGTACTCAACATTGCAACTTGTATTTGGAGAGTGTCCTCATGCATTCAGAAGCCGTGAAAACTAGGGCTGCTGTATATAAAGGGACCCCTCTGTAAGCCATCTTGTTGGATTCTCAGGGCTTCCCGGCTCCATGGGCCCACAGAGGAGAGTATCTCCTGAGCTCCCAGATGAGAGAGTTGATTATCACTGGCTGAAGTTCACTTTACCATTCCTCTCTCGTTTCTCTTCAGATAAAGATGGCTGCTTTTAGAAGTCAAGGGGGACTGCCAATTACACACATGACAGATCCAGGGCATGGTGCCAGCCTGGCTCATCGTGTGTCTGGAGGCTGGAAAAGTGGCAGATGCTAGCCTTTCCTCATTTCAGTGACTTTCCTTCTAGCGCTGGCTTTTCCGGCCTTCCACAGGGCACCTGGAAAAAAGCATTTCACCTTTGCTCTTTGCATTTGAAAAGACTCACCGGCTTTGCTATTGCCCTTCCATGTAGTTCAGCCAATGCCACCCCTGAATTTGAAGGTCGAGGCGGTGATGACCTTGGCACAGAGATTGCCAACACCCTGTACCGGATATTCAACAACAAGAGCAGCGTGGACCTGAAGTCACTCTGTATCAGTCCCCGGGAGCACTGCTGGATCCTCTATGTGGACGTGCTGGTGAGTGTCACGTTGCCGTACCGGCCACGCTCTTTGTCTGCTGGGGACCGCTTGGCCTACTTTCCTCTCAGTGCTTTTTTTCTCTTCAAGTAGATACTTTCGACTTCCAGGGTGAGATTACTTGGGGAAAAAATCAGTCTCTTGTAATAATAGTTTTTTAAAAAATTAAATACAGCATATGTGTAGTAGCGTATATATAACAACATTCTACAGTAAAGTGACAAACGTATCACGGTAGCACCTAAAATTATCCACAGAGGTTGTCAGGGAAGAAAACCAAGAGATGCTCTCTAGATGGTGCCAGACAGGGTTGTGTGCAGAATTTAGACAAGCGTCCATATTCTTCTGTATGGAACGGCGATGAACTCTTTACATGAATTTTCATTTAACCCTTACAGATAGATGTTTTGCAAGTGAATACTGTGATTTCCCCCACGAATAAGTGAGAGAACTAGTACACAGAGAGGTGAAGTGAGTAGCCCAGGAGCTCTCAGTTTGAGAGTAGCGGTATTGGGCCTCACAGCCAGGTATTGGGCCAAAAAGTGTCAGTGTCTGTCCTTGACCTCCCTGAAAAGCACCCTGTAGCCCGCCTACTTTGAGTCCCTCGTTTCCCAGGTCAGGACCCTGAGGCCCTGCCTCCTCCCCCTGCCCCTGCAGGAGCCTCCCTAGCCTGGCCCTTTCCCTCCTGCTGTCTCCCCGCCCAGATGCTCCTCTGCCTGGTTTTTGGCACTTGGCGGTAACTTCTCTTACAGCTTTAATTAGTTTTGCCAGTTGCTTATTCACATACAGGCTCTTGTTTGGTCTCTTTTATTCCTTTTCATTAAATTTTGTGAACCTTGAAGTCAGTGACTACGTCTTCCACCCAGAGTGAGGACACAGGCTAAGCCATTGACCAGACAGATTCTTTTCTGACTCTAAGGATAGAGCGGATCCTATGGACCAATAGTGGCTTCACGAGGAGCAGCCTGGCTGTTTCTAAACGTTGGCCCTGCATGAAACAGTGTAGCCTTTCTGGATACTGTTGAATTAATTAGACAGTGGATGGAACATAGCTAAAGGATAACAGTGGTTACTGTTGTCCAGCAGGTGAGGGCTGTTTTGAATGCTGACACTAATAGGCGAGAACAATGAAATCACAAACCCAGTTGCTTTTTCTAATCTCCAGTGAGCAGGATGTGCCTTGGAGTGCGATTCCTACCAAGCAGGTAATTTGCAGGCCCTGGTTTTGAGGAGGCGGGAACCAGCGGCCTGCAGTCCTTACCAGTGAGAGAGAGGCAGACGTCATAGCTGCCGGGGAGGTGCCGCCCCTCACTGTGACCCCTGAAGGCCCACGCTGTGTCTGAAGGACGCTATAGCCACCCCTTTCCCCCTAAACAGCTAGAGATGTGACTGTCGTGGTGCTTGGCGTTTGTCCTCTGGTGACCCTGCTCTGTGGCTCCTCAGTGTCTGTGCACTCGTGTGGTTGTGTAGGAGGCCGGCCTGGTACTGGGGCCTGACGCACTTTTCATTCAGTCAGGAGGCCTATTCTCTCAGTGAAGGCTTTTGGGGAACTGGCGGGTGTAAGGACATCTCAGCTTAGAACCAGCACCCTTCTGCTGTGAGCAGGGGATATGTGGTAAGCAACGTATCTCCGGGGGTGCACGGTGTCACTGTCCCCTGCCTACCTTTTTAAGACTCCTCAGATTCGGATTTCTTCTCTAACATTTTTTAAGGTTTTATTTATTTTGGAAGACGACATGAGCTTTTGAAATGTCATCAGGAAAGTTTTTAATAAATTTAGAAAAGCATTTTTAAAAATTATATTATTAATGCGATAGGTCAGTTTGTGTCACTCACATAATTTATATCTGTAGAGGGGTTTCTCTTCCATGAAAGCAAATGTCGACTTTCGGCCTTGATGGGAACGTGCTTTGTGCATGTGAAGTGGGGGATAGGCTTTTGTTTGGGTAGTAGGTTTTTATTCCACATCTAAAAATGTACTGAATATAAAAAAGAAAATAATATATATATGTAGATATATGTATGTATATGTATATGTGTGTGTGTGTGTGTGTATACATTGTACATTGAGTCCATGTTTGAAGCAAGATGATGCCAATCCAGTCTTGTCACTGGGATTGCAAAAATGAAGTTCCTATGATTTATTTTACCAGTTTGTCAGGATAAGTGTCAGGCAGAGCCCATCTTTCTAACAAAACAAACACTCACTGGGCATGCCATGTTTTCACATTTTTACTACAGGCACATTTACTTGAAATCTGTCACAGTCAGATTATCCTCCTATCTCCAGTATTGTTTTTTTCCCCAGTTGGGTAAATTTTTGAGAGTAGAAATTTAACTTCGCAGAGACTTTACTCTTCATACTTTTTTAATGGCAAGTGGGATATCTGTTAGGACTTTGTCACCCTGACATTGTACCGGCCACCTTTGGTGGGGAGAGCGGTCACAGTGCGGCCTTGGGATGGCCCCGGGAGTGGTGACGAGGACTAGCACAGGGTCCGTGGCATTGGGCGTGGAAAGGAAAGAGCAGTCATCTGAGCCTCTGGCTGCGGGCTGCGTGTGGTGCCAGAGGCGCTGAGCCTGGTGTCTGAGAATAGTAGGGGGGTGAGGAGGAGCAGGCTTTTGGGGCAGACATGTTTTATTCTTGATGGGCTCCACTTCCTACAAGTAAGTTTGGGGGCTTTGCCTTATGAAAGGGTTCCTGGTCCCAATTCCAACGAGTGTACATGGGGTTTCCCCCACACTGACAGATAGTTCTCAGACACCAGCAGCATTTCTGAGAATTCGACTCAGTTGACACTGTCCACCCAGAGGTAGCATCTTGTGCCATAGGTTAAGGGTTCAGTCTGCAAGACTGTCTCTCCCCTCAGCTGTCACCTGTGCTTCTGACTGACTGGCCACACATCAGAGATTCTCATGACCTCTGCCAAGAGTTTAGTTAATTTGCTAGAGCGGCACACAGGACTCAGAGAAGCATGTTACTTACTAGATCACTGGTTTATTATAAAAGCCTATAACTCAGGAACAGCCAGATGGAAGAGACGCATAGGGCGAGCTCTGTGGGAAGGGGCGTCGAGCTTCCAGGCTCGGAGCAGGTCACTCTCCCTGTACCTCCATGTGGTCACCAACCCAGAAGCTCTCCAGACCTATCCATTGAGGGTTTATGGAGGCTTCATGGCATAGGTGGGATGGATTAAATCATTGGCCACTGGTGACTGATTCATCCTCCAGCTCCTCTATTCTCCCTTTAGGTCAGGAAGTAGGACCGAAATTTTCCAACCCTATAATCACATGATTGGCTCTTCAGGTAAGCAAATCCCTCTCATCACTTAGGAAATTCTAGGTGTTTTAGGAGCTCTGTGCCAGAAACTGGTCCAAAACCAAATATGTATTTCTTATTATAAATCACAGTATTTCACCTTATGAAAAGAAATCCCTCCCCCACCAGAAGGCTAACAGAATAAGCTGTGCCGTTCCCCTAAAAGAACCATTCTAGGGTTTGTGCATCCGACAGGGAGAGGTGCGTTTGTGACCAAACTTGTCTTCTCCTTCAGTTCTGCTTCCCCCCCCCCCCCCCCCCCCCCCCCCCGCCTCTGTGACGAGGCGGGGCTCTCTCCCTGGAGAGAGCAGACACCCCCAGGCTACTCCGCATCCCCAGTCCAGTCTCCCTATAACACCAGATGTCCTGCATGTCAGCCTCGCCCCAGCTCATCTGGGCTTGTTCTCGCAGCCCAGCAGGGCTGCTTTGGGTCTCGTATCCCCCTCTCCCTCTCCCTCCCCCTGCTTCTTGGCTGTACCGCTGTGCTCAGCAGGAAGATGCTTGCTGGGTGGGGCCTGCTTGGCAGCGGGAGAGGAAGGTAAAGTCTGTGAGCACCTGGTATATGCTGGGGACGGGAAGGAGGCACTTGGATTTAAACCTCACGGCCACCCCATAAAGTATGACCGCTTTAGTGACGGGGAAACCGAAGCTCAGAGGAGAGCAAATGGCAGAGAAGAAGAGTGTCAGACCTGCATGCCCAACCGGGGTCCCCCCGTTGTGCAGAGCTCTGTGAGGTGCTGGGTGGGCAGACAGGGGCCCGGAGCAGGCTCTCCCTTGTACCCTGCGGCAGAAGGCAGGCCGATGGGCGCCTGCCCTTCAGGGGCCCCTCGACAAATAGCTGGCATGTCAAAAATCAGCGATTGTGTCTGGCCTTAGTGGAACACAGTGCGGGACTGTAGAGGGAGCCCTGCGCTGGGAGTCGGGCCGCTGTGCGGCAGGTGAGAGGGCTTCGGTGTCCTCACCTGTCAAGTGAATGTAGGGCAAAGCGCTCTCCAGGGTCCTCACCAGTTTAGAGGCCCTGCAAGTGCTAGGACAGATGTCGGCATTTATCTAGCACTTCCTTTGTGTGAAGCAGATGTAGCAGGGTGGTCTTCAGCCCTGGCTGATCCTCAGGACCACCTAGGGACTGGAGCCAAGCTCACATTCCGGGCCCCGCCCCACATTCTTCCTGCGTTCCCGGGAGTCTGTGGGAGTCTGCTGCGCAGCCGGGGTTAGGAACCACGCTGTCGGCAGTGAGGATGGAGAACACAGCAGTGTCCTCAGTCGGTGAGGGCAATGGGAAAATGAAAGAGCAAGTCCGTATTTATTTGAAAACACTTAGCTAACTTAGAAATAAATGTCTGTTGTTTATAAACTATAAAAACAGAACAAAACACGTAGCTAACACCAGCTCTGTGCTAAACACACTTCTAAGGGCTTTGCAAATACTGACCCATCAACCTTTATAACGACTCCATGAGACAGCTGTGATTTTTACCCTCCACAAGGCACGGAGAGGTTTAGGACCACCCAGGGGCACGCAGCTAACTGGTAAAGACGAGTCAAATGCAGACGGGCTGACTAGGGAGTCTCACTGGAACTCTTTGCTGTGCAGCAGCCAAATCTGAACCAGAGTAGGGCAGCGCCAGTCCAGCTGCTAGAAGAACGAGCTGCAGTCACGAAGCCAGGTGGTCATGTTGGCTGGGGGAGCATATGAGGTTTGCTCAGAGAGCTTAAAAGTGGAATTGGAGATTTGCAATGGGCGTGAATGAAGTGTGTGAATGAGACAGGCCAGGTGTAACTGTTGACTGTTCCCTGAGTTTGGAAGGCGTAGGGCCTGCCTGTCTTCTGTAGATAATCTCCATGGCAGCTCTTCTGCTGGACCCTGAGGGTAGAGGGATGCACAAGCCCCACAGCGTCCAGCCCGCAGGAGCTCACAGTTCAGATGAAGAGGAGACGTACGTGAAGCAGAAACACGTGGAAATACACTTTTCTTTCTACGCAGGACTTCCTCTCTCTTCTTCCTTGTTGTAGCCCAGTTGGCTTTATTCCATAGATTCAGGCCAAGGCTTCTCTAAAATGAGGACAGAAGGTTGTGTCACCCTCCACTTAATAATGTGCTCCAACCTTCCCTGGTGAATGAGCACACATAAGTGCAGGCAGCACTTTTGCTCATAGGAAAATCTTGTATGAAAGACCTTAATTCTTATGCTTAATGTAAAACACGGACTGTGTGCGTTGGTAATGACATGCAGTCGGTAACCACACTGATCAGCGTGAACCTGGTAGCGGCCGCAGCATCAGTGGCCACCAGGTTTTGCTTGTATGGAGGCTGGGCGTGTATTAGCCAGACGAGAGTAACACTGCGTTTGCAGCTGGGAGCCATCTGGAGCAAAACGGGGCAATCACTTCCTCCTTCAGTGCAGGCGCAGCTGGTTGGGCTGCCCATTAGAGGAGGTGCACTGCGAGCCAAGGCCTCTGAGAGGTGGCACCACAGCCAGGGCCACGTGTGACCTCGCGTGCGTGGCCCATGTAAGCACAGCCATGACAAGGCCATGTTTGCAGTTAGGGTGGACACACTGTGTCAGTGAGCCAGGAGAGCGGCCACACGTCCTCATCTTCATTTTGTAAACACTTGGTCAGTGTCCTTTAGTTGGGATAATGCTTAAGTAAGACGTGACGCTTGCTTTTTCTTCCCTCCTCACTCTGCCTCCCTTAGCTGCTGGAATGTGGCGGAAATTTGTTCGATGCCATCTCCATTGCTGTAAAGGCTGCTCTCTTCAATACAAGGTAAGTCTTCCTGGAAATGGTCCTGGGGGCCCACAAACAACCTGAGTAGACCTCGTGATGGAACATGGAGGAAATTTCTGCAGAAGCTCATAGGTGAAGATAACAAGGGATTCGAGCATTGAAAATGGGGGTATTTAATGTTAAGCTCCAGAAAACAGATTTCATAAGTTAGAACTAAATATATGTATATATTTTTGTATTTATTTTTTGTATCGTTATTTTCATAAGTAAATATGTACCATGTAGAAAAATACTAGAAAAC
>NW_011888816.1:1210646-1219925 GCF_000151845.1 Pteropus vampyrus | reverse complement strand
GTCCTCAGTCGGTGAGGGCAATGGGAAAATGAAAGAGCAAGTCCGTATTTATTTGAAAACACTTAGCTAACTTAGAAATAAATGTCTGTTGTTTATAAACTATAAAAACAGAACAAAACACGTAGCTAACACCAGCTCTGTGCTAAACACACTTCTAAGGGCTTTGCAAATACTGACCCATCAACTTTTATAACGACTCCATGAGACAGCTGTGATTTTTACCCTCCACAAGGCACGGAGAGGTTTAGGACCACCCAGGGGCACGCAGCTAACTGGTAAAGACGAGTCAAATGCAGACGGGCTGACTAGGGAGTCTCACTGGAACTCTTTGCTGTGCAGCAGCCAAATGTGAACCAGAGTAGGGCAGCGCCAGTCCAGCTGCTAGAAGAACGAGCTGCAGTCACGAAGCCAGGTGGTCATGTTGGCTGGGGGAGCATATGAGGTTTGCTCAGAGAGCTTAAAAGTGGAATTGGAGATTTGCAATGGGCGTGAATGAAGTGTGTGAATGAGACAGGCCAGGTGTAACTGTTGACTGTTCCCTGAGTTTGGAAGGCGTAGGGCCTGCCTGTCTTCTGTAGATAATCTCCATGGCAGCTCTTCTGCTGGACCCTGAGGGTAGAGGGATGCACAAGCCCCACAGCGTCCAGCCCGCAGGAGCTCACAGTTCAGATGAAGAGGAGACGTACGTGAAGCAGAAACACGTGGAAATACACTTTTCTTTCTACGCAGGACTTCCTCTCTCTTCTTCCTTGTTGTAGCCCAGTTGGCTTTATTCCATAGATTCAGGCCAAGGCTTCTCTAAAATGAGGACAGAAGGTTGTGTCACCCTCCACTTAATAATGTGCTCCAACCTTCCCTGGTGAATGAGCACACATAAGTGCAGGCAGCACTTTTGCTCATAGGAAAATCTTGTATGAAAGACCTTAATTCTTATGCTTAATGTAAAACACGGACTGTGTGCGTTGGTAATGACATGCAGTCGGTAACCACACTGATCAGCGTGAACCTGGTAGCGGCCGCAGCATCAGTGGCCACCAGGTTTTGCTTGTATGGAGGCTGGGCGTGTATTAGCCAGACGAGAGTAACACTGCGTTTGCAGCTGGGAGCCATCTGGAGCAAAACGGGGCAATCACTTCCTCCTTCAGTGCAGGCGCAGCTGGTTGGGCTGCCCATTAGAGGAGGTGCACTGCGAGCCAAGGCCTCTGAGAGGTGGCACCACAGCCAGGGCCACGTGTGACCTCGCGTGCGTGGCCCATGTAAGCACAGCCATGACAAGGCCATGTTTGCAGTTAGGGTGGACACACTGTGTCAGTGAGCCAGGAGAGCGGCCACACGTCCTCATCTTCATTTTGTAAACACTTGGTCAGTGTCCTTTAGTTGGGATAATGCTTAAGTAAGACGTGACGCTTGCTTTTTCTTCCCTCCTCACTCTGCCTCCCTTAGCTGCTGGAATGTGGCGGAAATTTGTTCGATGCCATCTCCATTGCTGTAAAGGCTGCTCTCTTCAATACAAGGTAAGTCTTCCTGGAAATGGTCCTGGGGGCCCACAAACAACCTGAGTAGACCTCGTGATGGAACATGGAGGAAATTTCTGCAGAAGCTCATAGGTGAAGATAACAAGGGATTCGAGCATTGAAAATGGGGGTATTTAATGTTAAGCTCCAGAAAACAGATTTCATAAGTTAGAACTAAATATATGTATATATTTTTGTATTTATTTTTTGTATCGTTATTTTCATAAGTAAATATGTACCATGTAGAAAAATACTAGAAAACTACAGAGTAGCAAAAAGAGTAAAAACCAACCACTGCAGAAACCAACAACTGTCCAGATACTGTTCCTGGCTGAAGCTCCTGGGGGCCGGGGTTGTGCCTGTTGTGTCCGCTGTATCTCAGCCCCATGAGCGGTGCCTGGCACATGGCAGGTGCTCACAGAGCCCCCGGCCGGATGCACGCATGTTCTGTGAGCAGGGTCGCAACCTGCTCTTTGATTTACGAGCCGGAAATGCTTATGCCTCTGTGGTTCAGCTTCCCAGACAGGCCGCGTAGCAGGGACGTGGCTCTAAGTGCTTTTCGAGTTGACGTTTCCTCTGACTGATTCTACAGCAACACCCCTTCCCCGGCCCTCCGCCTCATGCACCGGGTTCTTTGAGGAAAGTTTGCAGTATTTGAAAGTAAACGTGTAGGTGGGGTGTTCATTCCACGAGAGCTTGCATCGGGGTGCTGGGGGGCCTGGCGTATTAGGGAGTGAGGAGTGGACAGGTCTAGGGAAGCAGCCGAAGGAGCTAACTGGGTGAGTGAGCAGAGAAACCCAAGGAATGCCCCTCACAGCGCTGTGAGAAGTTGGTGACAACTCCATGTCCACACGTGGGGGGTGAAACCTACACGGCGACGTCTTGTATAGAAGGTTTTACTGTGGAAACCAGCCACCAAGTGCAGGCCCCTGGTTTTTGTTTTGTTGTATTTTACTTTTGGGTCTGGAAATATATATATCACAAAATGGTCATTGTGATTATTTTCCATATTATGAGCAATTTAACATTTATTTGTATTTTAGAGTTTTTCTGTGGTGAATTTAGACTACTTCCATAATTTGAATCAAAACAAAAGCAAAGTTAAATAAATTTAGGTCAGAAAGTACAAGATCGAATAGTTGCTGATAATGAAAGCTGTAGAGTCCCCACCCCTTGCTGTGCCACTAGACTCTTGGCTGAGATAGTCGAGGGGTGGGCCTGGCACTTGTGGCCGGCCACCAACCGCCAGCAGCAGCAGCCTGGGCTTGGGCTCTACTGGAGAAGAAAGGAAGTTGCCATCTGTTACCTCAAGCCTCAGAACGTACTCCTTGTCTGCCAGCTGGTTTCCATGGGCACCAGGGCAAAAAGAGAGTGGAACCAGATGAGGCCGTTTGGCTGTGGGAGACGTGTTGGGCAAACTGTACAACAGGATGGCAAAACCCAGCTGCTCAGGTTGCGGGGGACACTGCCATGGGCATAGCCGTAGCTCATCCCCAGAATAAGAACAGCCCTGCAAGCAGCGAGGTCGGGGGACTCTACGAGGCATTGGGTGCCCTCGGTATATGGAGAGACCTTTTGTACAGTCAGAGCCCTTTAGAAGGGGAGAGGGCATTCTCTGGACAGTGTTCTCTAGCTCTTCTACCAAACCACGTTGTGGCCAAAGGGGCGTGTGTGTGTGTGTGTGTGTGTGCGTGCATATGTGTGTGCGTGCATGCGTGTGTGCATGTACATTTATTTTTTAAGATTCCTAAATTCAAACTGGTTACCTGATTTGTTCAAATCGGATATTACTTAGTGCCTGTACCCTGGTGGCCCCTGGCATGGAGACTTCAGCTGGGGCGGCAGACCCTCGCAGTTCTCCTTGGTCCTCGTGGGCATTCTCTGTCTCAAACTCGTCTGTCTGGGTGTGGGCTCGTGTAGGGATGGCCGCAGGGCTGTATCGCGGGGGGCTTTCGTTAGCAGAACAGGGAGAAGCACCAACAGTATTTCTGTTACAGACGGCCTCTTCCTTCCTGGCTCCTCACCCCCAGACCAGAGTTGGACTGACTTCATTTTCCAGCACCCAGCTCAAGAAATGGGGCATTGCCAGCCCCCCAAAAGCCCTCCCACCCTGTACCCCATGCAGTCACCGTATCCACTGAGGATAACCACTGTCCTAAAACAGTAGAGTGGTTTTGTACTCGTTATAAATGGAATCACACAGTGTTTCTCTTGTGTCTTCCCCATTCACTGAACAGGAGGTTGGAGACATCTGTATTGTAGTTTATAGTCACAGTTTGCTTTTTGTTGTATGCTGTTCCATTATGTGAATGTGCCACAGTTTATTTATCCCGTCTACTGTCGACAGGTATCTGGGTAGTTTCCGGTAGGAACTATTGCAAATGGTGCTGGACATCAGCATTTTGGTACATGTCTTTTGGTGTATACCCATTTCTGCTGGATGGGGTGACACTTCTGGGTATGGCTGTGTTTAGTTTTAGTAGATACTGCAACAGTTTTCCAAAGTGGTTTTATCAGACGATACTCCCAGCAGCAGAGTGTAAGAGTTCTGGGTAGTTCCACATCTTTGCCAACCCTTGTTTTTTTAATATTAGCCATTCTGGTGAGTATGTCACATTGTAGATTTAATTTGCATTTCATTGCTGAATATTTAAGCTGATTACCTTTCTGTGTGTTTATTGGCTGCACGAATAGCCTCTTTTATAAAGTCCTTGTTCTCATTTTTCTGTTGGGCCATCTGTGTTTTACTTATGTTTAGTAGGAATCCTTTATGTCATATGTCGGTTTATACACACGCGCACGCACACGCACACGCACACACATTTCCTCCACTCTGGATCATCTTTTAGTTTCTAAATGTCTTTTGGTGAACAAAGTTTATCATCTTAATATAATGTGTGTGTGTGTCTCAATTACAATATAATTGAATCTATAATTTTTTCCCTTTATGATAAATACTTTGTGTCCTGTTCATGAAATCTTTGTCTAGTCTATGCTCATGAAGATGTTCTTAATTTTTCTTCTGAAAGCTTTATTGTTTTATCTTTCACCTTTACATCTGCAGTCCATTTGGCATGGAGTTTTGTTCATGGTGTGAGGTAGGGATCAGGATTCATTGTGCGTATCAGATTGGCCAAACGTCATTTTTTAAAAGACCTCCTTTCCTCACTGTACTGCGATGTCACCTCTGTGCTTTTGACAGGAATGAGAGGGATTCCGCAGGGATTCCCACTGCTGTTCTTAGTCACAAGAAAAAGAAATTATCTTTCAGTAAGTGGGAATTTTAATTGTGTTTCTGTTGCCAGGATACCAAGAGTTCGTGTTTTGGAAGATGAAGAGGGGTCGAAGGACATTGAGCTGTCTGATGACCCTTATGACTGCATCCGGCTAAGTGTGGAGAATGTCCCCTGCATCGTCACCCTGTGCAAGGTGTGAGCTTGCATCTGATGGTTTTTGTCTTCCCTGTTGGTCTCTTTCAACCCCAACCTGTTGAGGTTACTTGATAGGTTGAAAAGTTATAGTCCCACAAACTGTATAGAAAAAAGTAGCTTTAACCCAAATCCAATAGTTTGATTTTATTAGCAATCACTACTGTGGGCAACTCTTTCTTTTCTTCTTGATTGAAAGAAATGATGGAGTCCCGGGAGCACACGAATGGGTTCATAATAACAGTAGCCAGTTTGTTAAACTCCTTCTATGTCCCGGGCATCTCACCGAAACGCCGTGTAGGTGTGTTCCCTTTCATTCCTTCAGCCCCGTGGGGTCTCGGCTGGCTGTGCAGTAATAGAGTAGCTAAACGGCAAACACTGTCTGCTCTCTGGGCCCCAGCGTCCACATCTTTGAAGCGAGGGGTTTGGAGCAGCTCCTGGGTGTCCCATAGGTCACGTGTGGTTTTCACATGAGCACAGAGGCCCGTGGAACCTAATGTCTGGCTCATGGTGATGGGTACCCAGCACTGCCTCAGGCCTGTCTGGGCCGAGATCATCTCTGATCCACGTAGGATTCATTATATAAAAATAAGACTGAATGGGTCAGGTTTATTTCCATGAAAATCACTTCATAAACCTAGGCATTGAGACTGACATAAAGCCACCTGCTTGACTCATTCCTGAGCATGTCCCTTAGCGTGGACCCTCTTGATTTCATCTTTGTCATCAGTGAAATATCCCTGTGGCCTCACATGTGAATTTCTCCCTGTGCCCCTCTGTTGAGAGCCTTTGGTGGCCTCTGACTGGGACGCTCTCTGAATTATAGTTCTAACTCCCTCACCCCCTATTCCATTTCATGCTCTGTTACACAGCTCACGGTGGCCTGCAAGAGAATGGTTGAACGTCGCTTCAGATATTTTCCACATGAGCAGCATCTAAAATTTGATCCTAAGTGGGCAGCGCAGGTTCTTGGCCGGTGTGGATGTTCCTTCCGGGAAGCTGTCAAAGATGGGGACCTGGGGTGTGTGTTACTCACGTGTGTGCTCTGCCGCTCTGCCTTGCAGATTGGCTACCGACATGTGGTGGACGCTACTCTTCAGGAGGAGGCTTGCTCCTTGGCCAGCCTGCTGGTGTCCGTGACCAGCAAGGGTGTGGTGACGTGCACGAGGAAAGTGGGGAAGGGCAGCCTCGACCCAGAGAGCGTCTTCGAGATGATGGAGGTGAGGCTCTGGTTCTGAGGCAGGTGCTGGGACCTGGCCGGGAGTGCCTGCTGCTGCTTGCCCCGTTGGTCACACTATCAGCATTCTCGCCCTCTACGCCCTTGACCCCAGACTTGGAGCGTGGAGAACATCTGGTGTCAGCTGGGTGGCTGCCGACTTAGCCAGGGATGGCGGTGGGGGTCTCTGACTGGGAGGTGGGGGGCCTGCCAGTAACCGTTGCTTATCTCCTCCCTCTCTGGTCCCAAGTTTGCACATTTCAAAATGAGAGTGTTGGCCTGATAACGGAGAGTCGCTTATAACTCCAAAATCCCAAGATTTTGTGATTTGATTAGGGAATTGAGTTTCTGGCTGACTGCTTCCTGTCTCTGGAAGGGAATGAGCAAAGGTGGAGCCAGGGGACTGAAGGACGATGGGTCCCCCTTCTCCGTGGGTCTAGAAGTGTTTACGTGGAGTTAGCGGGCATGGTGGGGCACCCTCCTAACGGCCTGTGGCTCTGCGCTGATGTGGTAATGTATTTGTCTCCCTTGCTGGCCCGGAAGCCCCTCTGAGGCAGGGACCAGGTCCTGCTCACCTACACTGTCTTCCTAGACCTTCCTTCCCCTGCAGCCACTTTGACTTTCCAGGAGTCTTTGAGGACTTTGAGACTGACCAACCGACCGACCGACCAACTGACTGAATTGCTAGGAGCAGTTAGCTGGACACAGGTGTTTCTGTTTCAGGTAACCACTGTACCACAGCACCTGCCCAGAAGTCACAGTAAGCAAGGTTGCCATCTAAACTCTTCCTTCATCCCTAGAAACAATGAGTTTTCACTGTGGACGCTCAGCACTTGGTGTCTCTTTTCTCTTTTAATCATCTTATTTGAAAGCAAACAATGAGCAGTGTATGTAGTGTCGAGGACCCAGGCACGGGCCTGGGAGACGTACTGCCCAGTGCATCCTGGCTCTGGACCACCGCTCCCCTGTTGGCAAAGTGGGATCTTAGCAGTGGTCACACCTGCCGCTGGGGCTGTCGTGAGGCGCTCGTGAGGGCACAGCGGTGAAGCACGGCTCAGAGTTGGCTGCACCACCAGGTCTCGGTCCGTGTCAGCTCACTCTGCGCTCTGGTGAGCACCCTGAGCTCAGCATTGCCAGCCGTGTGTGGCAACAGTTGCTTTCTTGCAGTTTACCAATCTTGGCAAATTGGTGTATCTTTTTAAACAGAAGTGCTGAAAATGCTTTATAAGTTCTACCAAAGGGCTCTCTAGACAAGTGGCTCTCAGATGTTGTTTAGGAAGGAACCACCCGTCACCCAGGAGAATGCGATGAGAATGCCAGCACCTAAACAACAGCCCAAACAAGAAACGTCTTGGCTGGCCTTTACTGTGTGCTTGCTGTGTCGGACCCTGTGTCTCGCGCTTTAGATGTGCACTATTTCATCCTCTGCACTCCTGCGAGGCAGCTGTTGTTATCCTTATTTACAGACGAGGAAATTGAGGCAGGTAGAGGGTACGTAACCCGCCTACGGGTCCCCCAGCTCACGAACGCTGGTGCGAAGATTCAGGCCCTGCCATGCGCCTCCGGGGGCCCCGTTCCCAGCCGCCGCCCTGTTGGGACCTTATGAACCAGGTCGGCCCTGGCTGCGTGGACGGGCGGCGGGACCAGCACTCAGTTCAGGGAGCTGCGCTCCATCCTCCCTGGGCTCGGGGAATGCGGTCTGCAGACGTGCTCAGGAGGACCGTAGCCCTGGGGCTTTGGCTCACCGTTACCTCCCACAAGGACGCAGCCACCCAGCCCTGCCCCTCACGGTGAAGCCTGAACCTCGGGTTGCGCCGGCTGCCACCCCCGCCCTCTGCTGTCTCTTTCCTGCAGGTTCAGACTCTCAGGTCCTGCTGTCTGTCTGTCTCCTCTCTCTCCGCCTTCATTTATTTGAATAATCAGTAACCCCTATTTGACCAACTTTGGTATTTTTTCTTCCTCTGATGTGATAAAAATATTTCCAAAGTCACCTTGGACCTTGACCTTGGTGCTGTATTTCATAGGGTCGGTATTTTCAGCCTTTAGGCCAAGATCTTCTTTGCATACAAGTTTTTGGTAACACTCCCTTGTCACAGTTTGGGGCCTGGGGAGAAGGCCCACAGCTCTGGGGAGAGTACACCTGTAACTGGGAGGACTGGGGTGGGGTCTGGGCCTGTGTATCTTTCTCCCCAACATTGCTGAGAATGGAACCAGTGGCAGTTAAATTCAAACCGCTATGGAAACATGGAAGACTTGATGAGGTGGAGACTTGATGTTGGTTCATTGTATTCTTAAAATGATTCACGAGCCTGGTGACAGCCAGCATAAATTTCATGAAGAAAGATTTTTATATATTAGGGGTTTTTTGAGGCGCCCCCTTCTGTCTGCTTTGTGAGGGCCAGTTAGGAATCTGGCTGTGTGACCGTGACGTGTCTTGAATCCAGCATGTCCTGCCTTTAGCATCTCTGCATGGCGGTAACACCGAAGACTCCATCAGGTGTTGACTTTGGTCCGATCCGAGAGTTCTCCTTAGAGATCTTCTGGCAAGTGGATTAGAAACTGCTTTTTAAGACGGGTCCTCAGCACCCTCTGTTTCTTCATCGGACTCGGGTGCGTGTGGTCTCCCTGTGCCTTCCCGCTGCACTACAGCGGCGCTCGGCCGCGGCCAGGCGCAGATTTCGTTGACAGTATCGCCGCTGTCGTAAGGGCAGCAGGAATGCTAAGCCCGGGCGGTGCTCGGCGGTCTCCGCGGCTTGCTGCCTGGGGTCACCATCTTTTTCCTTTTTTCTTTTCTTCCTTTCCTTTCCTTTCCTCTCTTTTTTTCAGTGTATAGGTTTCTCCATGACGTGTCGCGTTGGGTTCTGGGTTTTCCGTGTTTGGTTACGTGTAGAGCGGACGGCGCGTGCGGTATGGGAACGGCGAGCTGGCAGCAGGGAGGCCTTTCCCGGCCAGGGCCGCGAGCCTCACAGCCTGTGCTCTCTCCCCTTCTCCATCCTGCAGACTGGCAAGCGAGTGGGCAAGGTGCTGCACGCCTCCCTGCAGAGCGTCCTGCACAAGGAAGAGAGCCTGGGGCCCAAGAGACAGAGAGTCGGATTCCTGGGGTGACCAGCACAGCAACCCC